>NC_088222.1:40414829-40734829 GCF_036934945.1 Oncorhynchus masou masou | reverse complement strand
CCCTCCCTCCCTCTGTTCGCTCGCTCCCTCCCTCCCTCTGTTCGCTCGCTCCCTCCCTCCCTCTGTTCGCCGCTCCCTCCCTCCCTCTGTTCGCTCGCTCCCTCCCTCCCTCTGTTCGCTCGCTCCCTCCCTCCCTCTGTTCGCTCGCTCCCTCCCTCCCTCTGTTCGCTCGCTCCCTCCCTCCCTCTGTTCGCTCGCTCCCTCCCTCCCTCTGTTCGCTCGCTCCCTCCCTCCCTCTGTTCGCTCGCTCCCTCCCTCCCTCTTCGCTCGCTCCCTCCCTCCCTGTTCGCTCGCTCCCTCCCTCCCTGTTCGCTCCCTCCCTCCCTCCCTGTTCGCTCCCTCCCTCCCTCCCTGTTCGCTCCCTCCTCTCCCCTCTGTTCGCTCGCTCGCTCCCTCTGTTCGCTCGCTCGCTCCCTCTGTTCGCTCGCTCGCTCCCTCCCTCTGTTCGCCGCTCGCTCCCTCCTCTGTTCGCTCGCTCCCTCCCTCCCTCTGTTCGCTCGCTCCCTCCCTCCCTCTGTTCGCTCGCTCCCTCCCTCCCTCTGTTCGCTCCCTCCCTCTGTTCGCTCGCTCGCTCTCTTTCTCCCTCCCTCTGTTCGCTCGCTCTCTCCCTCCCTCTGTTCGCTCGCTCTCTCCCTCCCTCTGTTCGCTCGCTCTCTCCCTCCCTCTGCTCGCTCGCTCTCTCCCTCCCTCTGCTCGCTCGCTCTCTCCCTCCCTCTGCTCGCTCGCTCTCTCCCTCCTTCTGTTCGCTCGCTCGCTCTCTCCCTCTGTTCGCTCGCTCTCTCCCTCCCTCTGCTCCCTCGCTCGCTCTCTCCCTCCCTCTGCTCGCTCCCTCCCTCCCTCTGCTCGCTCGCTCCCTCCCTCCCTCTGCTCGCTCGCTCCCTCCCTCCCTCTGCTCGCTCGCTCCCTCCTCCCTCTGCTCGCTCCCTCCCTCCCTCCCTCTGCTCGCCGCTCCCTCCCTCCCTCTGCTCGCTCGCTCTCTCCCTCCCTCTGCTCGCTCGCTCTCTCCCTCTGCTCGCCGCTCTCTCCCTCCCTCTGCTCGCTCGCTCTCTCCCTCCCTCTGCTCGCTCGCTCTCTCCCTCCCTCTGCTCGCTCGCTCTCTCCCTCCCTCTGCTCGCCGCTCTCTCCCTCCCTCTGCTCGCTCGCTCTCTCCCTCCCTCTGCTCGCTCGCTCTCTCCTCCCTCTGCTCGCTCGCTCTCTCCCTCCCTCTGCTCGCTCTCTCCCTCCCTCTGCTCGCCGCTCTCTCCCTCCCTCTGCTCGCCGCTCTCTCCCTCCCTCTGCTCGCCGCTCTCCCTCCCTCTGCTCGCTCGCTCTCTCCCTCCCTCTGCTCGCTCGCTCTCTCCCTCCCTCTGCTCGCTCGCTCTCTCCCTCCCTCTGCTCTCTCCCTCCCTCTGCTCTCTCCCTCCCTCTGCTCGCTCCCTCCCTCCCTCTGTTCGCTCCCTCCCTCTGTTCGCTCGCTCTCTCCCTCCCTCTGTTCGCTCGCTCGCTCTCTTTCTCCCTCCCTCTGTTCGCTCTCTTTCTCCCTCCCTCTGTTCGCTCGCTCTCTCCCTCCCTCTGTTCGCTCGCTCTCTCCCTCCCTCTGCTCGCTCGCTCTCTCCCTCCCTCTGCTCGCTCGCTCTCTCCCTCCCTCTGCTCGCTCGCTCTCTCCCTCCTTCTGTTCGCTCGCTCGCTCGCTCTCTCCCTCTGTTCGCTCGCTCTCTCCCTCCCTCTGCTCCCTCGCTCGCTCTCTCCCTCCCTCTGCTCGCTCGCTCCCTCCCTCCCTCTGCTCGCTCGCTCGCTCCCTCCCTCCCTCTGCTCGCTCGCTCCCTCCCTCCCTCTGCTCGCTCGCTCCCTCCCTCCCTCTGCTCGCTCGCTCCCTCCCTCCCTCTGCTCGCTCGCTCTCTCCTCCCTCTGCTCGCTCGCTCTCTCCCTCCCTCTGCTCGCTCGCTCTCCCTCCCTCTGCTCGCGCTCGCTCTCTCCCTCCCTCTGCTCGCCGCTCTCTCCCTCCCTCTGCTCGCTCGCTCTCTCCCTCCCTCTGCTCGCTCGCTCTCTCCCTCCCTCTGCTCGCTCGCTCTCTCCCTCCCTCTGCTCGCTCGCTCTCTCCCTCCCTCTGCTCGCTCGCTCTCTCCTCCCTCTGCTCGCTCGCTTCTCTCCCTCCCTCTGCTCGCTCGCTCTCTCCCTCCCTCTGCTCGCTCGCTCTCTCCCTCCCTCTGCTCGCTCGCTCTCTCCCTCCCTCTGCTCGCTCGCTCTCTCCCTCCCTCTGCTCGCTCGCTCTCTCCCTCCCTCTGCTCGCTCGCTCTCTCCCTCCCTCTGCTCGCTCGCTCTCTCCCTCCCTCTGCTCGCCGCTCTCTCCCTCCCTCTGCTCGCCGCTCTCTCCCTCCCTCTGCTCGCTCGCTCTCCCTCCCTCTGCTCGCTCGCTCTCTCCCTCCCTCTGCTCGCCTCTCCCTCCCTCTGCTCGCTCTCTCCCTCCCTCTGCTCGCTCGCTCTCTCCCTCCCTCTGCTCGCTCGCTCTCTCCCTCCCTCTGCTCGCTCGCTCTCTCCCTCCCTCTGCTCGCTCGCTCTCTCCCTCCCTCTGCTCGCCGCTCTCTCCCTCCCTCTGCTCGCCGCTCTCCCTCCCTCTGCTCGCCGCTCTCTCCCTCCCTCTGCTCGCTCGCTCTCTCCCTCCCTCTGCTCGCCGCTCTCTCCCTCCCTCTGCTCGCTCGCTCTCTCCCTCCCTCTGCTCGCTCGCTCTCTCCCTCCCTCTGCTCGCCGCTCTCTCCCTCCCTCTGCTCGCTCGCTCCTCTCCCTCCCTCTGCTCGCTCTCCCTCCCTCCCTCCCTCTGCTCGCTCTCTCCTCCCTCCCTCCCTCTGCTCGCTCGCTCCCTCCCTCCCTCCCTCTGCTCGCCGCTCCCTCCCTCCCTCTGCTCGCTCGCTCCCTCCCTCCCTCTGCTCGCTCGCTCTCTCCCTCCCTCTGCTCGCTCGCTCTCTCCCTCCCTCTGCTCGCTCGCTCTCTCCCTCCCTCTGCTCGCTCGCTCTCCCTCCCTCTGCTCTCGCTCCTCTCCCCCTCTGCTCGCTCGCTCTCTCCCTCCCTCTGCTCGCTCGCTCTCTCCCTCCCTCTGCTCGCTCGCTCTCTCCCTCCCTCTGCTCGCTCGCTCTCTCTCTCCATCCCTCTGCTCGCTCGCTCTCTCTCTCCCTCCCTCTGCTCGCTCGCTCTCTCCCTCCCTCTGCTCGCTCGCTCTCTCCCTCCCTCTGCTCGCCGCTCTCTCCCTCCCTCTGCTCGCTCGCTCTCTCCCTCCCTCTGCTCGCCGCTCTCTCCCTCCCTCTGCTCGCTCTCTCCCTCCCTCCGCCTCCCTCCCTCCGCCTCTCTCCCTCCCTCTGCCTCTCTCCCTCCCTCTGCCTCTCTCCCTCCCTCTGCCTCTCTCCCTCCCTCTGCCTCTCTCCCTCCCTCTGCCTCTCTCCCTCCCTCTGCCTCTCTCCCTCCCTCTGCCTGTCTCCCTCCCTCTGCCTGTCTCCCTCCCTCTGCCTCTCTCCCTCCCTCTGCCTCTCTCCCTCCCTCTGCCTCTCTCCCTCTCTCACTCCCTCTGCCTCTCTCCCTCCCTCTGCCTCTCTCCCTCCCTCTGCCTCTGCCTCTGCCTCTCTGCCTCTGCCACTCTGCCTCTGCCACTCTGCCTCTCTGCCTCTCTGCCTCTCTGCCTCTGTCTCTCTCCCTCTGCCTCTCTGCCTCTCTCCCTCTGCCTCTGCCTCTCTGCCTCTCTGTCTCTCTGTCTCTCTCCCTCTGCCTCTCTGCCTCTCTGCCTCTCTCCCTCTGCCTCTCTCCCTCTGCCTCTCTCCCTCTGCCTCTCTCCCTCTGCCTCTCTCCCTCTGCCTCTCTCCCTCTCTGCCTCTGCCTCTCTGCCTCTGCCTCTCTCCCTCTGTCTCTCTGCCTCTCTCCCTCTGCCTCTCTCCCTCTGCCTCTCTCCCTCTGCCTCTCTCCCTCTGCCTCTCTGCCTCTCTCCCTCTCTCCCTCTGCCTCTCTCCCTCTGCCTCTCTCCCTCTGCCTCTCTCCCTCTGCCTCTCTCCCTCTGCCTCTCTGTCTCTCTGCCTCTCTGCCTCTCTGCCTCTCTGCCTCTCTGCCTCTCTCTCCCTCTGCCTCTCTCTCCCTCTGCCTCTCTCTCCCTCTGCCTCTCTCTCCCTCTGCCTCTCCCTCCCTCTGCCTCTCTCCCTCCCTCTGCCTGTCTCCCTCCCTCTGCCTGTCTCCCTCCCTCTGCCTGTCTCCCTCCCTCTGCCTGTCTCCCTCCCTCTGCCTGTCTCCCTCCCTCTGCCTCTCTCCCTCCCTCTGCCTCTCTCCCTCCCTCTGCCTCTCTCCCTCCCTCTGCCTCTCTCCCTCCCTCTGCCTCTCTCACTCCCTCTGCCTCTCTCCCTCCCTCTGCCTCTGCCTCTCTGCCTCTGCCACTCTGCCTCTGCCACTCTGCCTCTGACTCTCTGCCTCTCTGTCTCTCTGTCTCTCTCCCTCTGCCTCTCTGCCTCTCTGCCTCTCTCCCTCTGCCTCTCTCCCTCTGCCTCTCTCCCTCTGCCTCTCTCCCTCTGCCTCTCTCCCTCTGCCTCTCTCCCTCTCTGCCTCTGCCTCTCTGCCTCTGCCTCTCTCCCTCTGTCTCTCTGCCTCTCTCCCTCTGCCTCTCTCCCTCTGCCTCTCTGCCTCTCTCCCTCTCTCCCTCTGCCTCTCTCCCTCTGCCTCTCTCCCTCTGCCTCTCTCCCTCTGCCTCTCTCCCTCTGCCTCTCTCCCTCTGCCCTCTCCCTCTGCCTCTCTCTCTGCCTCTCTGCCTCTCTGCCTCTCTGCCTCTCTCTCCCTCTGCCTCTCTCTCCCTCTGCCTCTCTCTCCCTCTGCCTCTCTCTCCCTCTGCCTCTCTCTCCCTCTGCCTCTCTCTCCCTCTGCCTCTCTCTCCCTCTGTCTCTCTCTCCCTCTGTCTCCCTCCCTCCCTCTGTCTCTCTCTCTCCCTCTGTCTCTCTCTCCCTCTACCCCATTGCTCTCTTCACCGTGCTCATGGCTGCTTGATTTTTCCTCTCACTACCTTTTCCTCATCTTTCCTTTCCCCCCTACCTCTCTCCCCCCACTCATTCTCTCCCCCTGCTCCCTCTTGTTGCCCCCCCCCCCCCCCCCTCCCGAGTGCGGAGGCAAGACAGTGATTGATCCAGGGGGAGGGCTGTCTCTGGTGCGTTTATGAACATGAGGCTGCCGTTCCTCATAGATTTTTAAATTAGTGGCAGCTTTGCCCCAAAGATGCGTTATTGACTGATGAAATAGAAGCTGAGCTCTAAACACTCACTCTTTCCCCAGAGTTTTCCCCAGTCTGGTAATTGAAAAAGTGTGAAGAGTGTGTGCGTGCACGTTTGTGCTCGCTGTATTCCTGTTTGCCTGGGCTGGAGAAAAATGAACGCTACTTGTTGGACTCGGGACTCAATTGAAGTATTAAGTACATCTTCATACCTTTTTTTTTATGTGATTAAAAATGGTTTGCTTAAAAAGGTTGTGAAAGCATATCCTCACAGTGTGTTCTATGAGGGCCATATTAAAGTGCACCAGACATGAGAAACAGGGCCATTGCACCTCCCGTTTGTGTTGACAGCGCCCAGTCTAACACAGTCCTTAGCCTGTCTGTTGTCACACTGCTCACCTTGGTTGTCATTGCTCTCATCTTGGTACTGACCTCTTGTGGTAAGGGATCACAATTGCAATGTTCAAGCCTGCTTTTCCCAGTGGTGTTTTCCAATGACAGACACCTCTGTTGGTTTAGGACACGTCTTTCCTTAAAGAAAAGACTGGACAGATCTCAACAAATGTATCACATTGTACAATGAGCAATAATGTTGAAAATCCATAGAACAAAGAGATGCCTTTATGACTTTTTTTTGACTAGTTCCAGAAATGATGTATAAATTGGCTACGTGACTGTCAATGTGATATTCTATCAGATTGCGCTCAAAAGTATCTCGTGCTCAAGTAAATCTACAAACTAGACTATACGACTAAAGAAAACTCACCCTCTCCTCCCTCTCCCTCAGGCCTGGACATGGCCATCTTCTGTCTGCTGTGCGGGAAGCGCTTCCAGACACAGCCGGCGCTGCAGCAGCACATGGAGGTCCACGCCGGCGTGCGCAGCTACATCTGCAGCGAGTGCAATCGCACCTTCCCCAGCCACACCGCTCTCAAACGCCACCTGCGCTCGCACACAGGTCAGTGGCAGTGTCAGAATAGCGTTTAGTAGCAGCCACGTCAAGTCCCCATCTCCCCTCGAGCACTAGGGGACACACCTATAGGCCACTCCTGTTCCCCTGCAATAAACAAGTCAACTCCATCTCCTTCTCTGACTGCCCTACTAACACATGACACCGTCACAACATGGCGGAACGATTGTGAGAAGGTTGGTCAAGACGTTACCTTGTGCAATAATCACGTGTCCATCCAACCGTGTTATGCGAGTAAAGTCACGCCGTTTGAAAAGGAAAAGGACAGCTGTTACGGAAACAGGAAGTGGCGGTACAATTTCACTAATGTCAACAGACAATTTGTTTGTTCGACATGGTGGGGAGCTTTTTGTGTCAAATTAATTCTGCAGCGATTGTGGTGGAAATGCTTTTATGTGAAAATATTGATCAAATATGAATGGAACCATATTACTTCAGGTTTTTCTATTTGGTCAATTAAAAGTTATAGGACAAAGTGCTTTTTGTCCGCAACAAGTCTGTTTGGTGTGAAAATTGCATTTTTTAAAAACATCTGTTTTAATATTTGCATGAAAATCTGTCAAATTGGATGGAAACCTAGCTGTTGTTGTGATGTTGGGGAAGGTAAAAATTAGACTTTTACGATGTGACAAGATAATTTGGCTATGTTGTGGCAACCAATTATGTCAAGTAGGGCACCATATATCCCAAACCAGGTGAAAGCAAGCCATAGACTTGCTAACAACTTACAGGGAAAAGGTTGACAATACAATCCCCTCAGGTCAACAGCTGTAAAGGGATCCATATTTCTTATGAAGGCGTGATGAGCTGTCCCGTTAACAGACATGGGTGACAGTATATTTGACAAGTGGCGATGGCTCAGTAGCCCAAAAGAAAGAAGAACCCAATGCAGTACTATCAGTCTAGAGATGCAGGTTGGCATTTATTGGGATGACTCATGTACTGGAGGCTGCTCTGTAGGGCAGTCACTAGCTGGCACTGCCACAGGCATAAAATATTATTTTAAACCTAACCCTTACCTTAACTTTAACCACCCTGCTAACTTTATACCTAACCTTATATTAAGAAATCTAATCTAAATTTGGTTTAATTAATTTTTACGATATAGGCATTTTTGAGTTTGCTGTGGCCGATCTAGTGGAAATCGCTCAGGCCTGGCGCCGGTACAGGATTCATCCCAATAAACGTCAACCTGTGTAGAGCCTGCAGGGCAACAGCACGTGTCGCACGGCATCATGTTCATGGGTCTGGCTGCGGAACATTGTTTCCTATTTAGGCCCATCTAACCCACTTCAAGTCTTCTTCCTAGAAGGAATCATGTTATCCCGGCTCAAAAAGACAGTTAGTGTTTCTACTTCCTAGTAGGCTAGTATACTATTGGCATGGCTGAGTGAACAAACAGGGTGATCTGGTCATTTGGTGAATGAATATATGCCATGATCAAACAGAGCTGCTATTTACCTCACGGCTGGTTTGTTGGTGAGGAAAGGCCATGTTAATACTATATGTTGTGATAGGACAAGGCTGGAGAGCGAAAGAGCCTGATGGATGAGGTGATTCAGGGAGAAGCCCCTTTACCTTGACAGAATATGAGAACATGGAAATGAATCCCATTTCGCTTGCAAAGGATGAACGGTCTCTCTCGCATCCCTTTTCTCTCTCTCTGCGACCTTAAATAACAGTCTCACTGTCAGAGCTGATCTAGCTCACAGTCTCACGGATAAATAATTGAAATGAATGCGGCGAGATGAGCGCAGCCGGCCTATTTACAAGCCGAGGCGCTGCATTTTAGCGCGAGTGACAAGACGGGGCGGTCCTGTATACTGTACCCGTGTGTCTGCTACTCTGCTTTCACTGCAAACATCGAGAGAGGACACGCGGACGGTCCCCACGCACGACTTGCTGAAATGTCATCCCAATCCCCATCTCGGCAGCAGCAGCCAGACACGGGCAGTGAGGCAGCAGCGTCTCGCTGCTTTGAACCTGATCCTCCGTAGGCGTGTATTAAATTACAATGAGCCAGTCGCAAGCACCCGTTTAATATTATGTGGGGGCCTTTGTCAAGGGATTAAAAAGTCGGCAAGACGCATAGTCATGGCGCCAGAAATAAGTCCTAATTTCCAGAAAAAGGAAATAACTGGCAATTCTTAAATATATTTGCCCTTTGATGATATAATAATCTTGCTCATGTTTCTGTGTGTACTACGCAGTAGTAGGTTACTTGTTGTAAGAGCGCAATAGTCAAGCAGTCCATCTGTTGGTTGCCCTTTTCCAACAAGACCATGGTCATCTCCCTCATGTCTTCTGCCATCTACCTCACAGCTGCAAGCACAACAGCTAGAGCGAGGACAATATACACAGTATTAGCATGCTTGATACAGAGGTTGTTTCGGGAAAACGGATTGCTTTAGAAAGCAGCTTCGCTGATGTCACCTACTGTTTTGACATTGATTCAGTACTGAGGACAGAGAGAGGCAACCGATTTAACGATGCTTATTACAGTGAGTGTATCAATCTCCCAATGATTTATTTCCTGGAGAAGGGTAGACTAACCCCACAGTCTCTCTCTCCCTCCCTATTTCCCTCTCACTTCTTCCTTTTTGTCTCTCTTCATCTGTCCCTCCCCATTTTCATTCTCTTTGATCGGCTGTCTATCCCTCTCCCTCTTACTTCACCTCTCTCCCTCCATCTCACTGTCCCTGAAACACACACACACTGTTGTACAATGGGGGCTCATAATGATGGCAGTCATGGCAGCCTCCTCTGTCCTTCCTCACTCCCTCCATCCTCCCTCCCCTCCGTGCTTGCAGACGCGTGCTGCGGCCCAGGCCCTCGTTAATATTCCGTTGTTGCGCAGCGGCCGCTTGTTTTTAAACTAGGGGCCCATTTGCAGCAGGGTGTTTTGTGTTTGCAGCTGTTTGATAGTGCCAGGCTAGAGAGGGAGAAGGAGAGGGAGAGATGGCCCTGGCAGTGACAGAGCCCCCTGATTTACAGCCGCTTATCGCATAATGAACCTGCCCTCGCCAGGGCCTGGGGAGAGGGGGGCTAGGCAGCAGGTGTCGAGGCAGCAGGTACACTGTCCGCGCCAGCACCCCCAGGGGGCATGGAAACGCAGGTGGCAGTGCCCGGGGTACCCAAGGGTCCACTCCCATACCACGGTTCTGCCTCGGTGTGCTGGGTCCTCATCTGTGCCCCCTCGCTGTCATTAGACCCCAGGCATTGTGTCTTCGATCCCAACAGGCATTGAAAGAGAGCGAGAGAGACTTCTGATTTACGATGCTGCATCTCCAGTGCCTGGGAGCTAATGGATTCCTGACAAAATGAAGTCCTGCCTGGCAGTTGGATTGCACAACACAATGTGATTATGGCAGTTGGATTGCACAACACAATGTGATTATGGCAGTTGGATTGCACAACACAATGTGATTATGGCAGTTGGATTGCACAACACAATGTGATTATGGCATTTGGATTGCACAACACAATGTGATTATGGCATTTGGATTGCACAACACAATGTGATTATGGCAGTTGGATTGCACAACACAATGTGATTATGGCAGTTGGATTGCACAACACAATGTGATTATGGCAGTTGGATTGCACAACACAATGTGATTATGGCAGTTGGATTGCACAACACAATGTGATTATGGCAGTTGGATTGCACAACACAATGTGATTATGGCAGTTGGATTGCACAACACAATGTGATTATGGCAGTTGGATTGCACAACACAATGTGATTATGGCAGTTGGATTGCACAACACAATGTGATTATGGCATTTGGATTGCACAACACAATGTGATTATGGCAGTTGGATTGCACAACACAATGTGATTATGGCAGTTGGATTGCACAACACAATGTGATTATGGCAGTTGGATTGCACAACACAATGTGATTATGGCAGTTGGATTGCACAACACAATGTGATTATGGCAGTTGGATTGCACAACACAATGTGATTATGGCAGTTGGATTGCACAACACAATGTGATTATGGCAGTTGGATTGCACAACACAATGTGATTATGGCAGTTGGATTGCACAACACAATGTGATTATGGCAGTTGGATTGCACAACACAATGTGATTATGGCAGTTGGATTGCACAACACAATGTGATTATGGCAGTTGGATTGCACAACACAATGTGATTATGGCAGTTGGATTGCACAACACAATGTGATTATGGCAGTTGGATTGCACAACACAATGTGATTATGGCAGTTGGATTGCACAACACAATGTGATTATGGCAGTTGGATTGCACAACACAATGTGATTATGGCAGTTGGATTGCACAACACAATGTGATTATGGCAGTTGGATTGCACAACACAATGTGATTATGGCAGTTGGATTGCACAACACAATGTGATTATGGCAGTTGGATTGCACAACACAATGTGATTATGGCAGTTGGATTGCACAACACAATGTGATTATGGCAGTTGGATTGCACAACACAATGTGATTATGGCAGTTGGATTGCACAACACAATGTGATTATGGCAGTTGGATTGCACAACACAATGTGATTATGGCAGTTGGATTGCACAACACAATGTGATTATGGCAGTTGGATTGCACAACACAATGTGATTATGGCAGTTGGATTGCACAACACAATGTGATTATGGCAGTTGGATTGCACAACACAATGTGATTATGGCAGTTGGATTGCACAACACAATGTGATTATGGCAGTTGGATTGCACAACACAATGTGATTATGGCAGTTGGATTGCACAACACAATGTGATTATGGCAGTTGGATTGCACAACACAATGTGATTATGGCAGTTGGATTGCACAACACAATGTGATTATGGCAGTTGGATTGCACAACACAATGTGATTATGGCAGTTGGATTGCACAACACAATGTGATTATGGCAGTTGGATTGCACAACACAATGTGATTATGGCAGTTGGATTGCACAACACAATGTGATTATGGCAGTTGGATTGCACAACACAATGTGATTATGGCAGTTGGATTGCACAACACAATGTGATTATGGCATTTGGATTGCACAACACAATGTGATTATGACAGTTGGATTGCACAACACAATGTGGTTATGGCTCTTTTTTTTTCATGTCAAACATTGCCTTTTTTCATAGGGAAGCAATAAAGTCCGCTCCCCTGCTAATAAGAATGACATTTTGAAGTGTTAGTTATATATGTAGTGTATGACTTATAACACATTGCCTATGTGCATTTGAAGGTACATAACCTTCCGTAGTCTGTGCACTGAGCATTAGCATGTTCTCCTCCGGATTGGTCTGGTTGGGGCTCAGCCTGCTTCTAATTAAAGGCAGGTGAATCTCAGCTCCATTATTATTCCTGTAGCGTCGCACGGGCCCCGCCGCGCTCTGTGATGGATTGTGATCTCTGCAGCAACTGAAACGCTAGAAAGAGCACAATGTCTTACAGCGGGAGCCACTGATAACTTCATGCAGACAAATAAAGACTGTCACTTTTATAGATTTTTACCCTCCCCCTTCTCTCTTCATCCCTCCACTCTTGATTCTCCCTCTTTCTCTCTATATCTCTCACTTTTTCGCTGTCTTTTTTGTCACTGCCCTCCCTTTCAAAATTATCCCCTCAACCCAAAGGCCAAACTCTCCGGGCGTCACCCCCCCCCCCCCCCCCAACAGCCGCCGCGTGCAAAAGTGAATAGCATTTAGGGGTGCGTCTCCAATGAAAATACGTGCTGGAGGAAATTGACATTGTCTCTTAACGGGGGTGATGGGTGCCAGAGCATGACAGTACATAACGAGAAATGCAATTTATTCCTAGGCACGGTGCCGCTCGGACAGCCAGATAATGAAACGCGTAGGTCATTGGCGATGACTTAAACCTTCAGCGGCTGAGTGAAATGCATTAAATATCAAGAACATTACACGCCTGGCAGCGTGGCGCATCTGTAGTGGGGAGCGAATGATGTATGGGAGGCTGCTAGTCAGACACAGGAAAGCAATTAGTAGCCGAGCGCTGGAGAGAGCCCCCGCATATCATAATATCCCTGATTATTGACATCTGAATACCAATTACACGAGTGGCACCAGGGTGGCAAGGGTACAGTATTCTAATATGACCTACACAAAGAGAACTTGAGAGTGGACTGGAAAAAAGAGGGGTGCTATCTCGTTAGTGTTAATAAGAATGTTTGAGTTCTGCCGCTGATAGCTCAGTGTGATTGTGAAGCTATGCTAGCCTTTGTCACGTGATTCGTCTTCGCATTGAATAGAAAACCAATTGTACTTTTCTTATTTCTGTATGGCCATTGGCATATTTGTCTATTTTTTTTTTTTGCATTTACATGTTATGTCTATTTGCAGCCATAACACAAAGATATGAGAGGACTCCAATGAGTTTTCCCTTGTCCCCCGTGTTCAGCAGGTGACCATCCATATGAGTGGACTCCAATGAGTTTTCCCTTGTCCCCCGTGTTCAGCAGGTGACCACCCATATGAGAGGACTCCAATGAGTTTTCCCTTGTCCCCCGTGTTCAGCAGGTGACCACCCATATGAGAGGACTCCAATGAGTTTTCCCTTGTCCCCCGTGTTCAGCAGGTGACCACCCATATGAGTGGACTCCAATGAGTTTTCCCTTGTCCCCCGTGTTCAGCAGGTGACCATCCATATGAGTGCGAGTTCTGCGGGAGCTGCTTCCGTGACGAGAGCACTCTGAAGGGCCACAAGCGCATCCACACCGGGGAAAAGCCCTACGAATGTAACGGCTGTGGGAAGAAGTTCAGCCTCAAGCACCAGCTGGAGACCCACTACCGTGTGCACACAGGTACTGTATGCATTGTTAGGTTCACAATGGACAGGAAAGTCCACTCCATTACACTGGAAATATGCCAATAGAATGTCAGCTTCCTAACACGGATAAAAATGTCAGCTCTGTTGCAGTGGGAAAATGTCAGCTATGATACACAGGAGAGCTTTCAACGAATAGAGTTAGTGTACTACACTAATAGTTTCTACCAGTAGTTCCCACTGGACACTAAGTCAAGACACTAGAGATCCGCCTCGGCTCCATAACGGATTGAGTTCAGTGCTGTAACACAGAAGGAGGGGAAGTGTATGTAAAATTGGCAATCTAATGTAATGTGTTCGATAGTGTTATACTGGGTATTAAGAAGGGCTGGGATCAGTGTGTGTAGTAGAATGCGTACTGTAGATTGCTACAAGGCATACTATAAGCAGACTGTTTTCATTAATGATTCCAAGGGCCAGTAAACAGAACCTTGGTGAGGATCCTCAAAATTGACACCAGGCCTTTACAGCTCCATAAAGGTGTCAACCAGGTGTCAGTCAGTCTCAGGGACTTGTCACTCTTGTGTTGGCTGCATTTACATCCCCAAACATTAGGATTAAGGACATGTGCTGTTACTCTGGATTACTCAGGTTGCCTCGATGGGGGCACACACACACACACACACACACACACACCACCTAGCCTCCGAGGGCTGCTGTTGAGCCAAGGCTTTACCCGCTCCAACCCCCCACCAAAACTCACCCCCGTCTTCCATTCAATAAGCCAGCTGTTAAGCCGCGCTATCAAGGCAGCCTGTCAAATAATTGGCTTTTTCTCTCCCACCCCCCTTTCCCCTTTTGTGGGGGCCAGGGGCCTTCTTTTGCGGTGAGCCGGAGCGCACTGGAGATAACAAGAGCTAGTGACAAGCTCACAGTCAAAGGCCACCGCTCACAAAAGGGAGCCGCTTGATGAATCATCGACATTGGCAACCTCCCACCCTCCTTCCCCCTTCCCGAGTCCCACCTGTCAATTGCAGATCAATACCAAGCCTCATTTGCAATTCATTATTGCCCGGTTATCTGAGGCGACCCTGTTTACAGTGTGGTTATTGTCAACACTGCTGACGTGTGAGGCCTCTGCAGGCAGCACGCCCCGTACTGACAGTCTTCTTGGCGTGGCTATTTGCATAGGCGGGTAAACACAACCTTGACCCCCTTTTCCTACGGGGGTCAGGTCCAATGCGTCGAAAAAAAGAAAACTGTAAGAGTAGATGCAACGAACACACACCAGAGCGATATCCATCGGCAGCCAGCGACAAGAGGCCTCTCTCGCTGTAACGTGGCACGAGCGTTGGCACCGTTCACGGCCCGATCACATGCGACACCTCATTTCAAATGCCGTTGGTAAAGGTCGGCATTTACATGTCTAATTTGCGCCTGTCGGATTGAGCGCTGGGGATTATTCCTCGCCATCACTCTAGTCATCTGCACATTTCGGAGTTCTGGTCCTGAATATCACAGCTCAGGAATGTAGAGGTTTTGGAACCGCCGAGAATCAAATGTCATCAAATTGAAGTTTGTGATTTGGTGTTTAAAAATGGGCATAGGTCCTTTTTGTAATTGAAGTGTTAGCCATTTAGATGTGACAAAATGTACATCTGTATAATTTAATGCAGGGGTTTGGTTTGTAAAGCACATTATAGGGGCAGTTGAGAGATTGATTTTAAAGCCATTTCTGCACAGCGCCACTATATGAAATACCATTATCTACGATGACATACACTTTTCAATTTGGTCGTGGGGATTTTATAGACATGATAGTCATTGCTAATTGAGACCACTAGACGTTTTTATCTTCCTGCTAGCAAAAGTGTAGGGAGCTCTAAAAGAAAGTTGATACTTCAAGTCTGCCTTGTAAATGTATTCTAAACAGTATACCCCCCTTTGCCCTCAGAACAGCCTCAATTCGTTGGGACCTGGACTCTACAAGGTGTCGAAAGCGTTCCACAGGGATATTGGCCCATGTTGACTCCAATGCTTCCCACAGTTGTGTCAAGTTGGCTGGATGTCCTTTGGGTGGTGGACCATTATTGATACACATGGAAAACTGTTGTGCGTGAAAAACCCAGCAGCGTTGCAGTTCTTGGCAGACTCAAACTGGTGCGCCTGGCACCTACAGTACTACCATATCCCGTTAAAAAGCTCGATTTTTGTCTTGCCCATTCACCCTCTGAATTGCACACATACACAATCCATGTCTCAAAAATCCTATTTTAATGTGTCCTCCCCTTCATCTACACTGATTGAGGTGGATTTAACAAGTGACATCAATAAGGGATCATAGCTTTCACCTGGATTCACCTGGTCAGTCTGTCATAGATAAAGCAGGTGTTCTTAATGTTTTGTTCACTCAGTGTACAACGTCATATAGAGTTCCCTTCCTCAGCCTGACGTTGTTCTTGTTGTTGTTGTCGTTGTTGTCGTCACCCTCCCCAGGTGAGAAGCCGTTTGAGTGCAAGCTGTGCCACCAGCGATCTAGGGACTACTCGGCCATGATCAAACACCTGCGCACCCACAACGGAGCGTCGCCCTACCAATGCACCATCTGCCTTGAGTACTGCCCCAGCCTCTCGGCCATGCAGAAGCACATGAAGGGCCACAAGCCCGAAGACGTCCCCCCAGACTGGAGGATAGAGAAGACCTACCTGTACCTCTGCTATGTCTGAGGCCTCCAGACGACAGCCCGGGGGAAGGAAGACAGGCAGAGGAGGAGGATGGGGCTGAGGAAGGAAGGGGAGGATGAGGAGAAGGAGGAGGAGGACGAGGCCTGTGGCGAAGAAGTCAAGCGAGATAATCCATGAGATGGAAGCACAGGCGGTTTTTGAATGCGAAGAGAGCGAATGAGCAGAGGGCAAAGGTGGACACAGTGAGGAAAAGGGCTGGGCTAGGCGCAGGAAAACTGAGGTTCTGACCGAGAGGACATTTCCCCTTAAAATTCATGTCGTTCAGTACATCTATCTATGTTTTGTTTGGAGTTGTCGAATTGCCTAACACAGAACCCGTCGGTGCGTCGATGAAGTCGTCCTTAAGTCCACCCACAGACTTGAGAGATGTCACCCAAGCCACACTTGTAACTGAACTGATTCTCAAAGGCTATCTGAACCCACACCTCCCCATCATTTTGACCACTGGCTCTCCCTAAATGTAGTTTTGACACCCGCGCCTTTTCTGGAATGGAATTGTATCCTACTGTAACTTGGGTGGGTCATTGCTCTCGTTCCATGACACAGTACTACAGATCCCCTCCTGATTTGATTGGATTAAACTGGACACCAAGTCATGTTCTGCTTGAGGAACATGTTGCAGTTGGCCCCTACCCAAGCAATTGTTTACCAGAGTGCTCCAAAATGGAGTCTTCAGACCTGGTGGAGAGCACTGGTGGAGAGCACACAGAGCACTTAGAACACTTAGAACCCTATAGTGGAGTAGTGCCATTCAGATAGCCCCCGAGAATCAGAGCCTAAGGGCCAGACCATGTGGCACATTTCAGCCAGCCCTATGGAAATATAGCACCATTTATTGTACTGCATTAGCCGAAGCGAAGTTGAATTTGATTGGGGCACAACACCTTCGTACCCACGCAGAGGCTTGTCTTTTGTACAGCAAAAGGGAGATGAAGAGAGGATGATATTCCCATATCGGTCAGGTTTCACCGGAGCCTCTTGAGAGTCAAACCGTGACTGTCACTTTTTTCATCTCGGTATCTTTGGCTCCGCATCATAGTTTATCATAGCTTCATTGCACAGGTAAAGACACATTACGACGACAGTCTCTGTTTGATGTTTATATCAGATCTATTTTTGAGGGTTTTGCTCGCTGCGAAGGCGCTGTTCTTTTATCTCTTAAACCATAAATCTCTATACAGCATTAACTGGAGATGTTAATTTTTTCCCCGCTATAGATACTGGACTGATATTAATATACGTTTAACCAGATTAGCATCAATTACACTAAGATTTAGTACATGGACTGACTCATAACATTTAACTATTTTCTCACATTAATAATCTCATAATCTCTATATGCCATTGGGATGGAGACCAAAATGACAAAGGCTGCTGTGGATTGCTCCAAGGGGTGGTCGTAATGCCTTCATAATGCAATTATAAGGAGATATGGCACCTGTTATAACAGGACATATATACTGTTATGTCGCGTGAAACCATAAATGTGACACCAGGTGGAAAATTGTGTTTCATGCGTAATTGTAACGGTGCTATATCAGTTGTCATAAGTGTCAAATATGTTGTCATAAGTTGTCGTAACCTATTACGACAAGCATTATATCTGTTCATATGGCAGCATAATGAAGACATTATGAGCACCACTGTCAGTTCAGTGTTACCATGGTAATCACATATCTGAATGATTAGCGGGAGGGGGGTGGGTGGCTTCACTGATTGGAAGAGACATGGCCTGCCCAGCCCAGGGGGCGACCAGTAAGAAGACAGAATAAATCAACTCTTTATATATGGTTTTGTTCCTTCGCTTTGTCTCTGTTTCCTATTATGTCTTGATTTAGCTCAGCACATTGTACTTGAATTACCTCGTTTTTTTGTGACCTCATGTGCTTGTTTTTATTTCTTGTATTTTTTTATTTTTTTGTGTGTGTGTGTGTGTGTGTGTGTGTGTGTGTGTGTCCGAAAGCGGCGTTGTTGCGCGAGGGAGATGTGACAAAGCAATGTGTACGCGAAAATTAAGTGCCACGGTGAAAAGAGATTTTTATTGTTGTGTATTTTTGTGCATTATTGTTACCAAACTTGGTATTTTTTTATGAACCTTGCTTGTTGAAAAGCTGGTGGGGTCGGTCATTGTTTAAAAGCTACCTCTAAGTTGTTTTGTTTTAATTTTTGCAAAAGCACATTTGTTTTCTGTGTGTTTTGCATTATTGCATCATTGCAACTTCATCTCATGCTTTCAAGTGTTGATTTATTGTCTTTTCACATCTGTAAGTGACATTTATATAAAGGGTAAGAGATGGTAGATATTGTTAGAAAAAAATGAAAATTAAACAAGTGTTTATTCTTCTCTTACAGTCTGCGTCCGTCCTCCCCTTACATTAACCTTAAGAGCAGAGAAGAGATTTTAAGGCCTTAAGTATGGGGTAAGAGGGATGAACGCAGTAGAAGAAGAAATAGTACTTATAAGAGTTTAAAAAAAAGCATTAAACTTGAAAATATGTGAATAGAATTGTAGTTTTGTAATGTGAAAAAAAGAAGGTCATGTACACAGCGATGTAGTGTGCCCTGGACAATTGGGACTGCAAGTGGTAATCAAGGAAGAAAGGAAGGTTAGGAAAAAAAGATCCTCTTGGTCGACAATTTCTCTCAAAGGAGTGTATTCCTGAACAAGAGCCAACAGAGGCAGTTTGATATATAAAAATGGTGATATTTTTGTATTCGGTGTCAGTCCCTTTCCATTTGTCGAGAGTTTCAGCAGGGCAAATATTTGTATTTCTTTTTTTTTATCTAGTTTTTTTCCTCTGGTTTTGAATCTTTTGCCTTGCTCCTCTTTGGTAATGTTGGACGTATGTATGTATGTATGTATGTATGTGTGTGTGTGTGTGTGTGTGAACATGTTGTATGTAGTAAGTGTTGCTTTCTGGATGTCAATGCATTGTAGGTGAAGGACTAAATCTGCCAAAAAAAAATAAAAGAGATCATTGAAAATGGATGGCTGGGAGGCTGCCGTCGATCAATTAGTACACGTCATTCACTATTTTATTGCCAACATTTAGTTTTTGTACTTGAAGTGACAAAAAAAGGATGACATGGTCATAGTGGCCCATGGTTGTCTTGCCACTACTTCTCCAACACTGTGAGCTGAGGGGTTTCCCTCGTCCAATTTTCACCATAATAATAACTTCAGTCACCATTCAGTGTGGCAGGCCAGAGAGCCCGAAACGATCACATCACACTTCAATGACTAGAGGTATTCAATCACATGCTCTTATTGTTGTCTGAATGTTTTATACTTTTTTTGTGTGTGTGTGTGTGTGTGTGTGTGTGTGTGTGTGTGTGTGTGTGTGTGTGTGTGTGTGCATAAATGAAAGTGTGTATCCGCGTGCGTGTATTAATGAAAAATGCACTAATCAGATACAAAATAAAAAACAATGCTCTATGCTACTTTTCTCTCGACATGTTGAAAGAAAATACATTGGTATTGATATAGTTCTTCCCTCAATGTTACTCTGTTTCTGTAATATCTTTGTGCCTAAAATGGAAATTGTTCAACAAAAATGTCCATCTATATCTGCTTAGTTTCTGTACTTTCAGAAGATAATAACTGGTGTCTCCAGCACTCTAGGGATGTCATGACGATTTGAGATGACCTGATTTTCTGATTTAGAATCCAAAAGGAGCTGTCATCTCGGACTGCTTTAGCCTAAAACTGGTAGTGGGCACACCACCTTTTGATGTTTTAGTTTTTTGTTCTTCGTCTGTAATTGACACCCAAAATCAATGTAATTCGTTTACGCACAATAAGCAAGGAAGAAAAATGTCAATTTAAAGATGATAGAACAGTCCCGGGCCATGGAAATAGTATGCATTTTTGTTTTCAATCTGTTCTGAAGGACATTTGCCTGTTCATTTTGGAAATCGAAGTCGAAGTATGTTTTTCATTGATAATATTTTGTTGTCAGCAACAGGTTTGCTGAGCAGTTAATGTCCTTCCAACCACTTTGGCAGCTTGTCAAAACCATAGTGTTGCCCCAGCTTAACATTAGGACTTCTCTGTTATTAAGTACTTGTTTCGAAATTGCATTTAAAAAATATATTTTTTAAAGCTGTACAAAATCATGGCATCCCTGGAGTAGGCACTCTGTGTTTCAGTGTGGTGTTCTAGAACGAGTAGCCATTTTATGCAGTGTTGCCATGCATGTGCCATTTGAGGTCTAAACTAAACTGTTTGAGTAACAAAGCACCAAGACATTGTCTTTTTTATATTGGCACTGAGGACCAATTGCCCTGTCGGACCAAGCATTACAAAGCTTTTTATGTAACAAAGCTTTCTCTCTCTCTTTCTCTGGCTTGTCTGTGATTTTGTTTCTTTCTTCCTTGTTGTGACAGCACAAGTGCCAGTCGAGTTGCTCTGTATTAAGAAAATAGTGTTTTTATGATTTGAATTGTTATAGTTTTCGTCTACCTCAGCACCTAATCTTAGCCTAATCTTAGAAGGTGCCCAATTATTATTTTATTTTTCTCTTTTTTTTGTTGTCATTTGTATAAAAATGATTTTGTTTGCATTAGAGCTTTGCAAAGGTCCTTTGTCTTTTCCAGCGACGTGCTGTGTCTGTGATCCTGCTTCCCATGTGCGAGTTGTGCCACGGATCCCAGCATCTGTCTGTTGATTTAGTGGTTTTTCTTTCAGTTTAGGATCAGACACATCTCTTTGTAACATTTCAGTGTTCTCTGATGGAGTGTAAAAAAAAAATAAAAAAAAATAAAAGAGATTAAATGCTGCAGGTTTTCTTCTCCATGTTGTCACTAAGTACATTTTGTGCCTTCGATAGTGAAAGATAATATTTTTTACATCCTACTAACAGTAGATTGTTTTGTAGTGAACATTTTTTGTATTTTTATTTATGAGTCTCATATGAAAAATAACAATGTTCAGTTGTATACCTTCAATCTGCAGTTAGAAAATAAATAAAAAATCGACTTGAGTTTGTCTGCCTGTTTTCTAATGTGGTGCTTCCCTTCTCTTTCTGGGTGACCCATTCCTGATATGCTATGTGGACTCTTCAGGTGCCTACCATACGTTGTTGATGCTAAGAGTAATGACAGGTTTACAGAATACACAGCATCTTGGAGAGCCATAATGCAGGTATGTTTTGTTATGCAGAACTGTGAGTGTCTGTCTGGCTGTCTACATGTGTGCTCTTTTGTATGTTTGTGAGAGTATGTGAGTGCATCTGTCTGCGTGTGTGTGTGTTGCTTTGGAGTGTACGCCATCCCTTTCACTGTTTTCCATTCCAGAGAGTTTCAAGAGCGTCTGCCGCCGGGCTTTCAAAAGCATCTCTGTAAACAGGGGTAACAACCATGAAGTCTCTTGGAAGACTGATGCTCAGGCTGATGATGCATAGACCTCCTCCGTGAGATTCTGCCCAGCTTCACCTCCTCTCACATCTGAAGGCAGCAGCTTTTCGAATTCAACACTTCTCTCCTCTTCTACCATCCCACTTTTTTCTGCACACCCCAAAAAAATATTCATCTTGATCCTCACCCCTCTTGTCAATAGTGGAGTTCTTTCACCCCTTTTGTCAATTTCTTTAAGAGCACCAGAGGAACTGGAATTACGGTGATTTGAATAAGTCAGTTGGTCTACAGCGGAAGTTCCATATTACGCTAGTGATGGGGAAGACACATATTGTACTCACTGCCCAGGTCTTATATGCCTTTAGTCACTTAAGTCCCCTAATGCCAGAAAAGCCTTGCGAAGCAGAAGGTATTACATCAAGTCCAATAAATTGAGTAATATGCTGCAGCTGCCACTTCTTTGACTAGTGTCCCTATATTCCCTGTGGCTGCTTTGAAATGGCTCTCCACTACAGGAGCTCTGCTGGATATGGTGTGAGTGGGCTGTTAAGTGCAGCACTGACTAGATGATCCACTACAGGAGGCTGATGCGAAGCCATGTTACACTGCATCTGAAGAGGTCATTTGTGTTGGTCACAGCAGCATCCCCTGCTGTTGAGCTGTAGCGAAAAGCCTCTTGAGTAAGAACATGGCCAGTGTTGTGTCTGGAATACATCTACCAGTTAGCAGACAGTAGTGCCATGGGTGGATGTGTTCCGCATGTTGAATGACCAGATAGGTATTTTCTAACCGAGACAGTAGTCTGTTGAAATGGAACCGAACGTGTCGGTGCTTGACTCACCAACCATGTCTGTCCTATATTCCTCTCCCATTATGAGGTCATAAATGCTATCATTAGATATGCAGGGCGCAAGCCATTATTGCTGCCGCCCTGATCGTTGCTAGAGGGGAAACGAGGCGAGACACAAATGGTTCTGCTTTTCTGTGCTTGTAGGAAGAGATACAAACATTAACCAAACTGAGCTGCCTCGTTCTGCTGGGCTTTAGTTGTCCTTATGACACAGCTCGCTTTCTATCCATCTTCCTCTCTCTCGAATATATAATATTCTTCTTTATGTGTATGCCGTTTATCGGACGGTTTTATCCAAAGCGTCTAACAGTCATGCGCATGTACATTTTACGTATGGGTGGCCCCGGGAATCAAACCAACAATCCTGGCATTTGCAAGCGCCATGCTTTACCAACTGAGCCATACAGGATCATCTCGCTCTATTTTCCTCTTTCTATCGTTCTTCCTTCCCCAACTGTCTCACTCTGTTTATTTGGAACCATGTTGCTTTGAAAGGTCTGTCCAGTTGGCCCACCCAAACAACATTACACCTCAGAGCAGCACCACAACAGACTGATGAGCAACTTGTCTAGACACACCAAACACCACAGAACAGACTTAGACAGACATCCTTATTTTCCAAACCACTACCATCACATTCACTTCAACATTATTATTTCGAAGTGCTGTGCTCATTAGACAGGTATTATAATGTATAGTATTATAGCAACCTGTATAATAGGGGTCACCATTGTTTCTCCTCCCAGAGATGTGAGCGCTTCTTTCAACTTCCTTATAGCTGACCTAACCAGGTTAATAAAGCCAGGAGAACTCGCCGTCTGTTTTGGCGCAAACAAGAGACCAGAGGTTCTCCTTCGACTCCCCATTATAGCTGGCAGCCCTCTCCCTTCCCAGCATGCTTTGAGGAATATGGGCAGCATATGCAGGCCCTGACCTTTCCCTTCAGAAGGATCAGCTAATGAGGTACCTCTCTTTTGCTATCCACTCCCTCCTCCAACGACCTCTGCATATCAAACCCAATGTGGCGAGTTGGCCTATATTGGTTGTTTTAAGAGTATTTGGCAATTTTAAGGAAAGAGTGGGAAATGATCAGCTGTTGCTGATTATGTTCCTTCATGAACAGGACACCATGAGTTTGGTTTGATCCCAGGTCACATGGGCCCAATTAACCAACATCACCACTCTGATCTGTATTAGAAACAGAGCAGAGTGGGGATGTTGGTTCATTGGGCCCATGTGACCCTGAGAGGTCGAGGGGCTTTGTGTGTGTGTGGGGCCAGGGGGTCCCATCTTTATGTGCTCTTTGACACCAGTATGATCGAATGGATAGAGAAGGGTTCAGACAGTAGGTCTGTTGGATGGAGGGCAAACAGTCTTGTCCAAATCACTGGGATTGTTTTCTCAGCTAAGCCTGGCCTGTAGGCGTTAACCTCCCCCTACACCAGGCATTGATCCAGCCTCGGACAGGAGAGAGCCAAACAATATGACCGCCGCTGTAAATTTACTGTAATACAGCAAGCGACCTGAGCAACATGGAACTGAACTGTTCTATGTTGTTCATGTTGTTGCTGTTGTGGTAGATCTAGTTTTGCATGGTTTTTGTAATCACTGAACTGGTTGGTGAATGTGTTGGATGAGGATTAAAAAGTTACGTTCAATGGCCACAATATGAAGTTATAATGCATGACAAAAAAATTGTGAGGCTTCAATTTTTATAATTTGTAGTCATCTCAGGATTTTTTATTTGTAGTTTATTTAAAGAAGATCTTCTTTATGGAGATGATAACAGAAAAAGAGGTCTATAGCTTCATTGCCATTTGCAGTTGTCTTGTGAACTAACTTACCTGTTGCATTGTTTTAGTAACACCTGTGTGAAAATGACTTGTCCCTCTATGTGTTCCTGCAACTCCTTAGGGGTAGTACTGGTTAATGCTGGTAAAAAAAATAAAAAAATAAATAAGAGATTAAATGCTGCAGGTTTTCTTCTCCATGTTGTCACTAAGTACATGTTGTGCCTTCGATAGTGAAAGATAATATTTTTTACATCCTACTAACAGTAGATTGTTTTGTAGTGAACATTTTTTGTATTTTTATTTGAGTCTCATATGAAAAATAACAATGTTCAGTTGTATACCTTCAATCTGCAGTTAGAAAATAAATAAAAAATCGACTTGAGTTTGTGTTGATGCAACTCCTGAGGGGTAGTATTGGTTAATGCTGGTAATAGGTCCCTCTAGTGTTGATTTGGTGTACTATCATATATTTGTATAGATGGTAGGCTAAAATCAGATGTAGGGATAAAACATTTGGTTAACTTATTAAAAAAAATGTAAAAGGTTTGAAAGACATCCCAGTTGGAAGATTCCCAGAATCAGGAGGGAATCATCAGGAAATCTAGAATTCTTCAAACAGGATTTGTGTAAAATTGATAGTTACCAGAATTGTGCAGACCCAGTCCACCCTACTGAATTATTTCCCCAAAAATAGACAAGCTATTAAACGTTTGGGATCATGCTTATTTATGGCAATACTCATAAGATTTTCTGTGTTGTTTTTTATTAACATTTCGAAATGTTTGCTGTCATTTGTTTTAGATTTGCAGAATAAAAACAGTGATAGCAGGAGTCATTAAAACACAATGTATACATAGCAGACATTTCACACTGATAAACTTCTTTATGGCTAAAAATCAACCCCCAGGGGAAATAAAACAGTCAACTGTATCCCTAAACCATTTTATGAGTACATCTTTAACTGTCTATTGAGTGACAAGCACATAGTCTTTTTCCTCTGTCTGTATCAGCCAGCCAGGCAGAGTACTGAACTAAAAGGCCTAGACCCAGTGCCCGCTACAGCCTGGATCCTCATTGATTGTATTGGGATCGATGCTCCCATTAACTGTGGAACAGTTTTAGGCTTTAATTATGTAGGGTGTCAATGGCATTTATCCTATCAGGGCACACCCGCCGAGTGTATTTTCCAGTAAGGCCAAAATCTTTACGATTAGTACATTAGTGTCAGTCTGCGGGCTAGGGCCATCCCTGGGAGCGATTTATAATACCCACACCACAGCTGGACTAGAGCATGGGGGGGGTAGTGCTGGGCAGAGAACTACTGTGCCACCCTGTGGTAAGTGTGGTATATTGTAGTCACTTCTATGGCGCCTTAAACCCTAACCGACAATGTCCACATAAAGTGGACAATTACTTTATTTTCACCTCCCACTTAAATGTGAACATTGGCCGTATTAAGGAAATTCAGACCTTCAACGGAAAAGCTTAAAACAAACAAACTGTGTCCAGGATTCAATTCAAAACCACGCTATAGCCCACTTGGCAATTTCTAATTGAGACGACATCTGCAGCGTTTTCCTTGAATGCGTTCTCCGCAAGGGGAACGTGGTAACATTGCCTTTAAAAACTGCTTGGCCTACAAGGGCGATTGGATTGAATCCCGTCTGTCATCATTGTATCCCGATATAATGATGACACAGACAGGATTCAATCCAATCGTGCTTGTAGACCAAGCAGCTTTTAAAGGCAATGTTACATATGAGGAACATAATTCACTTTAATAGTCACACTTTTCATAATGTCAGAGTGAACACCAGGTGAACGAGTATTGCAGTTACTTTAGCATAAGTTAATATCCTCTATCTATTTAAATGTGATGTTATATGTTTCGTATATTTTATTAACAATATTAACACTATTTAACTGAAGGAGTGAAGTTGATCTGG
Organism: Oncorhynchus masou masou; assembly: GCF_036934945.1. Taxonomy (NCBI): domain Eukaryota; kingdom Metazoa; phylum Chordata; class Actinopteri; order Salmoniformes; family Salmonidae; genus Oncorhynchus; species Oncorhynchus masou. The sequence goes on along the minus strand of NC_088222.1, from coordinate 40,709,185 downwards.
GTATATACAGACTATGCCATTTAAAAGCAAATGCAAGCAAATAGCAAAACCTCTCCTCCATAAGTAAATAAAGCTTGAAGAGATATAAAAAAAATCATTATGAAATATGCAGGGGAGCTCATTGCTCACCAACTATATTAAACATTATTGGACATACAAAATCTAAGGTATGGCATATTTATTAATTTTATGTGCATGGTACCATGTCGGCTATTATTAAGATATGGTTTCCTTCACATCAATACAGCTGTTGGTACACATTAGTAGATGATTTTGAAAAAAAGTGAATAATGCATGAAATATTGTGCCTTTATCAAGTAGCATACTTTATTTTGTAGTTGTTCTGTGAGTATTTCGTTGTATTTTAAATGTGTGTGACTGTCCTTGTCTATCAGTGTTTTGTCACTTGTCATGTGTTGTTTTTTTCTGGACTCCGGGAAGAGTAGCTGTGTCTGCAAAAGCTAATGGGGATCCAAATAAACAAATATAAATACACTTGTATGCTGACAAAGGATACAATATCTGAACTTTTTCAACAGTTCTTTAGGCCTTTCCTAGGTAATCAAGACCCGAACAATACACAGAGCAGTAAGATAGACAGTGTTAGAAAGGGACAAGGGAAATGGCTAAGGGAAATGAGTGTAAACTACACCAACATCCAATCTATCATCTTCCCCCTCGTTCCTCTACTCCCGAGAATTACCCCAGACTCAAACGACCCCCTACTTTACCTCCACCATGAGGCTCAACTAAATAGATCGGCCTCAATAAACCGCTTTTGTATCAGGCACGCTTTAGCCCTCTGTCCCCTTCTCCACAGTGAGGCCCTCCACCTTCACCGTCAGGCCCTCCTCCACTGTGAGGCCCTCAGGCATACTGCCACACGGACCAGAGGGTCCCTAGGGTGATGCTGTAGGCCAGCATGGCCACCAGATAGACCCTGAAGAGCAGGACGTCCAGCACGTAGCCCACCTGCAGCCACTCCTTGGCGATGTCCCGGGACTCGTCCCTCTTCTCCAGGAAGCCTCGGATAGATGAGATTTCCTGCAGGATGTTGTCCATGACGGGCGGCGTGTTGTCACGCACCACAGACAGGCCCCCCAGGCCCCGCTCCATGATGTCCCCGCCACCACGGCCACTCTCGCAGGTGTGGTGAAGGTGGTGGTGATTGCATCGAGCTGCAAGGGGTCACACAGGGAGAGAGTGGGGGGGGGGGGGGGGTCATATAACATTATTTATTTGTATGTTGAGTATCCAATGTTGTGTTGAGCTTGTGGAGCTAAATGTATATCTTGGCTCAAAAAGAGAGACGTTGTACCGTATATTGACTATTTCCAAAGTGGGAAAACAAAACTGTAAATGTATATGTGTATCCTTTTCTCTCTCTCGCTCTACAATAGGTGTCGTAATGCTGCTGTATTTTTTCCAATCAATGAATACAGCTGAGAGAGAGAATTCCTTAGATCCTTCAGCTCACCATGATCTCCTGCCCAGGTCTTTCTTGTCCCTCTCCCTCCCTTCCTTTCTCCTTCCTTTCCTTCCTTCCTGTCCCTTCTTTCATACCCTTCTTCCTACCCAACCCTCCTGTAGATGTGTTACCTGGGCTGATGTTGTTCTCTTTGTAGTGGCCCAGATGGTCAGAGTCCCTGGACAGCATGGAGCACAAGCTGTGTTTGTTGCGGATGCAGAGGAGGACTGTGGCCCGCTCCAGCACCAAGTGTTTGAGCCACTGGGGTACGTGGGGCTGCAGGTCCTGCTTATGCACCAGTCGCACTATCAACACTGTCTCTGTCAGGCTGATCACCAACAGTGCCATGCACACTACAAAGTATACACCTAGAGAGAGAAGGAAAGATCGATATTACCTCTGCACACTGCAAGGTACAGCCTAAAAAGAAAGCGACGAGTGCATCCCAATCCCTATGTCGTACACTACTTTTGATCAGGGCCTTTTGACCAGGGCCCCAACAAACATTAGTCCTTCACCACTTACTCAAGCTTGCAATCCCAACCTTAATGACAAATCTGAGCCACAAATGCACCAGCTGCATTTCCAATGGTGTAAAAATTCTTCAAATTACTACTCAAGTATTTTTTGGGGAGGTGTCTGTACTTTACTAGTTATATATTTTTTTACTTTTACTCCAATACATTTCTAAAGAAAATATGTACTTTTTGCTCCCATATATTTTCCCTGACACCCAAAAGTACTTTAATTTCAAATGCTTAGCAGGAGAGGAAATTATCAAATTCATGAATTTATCAGGAGAACATGTGGTCATCCTTACTGCCTCTGATCTGACGGACTCACTAAACACAAATGCTTCGTTTGTAAATTATTTTTGAGTGTGCCCCCGGCTATCTGTAAACAACAACGAAACAACCATCTGGTTTGCTTAATATATTTGAAAGGATTTATAGCGTTTGTGTTTGATACTTTAGTATCTTTAAAACCAAATAATTTGACACTTTTACTCAAGTTGTATTTTATTGGGTGGCTTTCACTTGTGTCATTTTCTATTAAAGATCTAACCACGTTTCCATCTGCAGTTTTTATGCTAGTAAAGTCATAACGTAAAAAAATAAAATAAATCAGGACAGCTGTGATGGAAACCGGAAGTGTCGGTACAATTTTATAAATACCGACATTTGTTTGTCCGACATGGTGGACTTTTTTTGTCTGTAAAAAATTACTTATGCGAGAAATGGTGGTGGAAATACCTTTATGCGCAAATATTGGCATAATAACCATTATATCAAGGTAAACTTGGAGTCACGAGATGATATGTTGTGTGGTCCTCCAACTATGGCTCGGAGAAACGATGCAGTTTATTCGTCTACAGATTTAAATAAGTGATGAACTTCACAAGGTGGTGAAAGTGCATGGTGATGAGCTTGATGCTCATTTCCAATAAATATCAAGATTGATGCTTTACTGCCATTTGCCAAATACAAATATTCTCACTATTATCCATAATCATGTATACTAGCCTACCCGCACAGCCTAATCGCACTGTATCTGCGAACTGTTGCCTAGAGCGTACGTAAGACCCATCTAGGCACATTTGCTATTTAACGCAACCGTTTTTGTGACAAAACTATCAGTTGAGTTGAAAAGGCGACGGAAACACATTGAACTTTCGATTTTTATTCGGTACAAGAAAACGGAAAATTACATTTTGTGTGCTCTACGTCATCACCCACTGATTTATCCACAACAAGTTTGTTTGGTGGAAACACCACTGGCGGGAAAATGTGCATATTTTATTTATGCATATTTTAGAATATTTGCATGGAAGTCGATCGCCAACTGGATGGAATAGCTACTGTGATTGTTTTCAATTAAAAGTGTAAAAAATAGACAAATAGCGTCAAGCAAGAATTTGAGTGGGGAATACAGAAAATGTGCCGTTATTGGCAGAGAGGTTTGGAACTCTTTCTTATTGGTCTAATAACTCATTTACCGCATGGTGATATCATCGTGGAAGGCCATAATGTCCTCCCACCATAACAGGTTGACATTTCTCAGGCTTTTCAAACAGCTCTTACACTAAAAGGGCATTATCATATTTTTTTTTACAATTTCAGGGTATTATTCCAACCTCATAGTATGGAAATGTATATAAAACACAGGTAAATCATGTTTTTGACTTCACTGAGTCTTTAAGATATCGTTGCTTTTACTCAAGTATGACAATTGGGTACTTTTCCAACCACTGTGCATTTCTCTATCTGACCTATGAGCGGCGTCCCGATGGCGGTGGCGGGCAGCGTGTCAGAGACGATGATGAGGAAGACGGAGTATCCCAGAAGCAGGGTGATCTTGAAGGACACCCTCTCTCCACTGTCCGGAGGGAGATAGAAGCCCACCAGGTCCATCACCATCAGGAAGATGCTGGGCAGCAGCAGGTTCACAGTGTAGAACAGAGGTCTGCGTCGGATCACCACCTGATCACGTTCATCATGATCACCATCATCAATAGAGCAGTAATTAACATAAATTAGTCATGAACAGGTAGGTACGCACTTCCACATCTATAGTAGTTACAGATATCTGGCAGAACAATGTTTTGATGGTAGACAACAATATACCCACAGATTCTAGCAATGACCCTGAAAGTGAGGTGGGAGTGCACACTCTATAGATCACCTGTAGATCCTCAGTCATAAACTTTTGTTAATTTTCAGAAAAGTAAGCCTGTTTTCTTTGTTTGACACATAAGAAAAACAGCCATTCTCAATACATATTTAATGCAGCTCAAGATGATCTAATAAAGCCTCTTGCAGTAGAGGTCAAAGTTAATATCTCATATAGTTCTATATTTTTAGATTATAGTATCTGGTATATCTCCTTACTGAAGGTCTTGCCTTTCTGTCGTGTTCAGTTGGCTTTGAATAAATGGATTAAGCGAAGATATTGTGTACCTGCAGGTGTTGAGGGGTTTTGACTAATGGAAAATATACCATACGGCATATAATTTCAACAGGTGTAGATACTTGCTAAATTGTTGTGGTGATCTTTGCAAACCCAATAATGTGCTCTTTTAACTATTGACATTTATTTAATCATCACGCACAGGGTTGCAAGATAACTTTCCCAAAATTCCCAGGTTTTCCAGAAGTCCTAGTTGAAAGATTCCTGGAATCAGGAGGGAATAAGCACAAAAACCAATATTTCTGGGAATTTGGGGAAAGTTTTTTGCAACCCTAACCATTCTTCTACTTGACTAGGTCAGTCTTTGCCAAATAATATCTTTCCATAACCTGTCTTGAATACATAAATACAAGGTAATGAATGATTATATTATGCATACTCACATTGAACTTCATCTCTGCATAGGAGTCAATGTTGTCCAGACTGAAGCGCTTGTATTTAGACAGGACGTGAAGAAGCTCCCACTCCCCCTGGTTCATGAAGACACTCTTGTCCACCTTGAGTTCCTCTGTGCTCCTCATCAGCTTGAGATCGATGTCATTAACTACAGACACAGAGGAGACCGAGACCAGTGGGTTCAGATCAATGTAAGTTATGTAATGGACATTATCAACTGTACCCTGCCACAGATTATTTTTTATTTTTTTAGCGGGTTGAAAATGGTGTAGCATGTAGCATCTGGCACTGATGACATAGAAGACATTTATATCGAGGTTATTTTGAAACAAAAGTAGAAGACAAATTACATCTGTACTTCCTAATTCCAGAAACTATCAAGATGGAAGTAACAAAACAACAGAGGACTAAGACTGTGTGAGGGCATGAAAGGGCATTCTTACCTGGTACTTATGTGTAGTTGTCTACAGTACTTAAGTAACAATACTTTAAAGTACTACTTAAGTAGTTTTGGGGGGTATCTGTACTTTACTATTTATATTTTGACAACTTTTACTTTTAATTCACTCCATGAAAATAATGTAGTTTTTACTCCATACATTTTCCTTGACTTCCAAAAGTGTTGGCGTGGGCCGCTGGCTATCTGTAAACTTTAAAAAAAACAAGAGAATTGTGCCGTCTGGTTTGCTTAATATAAGGAATTTGAAACGATTTATACTTTTACTTTTGATACATAAGTCTATTTTTTGCAATTCAATTTACTCGTGGTACTTAAGTATATTTAAAACCAAATGCTTTGTATTTTACTCAAGTAGTATTTTACTGGGTGACATTCACTTTTACTTGAGTCATTTTCTATGAAGATATCTTTACTTTTACTCAAGTATGACAATCGGGTACTTTTTCCACCACTGCAGTATGTGCAGTTGAAAAGCCTTACCTCACATGCAAATTACTATACAACTAAATAACACATGTCTTACGGGTATGGAGCCAGCTCTGAAAGGTCAGGCTGCAGTTTTGGACGTCGAATGGGAAGTTGTAGATGTTGAGAGTGCAGGCGGTCACCACCTGGATAGGCTTGTAGTTGCGCACGAGTCCATAATGGGTCACGTACACGTAGGGAATGTCCGGAGACTTCCCCACATCCACACTGAGAGATTACGAAACACAACAACTCAAAGCAAAAAGATGTTTGTGGCTGATTCAGACAACTAATATTTTAGCGTCGGCTAAGTCACACTTTACATATTACTGTAGTAATGCTTTATCAAAGTATCCAATTTTGTCAGTTTACATCAACAGGTAAATTCTACTTTTTTATACATAACATCATTTTAGTCACGTAAAATGATCTGTATGGCCTCATGCGTTGTCCTACCCCCACAATAACGAAACACTGTAGGCTACTTACAACTCGTTGATTAGTATGTCAGGCACCCACACATTCGCAGTCGGTATGGACATTTGATTCACATCATCAAAATCCTCTGGGTTCCATACCAAGAATTCGTCTGTCCATTCCTGATAAAGACTTGTAGCATTATTTCCTGATACAGAGTTATAGCATAAGCACAATAAGCTTGGTCTAGTATTAATAATGCATGAATAAGTATTGTATAAAGGCTTATACCGAGTTCCTCTGATAAGATGTTTGATACATGTCCAAAGGTGAGGATATCCAATGTTCTGCTGTACTTTTTGGAATGTTTTAAATGCTTGGAAACGTTTAGTCAACCAAATCTATGAGTTGAAATAGTTATTATACTGTTACAAATAGTTATGTCTTACCTGCCTGTACCATATGTATGTTGTCAGAACCTGGTTCTTCTCATCCTGTTGTAAAACACAGCAGCACACAGAGGAAATAGTGAAGATCTACATAGTGTGTAGCCTGTATCTCAGTACACGGAACTCTTGTACTATGTGATTTATACGGCATACCACACTGAGGATAGAGTACACCATAAGGTCGATGGCCACCATTGTGCAATTTCGCCAGTTACGCACGGGTCGCACACCCTTCTTGTACCCAGCACTCAAGTACTCGGAGAGGCGTACCAAGGTGGCATTGGCAAAGCGTCCGGTATTATTGCTCAGTTTCTTGACTAAAACAAGTAAAACACATTGTTACAGCATATGGATTTAAACATAATGCTATCCACTAAAATGCAACATCTTAAGGGTTGTACAATTATTATGTTGTGTTAGCCTATAGAAAATAGCAACCTCCGTCAAAAACGCCACAGCCTATATGGAATGATTTACCTGTGCAGGCTCTCGCGGTGCCTTGAATCAGAAGCAAGACCAGCGCTGTCCAGAGTGCTGAAACTCTCATTGTGACCAAAGTTTCACTTCACCGCCTTAAGCTTGCCAATAATGAGCAGCGCTCAGCTTTGAGATGTAGCGGTCAACTGGCGCCGCCCGAGACCCATATTCAGGATTGTTGACTGTAGCCCAACGTCTACTGTATCATATGTTAGTTAAATTAGGTTTCCTGCATTCTGGATAAGGCTGGCTTAGCCAGCTGATGTAACTATGAATATGTGGGTGTGTTCATCGTTAATTTGATGATGGGGATTGGAAGCAGTGAAGGTTATGTCACCACCTGCCCTGAGCAGATAACTCCGAGCAAATCATACTATTTACAGTATCTGATCGTGTAGCCAGATGTCTCTGTCTGGATCAAGTTTCATGTGGGATATTGGCATTTTTCCTTCAACTCAATCCTCAATATCTTTCATACCGTGGGGAAATCATTGATCTCTATAAAATTCCAAACACAGTATGATGTAGGCCAAGTTTATGATCTAGTTGTATGTAACCTACAACTGTGTTAAAACATTGATTTCCTGAACATACAGAAGCACATGGGCCTATTTTCTCTTGAGCTTGCTTTTCAACATTGGCATATGGGAGGTCAAGTGCAGATCGGTTTTCTCTTCTCTCACTAACAAGACCGAACTGACATTTGATACTGATGTTAGACATCATTTTTTTCATTTTGTTCACTAGGTTAGCTTATCATTTAAATCAGTTGATATCTTAAACTGTGTATGTTGGGGAAATACATACTGTAAGCTATAAAAAAAAATAGAGTTGCACACTTATATTTAACTCCCAGTAATGTATTTGGTAAAACGCCAACATTTCAGCATCACTGTGTCTTCTTCAGGGTAATGACATTACACTAAATAGTTTTCTCTGGGTGTGCGCCAGCTCATGCTTTTAATTAGGGGAAACACGTACTGAAATCTACAACAACATTGAATTTATGACTTTTTATGTGATTGGACGAGATAATACCATTGAAAAATAATGCTAATTTATGACACACACAAAAACACTTGAAAATATGTAGTCTCTTTTATTAAGGATTAACATTGCAGGCTATGTTAAAAGCGTACAGGTGTATTAAGAGCAAACCAGCCATTTTCTTGGATAGAAACTTTTACTCACTGTACTGGCTGGAGGCTTTGATATGATTCCAAAACATCTATATACCTGTATAACACCAGCTAAAAACAGGATAAACAGTCAAACCAAGAGCAAAGTTGATTTAAAAAAAACTTGCAACAGGACTTGCTTGATATGATGGGGATTAAGAAGTTACATCACAAGTATGAATGTACAACATAACATTACAACATAGCATTACAGCAAACAATAACCATGATTAATTTCTCTCCTCAACTCAGAGGTGTCCATACAACCGGTTGTAATGTGATCTGCTCAAAGAAAAATGTCTGCTGTTCAAGTGAAAATTCTATTTACAAAGATTGTTCCCAGCCAAGGGTTTTATGAGTAGCTCATGTGTCTTTTTATGACTATCAGTGAACCAACAGGGAATGCAGTTGCCTAAGCTTTGAATGTGCTTTATTGATTTGGTACGAGTTTCAGGGGAGCATGGTGATTCAAGTTAATGTGGAATAACATCACATTGACGTTGCTGAATGTGCCCGGAGAATAGGAGTAAGATATCTGTTTATGAAGATCTTTAGTTGAAGGAATATGTTAATACATCAGCCCATATTGATTTATGGGCACCATCTTCCAATTGTACATGGGAATACAGTGTTCACTCAATAGCTTCTAGCTACAGTATCAAAAGAAAGGGGGAGAAAAGGGATTAAGTCGCCCTCATCAATAACCCTAAAAAGACTTAAAAATATTTGTTTTTCTGCAATAAAATGTTTTCTCCTCATGCCGATAACATTTGAACAACAATTCCTCCTCTCCTCATGCAGAGCTCCAGCTGGCCCACAGTAGCAGCAGAGTGCTGGCGTAGACGACCAGGATGAACAGGTAGACTCGGAAAAGAAGAATGTCCACCTTGCAGCAGAGGGCCACCCAGTCGGCCTGGGCCAAATCGTCACTCTCCCCTTCTTGCAGGTAGAGCCGCAGGGCCACCACCTCCTGGAGCAGCCTCTCCAGCCGTGGAGCACTCTCCTGGAGCTCGCTCAGGGACAGTAGGTCCTCCTCTGGAGCCAGGTCAAACTCATAGCCTGGAGGGACAACATGAACTGTAAGTGGGGTGATAAAGGGTGATGATGGGGTTGAACAAATTAATGTCCAAAGAGAACATATCTATTTTTATCCCAAAGACAAGATTTTGTTGCTACATCGCCATCAAGGTAAATGATTAGGTGTATGTGTAGACATACTGTAAAGATGTATAATTTATATGATTCATTTGATGTTAACACAGAGGAAGCGAGAGATGTTGTCAACATGTAAACGTGTCAGAGCTGGCCATTACAAATGAAAGGGAATCAGAAATCTGAGGTAAGTAAATCTGTGTTAAGTTAGGAAAACAACCACCTGCTAAGTGTTTGTTTCTCATACCTAGTCACTCTCTTATGTCCTATGACCTACAAATACAAAGCTTCTCAACAACACATCCTCCCTCTCACCCCCACACTGATCCACGTCGACCAGCGTTTTGACAGAGGTGAAGTTGCTCTCGAGGAAGGTCTGGCTGGACGAGCCATACTTGTCGAGGAGGCAGGCGGACACTGACATCTCCTTGACCTCCTTCTCGTTGTGGTGGAGGAGTTTCACCACAAAGATGGAGATGGATAAATTCAGCACAAGCAGCGCCATGCAGACCGCAAAGAACACACCTGTAGGATGGAGAGCACCAAACATCAACAACACCTGTTAGAAAAGGAAGACATGTCTCAAGATGTCTTCATAAATATGTCTCAAGACATTTCACAAAGCATTGGCCATGGCTGGGTATGAATGGCATGCTTGGTGTGTCACACGATATTAGAGAAAGTTCAAAACAAAGATGAGGAAAGGAGCTGGTGTAGGATACCGATGAGTGGTGTTCTGATGGCGGTGGCAGGCATCTCGTTCATCAGGTTGACCCTGAAGACAGTGTAGCCCAGGAGGATGCTGGTCTTAAAGGTGATACGGGTGCCACTGTTGGGCGGCAGATAGAAGCTGATGACGTCCACCACCATGAGGAAGATGCTGGGGATGAGCAGACTCACCACGTACAGCAGGGGGCGCCGCCGGATCAACACCTGACCAGTGGGGGGGGGCCAAGGTGGAGAGAGAGAGCGGGAAAGAGTGAGAGCGGGAAAGAGTGAGAGCGGGAAAGAGTGAGCGAATTTGACTTTGATTGATTTCAACTCACTTTCCTCAACTGAACCCACGAGAAAACTCTATTCGATAGGACTACCCTCCTATTCTCCTCCGGTGCCCCAAAAACACACAAATCCCCTCAACAACCACTTTTACAATGAGTCATAGTGTAAATGTAACCCAAGAAGCCCTGCTGGATAGACAATCCATCATTAAGTGCCCTCCTGAGCTGAATGTAGAACAGCAGCCCTACGTAGCCTATCTTCTCAGACCCACCTGCGCCGGGCCAAGAGCCTATTTCTCTGGCAGAACAAGGCGGCCATTGATCAGCTGCCAGAGAGACAGCCTCATTATGGTCCCTCTCTCTCTCAGCAGGCTGGACGCGCCTCAGCCTCATCTATTAGCATTAGCGCTTAATCCCGTCTGTGAAGCCCTGGCTGATCCCTTTAACGTCCTCACAGCAGGAGGACAAGGAGGATGGGATGGCAAAAAAACTGTCGCTACTCAATCTGCTTTAGTTGTCATTGTACAGTCACATTCTCCCTACAAGAGAAGTGTGTACTTTTTTTTGTTGCATAGACATCAAGCCGTTTAGAAAATCCCACTATCACACCTATTCACATATTCTATATTTACCGACTGGCTGGATATGCATTGCTGTGTAAGTCGATACAGATGGAACTAGGCGTATAGGTCATAATTGTATTCCTTAAATGACTTTCATTCAAATCGAGTATCTAAAGGGAAACAAAGAGATATCTGGTACACGGTAGGTACACACGTTGAACTGGATGTGGGCGTAGTCTCTGTCGTCCAGGCGGAGATGCCAGTAGCGGGAGGGCACAGACAACAGTTCCCACTCGCCATCATCCATAAATGACTTCTGGTCATTTGCGATCTCCTCCGCACTCCTCCACAGTGTCAGGTTCACCTCATTCACTGCATACACGATGGTAAAGGTCAAGGGACGGAGTTTAATGACACAAGCCTTAATGACACTCAGTCAATATGACCTGCTATTGATTTAATAATACACTGCTCAAAAAAAATAAAAGGGAACACTAAAATAACACATCCTAGATCTGAATGAATGAAATATTCTTATTAAATACTTTTTTCTTTACATAGTTGAATGTGCTGACAACAAAATCACATAAAAATGATCAATGGAAATCAAATTTATCAACCCATGGAGGTCTGGACTTGGAGTCACACTCAAAATTAAAGTGGAAAACCACACTACAGGCTGATCCAACTTTGATGTAATGTCCTTAAAAAAAGTCCAAATGAGGCTCAGTAGTGAGTGTGGCCTCCACGTGTCTGTATGACCTCCCTACAACGCCTGGGCATGCTCCTGATGAGGTGTGTGCTCAATTGGATTCAGGTCTGGGGAAGGAGCGGGCCAGTCCACAGCATCAATGCCTTCCTTTTGCAGGAACTGCTGACACACTCCAGCCACATGAGGTCTAGCATTGTCTTGCATTAGGAGGAACCCAGGGCCAACCGCAGCAGCATATGGTCTCACAAGGGGTCTGAGGATCTCATCTCGGTACCTAATGGCAGTCAGGCTACCTCTGGTGAGCACATGAAGGGCTGTGCGCCCCCCCCCCCCCCAAAGAAATGCCACCCCACACCATGACTGACCCACCGCCAAACCAGTCATGCTGGAGGATGTTGCAGGCAGCAGAACGTTCTCCACGGCGTCTCCAGACTGTCACGTCTGTCACGTGCTCAGTGTGAACCTGCTTTCATCTGTGAAGAGCACAGGGCGCCAGTGGCGAATTTGCCAATCTTGGTGTTCTCTGGCAAATGCCAAACATCCTGCACGGTGTTGGGCTGTAAGCACAACCCCCACCTGTGGACTTCGGGCCCTCATACCACCCTCATGGAGACTGTTTCTGACCGTTTGAGCAGACACATCCACATTTGTGGCCTGCTGGAGGTCATTTTGCAGGGCTCTGGCAGTGCTCCTCCTGATCCTCTCCTGATGTACTGGCCTGATGTACTGGCCTGTCTCCTGGTAGCGCCTCCATGCTCTGGACACTACGCTGACAGACACAGCAAACCTTCTTGCCACAGCTCGCATTGATGTGCCATCCTGGATGAGCTGCACTACCTGAGCCACTTGTGTGGGTTGTAGACTTCGTCTCATGCTACCACTAGAGTGAAAGCACCGCCAGCATTCAAAAGTGACCAAAACATCAGCCAGGAAGCATAGGAACTGAGAAGTGGTCTGTGGTTATCAGCTGCAAAACCACTCCTTTATTGGGGGTGTCTTGCTAATTGCCTATAATTTCCACCTGTTGTCTTTTCCATTTGCACAACAGCATGTGAAATATATTGTCAATCAGTGTTGCTTCCTAAGTGGACAGTTTGATTTCACAGAAGTGTGATTGACTTGGAGTTACATTGTGTTGTTTAAGTGTTCCCTTTATTTTTTTGAGCAGTGTATATCAAATGACTAACTACTGTAATGTACTAAATACTGTATGTATGATGCCTAATGCCTAATGCATGCATTTTGTCTATGAAAATATATTCCATTATTATTACTAATTTTGTGTTACTGCCACGTCATCCATCTGTGCAGATCCAGATGTGTAGTCATTTGACTGGGTAGCTACATTAGCATGTTTACATCTCTCTCTCTAGGCTAACCTGAGTGAAGCCAGCTGCGGAAGGTCAGAGTGCAGTTCTGCTTATCAAAAGGGAAGGCGTACAGCTCCAGGTCACATGCAGACACCACCTGGATGGGTTTGTTGTTCTTCACCATCCCGGACGAGTTGACATACACATAGGGGATGGCAGGGGACTCCCCTACATCCACACTAACAGGGGGAAGACCACAGACTTATGGGTAAGATAGGAGTTCCAGCTGCTTACTGTATGTTGAACATGAGACACGGACCCCAACATGCTGACCAGACCGTGTGTGTGTGCCATTGTGTGCATGTTAATTTTGTCCTTCCACACCAGACTCGATTAGGACATGCAGGTTGAAATATGAATACAAACTCTGAATCAACTATATTAATTCGGGGACAAGTTGAAAAGCAAACATTTATGGCAATTTAGCTAACTAGCTTGCTGTTGATAGCTAATTTTGTCCTGGGATATAAACATTGGGTTGTTATTTTGCCTGAAATGCACTAGGTCCTCTACTCCGACAATTAATCCACAGATAAAAGGGTAAACCGAATTTGTTTCTCGTAATCTCTCCTCCTTCAGGTTTCTTCTTCTTCTTCATTGGACTTTATATGGTGGTTGGCAACCAACTCTAAGGTGCATTACCACCACCGACTGGAGTGTGGACCTCAATTCATCTTTCAATAACCCACATGGGTGAGGAGGTGGGACTTGCAGTGCATCAAGCATCACAAATAGAACCAAGTTCTACTTTAGCGCCTGAATGCAATGATTTAATAACATGTATGTGTAAATGTATTTTTCAATGCACGAGTGGTCAGCATGTTTAGGGTTAGCACACTTGTTTGTCATTTTAAAGTAAAATGCCAAATACTTAACATTTCTGAGAAGAATCTGAGGGTATTGAGTAATGTGAGGGTATTGAGTAATCCAATGACATGTTATGTAATTTGAACAGGAATACATACGGTGTCAAATCTTACAATTCACTGATGATGAGATCGGGCACCCATATAGCATCAGAGGACAGGGAGATCTCAGTGATCCCGTCAAACTCCTCGGGGTCCCACACCAGGAACTCATCGGTCCAGATCTGACATCACAAACGGGAAACGCATCACAAGACCATTCATATGAAGTACATGACAGATGGGTGCATGACTGTTTTGGCATTCAACAACGCAATTGTTGCATGCCAAACAAGGTTGAAGTTGCATTTGCTGAAGCAGGCTCCCTGTCTTCCAGACATGTTATACAGTGCCTTCAGAAAGTATTCATACCCATTTACTTATTTTGTGTTATAGCCTGAATTCAAAATGGATTACATTTTATTTTTTCTCTCACCCATCTACACACTACCCCACACAATAGCAAACTGAAAACATGTGTTTAGAAATGTTTGCAAAGTTATTGAAAATTAAATACAGAAATATCTAATTTACGTAAGTATTCAAATACATGTTAGAATCATCTTTGGCAGTGATTACAACAGCTGTGAGTCTTTCTGGGTAAGTCTCTAAGAGCTTTGCACACCTGGATTGTACAATATTTGCCCGTTTATTGTTTTCAAAATTCTTCAAGCTCTGTCAAATTTGTTGGAGGTCATTGCTAGACAACCATTTTCAAATCAAATTTAAGTCAAAACTGTGACTCAGCCACTTGAGAATATTTGCTGTTTTCTTGGTAAGCAACTCAAGTGTAGATTTGGCCTTGTGCTTTAGGTTATTGTCCTGCTGAAAGGGGAATTCATCTCTGTGTCTGATGGAAAACAGACTGAACCAGGTTTTCATCTAGGACTCTGCCTATGCTTTAGCTCCATTCCGTTTCTTTTTTTATCCTGAAAAACTCCCCAGTCCTTAAAGGAAAATTCCACCCAAAAACTACCTTTTGGTATTTGTTTCATTCATCCATTGTTGACATAGTCCCAAGCGGTTTTGCTTCTCAGCAATAAAGTTTTCAATATATGTAACTCTCAAAATACGTATTTAGATGTTTTAAAAGTTACATACAGTATCTTGAAGACTTGATTGCTGACAAGCAAAACCGTTTGGGACTATCATTAACACCGATAAGAGAAGACAATTCATACCAACCTGCCGGTACCAAATGCTTGTGGTTACTTGCTGGGTCTTTCCATCCTGTAAAAAGTAGATTTGTATTATATTTTTGTGTGTAAATTGTTTGGGCGGATTATTGAAATGTTTAAATACAAATGGTCAAAATGTATTTATTGAAACAAGATTAACATTTCATACAAATTGTATGAAATGGTAATCTTTTAAATGATCATTTTGACAATGTTTTCATTTCTTGTGTTACATATTACCAGAAGCATGGCAGGTAGTTGTATTGTATTTTATATTTAAATAATGAAGGATTTAGATGAGGCCATATAGTTATTTTTCTTTACCACATCAAGGACCGACTGCAGTATGAGGTCTATGTGGATTAGCGTGGGTCTGGTCCAGTTCTGAACAGGTCTCACTCCACAGTTGTATTTACGCAGGAGGGTCCTGGTGAGCTGGTTCAGAGCAGACCTCTTGGGTTTATCTGCTACCTGTTCAGCTAGAGGGGCTGAATGGAAGTCAAGTAGTAAACCAATCATATGAAATTCAACTCATTGATATATAGGGTTACAAAATGTTCTATTTTTTTTATTTTTTAGGTCCAGGTTTTCCAGAAATCCTGGTCGGAGCATTCAGAATTTCCTGCTTATTCCCTCCTGTTTCCAGGAATCTTCCAACTGGGATTTCTGGAAAACCTGGGAAAGTTAACTGAATTGAGCAACCCTATATCTATCAAATAAAATGCAAACCCTGTCCGTCTTGTATATGACAAAAGTCTACCTGATAATTTATGGTATAATCTATTCTCAACGTGATTATTGTGTCACAAATTTTAATTTAAGACCATTAATTCAATGTGCTACGTGTACAGACATTGTGACCACAATGGTTATGTCTCCACAATGGTTAACTCCACTACTAAGAATGAAAAACATGTATATTAAACATAATGAAGAAACATATTATTATTAAATAAAAAATATTTTACCATCCATGCATTAAATCTTGATTTATCTGTCTCACATGAAAAATAATTGTCTGTTTCAGATTGGGTTGCAAAATTCCAGTAACTTTACCCAAATTCCCAGGTTTTCCAGAAATCCCAGTTGGAATATTCATGGAATCAGGATGGAATAAACAGGAAATCCAGGAATCCTCCAGCCAGGATTTCTGGGAATTTTGAGGAAATTATCGGAATTTTGCAACCCTAGATTCAGAGTTAGTTAAAACACTGAGATTCAAAGGGATGGACTGCCTGTGATCATATAATTGGATTTACAGGATAGGAAGCTCAAAGAAGGGTTCCATTAAGTCATACATTTGCAATAACATGTCAATCATCTTTAAATGTAAAGTTGCTTGTTTCATGTAGACAATTCTTAATAGCACTGACTGGTAAAGTGGTCTTTAATGTTTTATTTAATTCATATTTATGGATATTTAATCCAAAACTGATTGTAGAAGAGGAAAACTGTGTGAGTAAATCTTACCTGAGCTTAGTAGAAGCCAGAGAATAGATATCATGTTGAGCAACCAGTTGCCGATCCCCAATCAGTTTTATACACCTAAATCTCCCCTTGAAAATGTTGTAATGTCAGATGATCTTCAAAGTAATTGTCCTTTCTTTCTGTTTCTTTTCGTTCTGAAATGTATTCTGGATAGTTTGATGTCTCTTCTTTACTCGCTTTCAACAGTAAATGGACCTGTGTGGGAAAGTTTGAGTGGCATCTGTATTGATTTTCTATTAACATGGTAAGATGATACTTTTTTTAAGGAGTGAGGCAGACCCACTCCTTTGGTATTGTGGCAGTGCAGAGGTGAAAGATGGCTGGAGATGGCGAGTTGCATAACTGCTGATTGATTTACTAAAGTAGAGTTTGTAGAATGTTATGTTCCTTGTCGACTGAGGTGAAGGAAGCTACATCAGCCAATGTGATGATGTTTGGGGCATTTTTGCTTGTTTTTTCTCTTCTCCATATACCATTTTAGAGTTTTTAAATTGAGTAAAAATGCAGTAAATGAGCTTGAACTAAAGATTCCTTGGAAGAACCCCCCCCCCCCCGGCCTATACAGTAGGTGCACATATTTCAAAACAGTTTAGGCTAACGTTTATTTATCCTTAATAATGATAATGATGTATCAATAATTTGCCTGAACGTTATTTGTCCATTGCCGTAACCGCGCGCACCCATAGTTGGTTGCGCGCGTCCGTTTTTTGGACAGGCGAACACGCTCTTCTCAGCTCTGCTTGGGTATGGCTGTTTGAGAGATGAACTTTTTTTCAAATCCGAAGTGTAGGCATCTGGGGGAAATAAACAACACATTCGGCCTTTTCTGCCATGAGAGTTGAACAACAGAGTGAACATGGGGAAAACAACGAATTCGGTGAGCACTAAGTAACGGAGTGGAATAAAAATGCAACAAGTGACATTTAAAAAAACTTCAACCTTCCATGAGATCGGTAACAACTAACCAAAAGAGATGCATCCTACATTTTCTGTGTGGATAGCCACTAAATCATTTCACAACACGACCTTATTCCTTTGTGAAACAGTGAATGACACATTTGTTTCAATATATCTCAAGTGTGGGAGATTATATTTGTTTCTAAACTGTTGTCACGAAGTATTCTGTCTGACCTACAAATATGTTTGAAATGGCGTCTCGTTCAACGTATCACAACAACCAGGTGGAAAAATAGTTATGTTATTGTCATAAATCTTTGCAATAACTGTAATTAGCGAAAGGTAGTCTGTCAAAAGCACTAACAACATGCATAGCCTACCCATAGTTTTGGAATATACCTGTATCCTACTAGTGTACTAAACTCCACTCCAATGTGAAGAAAGTTTATGATGAACTTCACCATGGAGTGGAGTTTAGTCCGCTAGTATTCTACAAAATGGACAAAACCCGACCAGCTTCAACTCATTATGCTTAATCATAAACAATTCCCATTTGTTGTGTTTCACACTAATTTGCTCACTGTATCTATTGGTTATTTGTTCTATTTTGTAACAGAGGAATGCAAGACTAGGCAAATTACACATTACGTTTCACACAGTACAAAGTAAGTACATGATCAGATTAATGGCATTTGGGATAGAGTTTTAGTGAGTTCATCCACTATTTGGCTAGTAATTAATCAACATGTCTCTAGCCCATTTATAGCCCCCAATTATAGCTTGACATAACTGTGTTCCCCGCCCCAAATTCATGTCCTATCTACAGTAATCAGGGTCAGGGTTCAAGTGTCTTTTTGTGTATGTCAGAAAAACATCCACTGCCTTTTTCACTTAAACCCTGGTAGCGTTGTAAATGGAATGATAAACAGAGGCACCAGCTATCATTTCAGGGCCCAAAATAGGGGCTGACCAAGACCACAGCTCTCCATATATGTCTGCCACGCTGTTACCCTGACATTTCCACCTGCTGCTATTGGGGGGGACTTTACATAGCCTCATGCCTCTCAGCTGACATACACACACATATATATATATATATATATATATATGTATATATATATATATATATGTATGTATGTATGTATATATGTATATATGTATATATATATATATATATATATATATATATATATATATATATATATATATATATATTTATTATTATTTGAACTGTTTGGCCACTACTGTTCTGGTGTATCATTTCAAAACCTTAAGGATACTTTAAGTTATATTGTATTAGGTATAAATGGATCATGATTCCTGTACACTATGAGTGAGTGATGTTGAACATATTTGCCAGGCTGTGGACTTACGTGAGACTTATCTGAGCTTGCAAACTGGCAAACAATGTGCGTAGCAAATTTTTAGTTGGTTCCATTCCATTCATGTAGTACCATTGTAATGTTTCCCGAACTGATCCTTGTGACCCTCAGCCTTTCTACATGTTTGATCTAATAGCCACTAGCACACCTGATTCAACTAGACAACTAATCAGGTGTTTTAGTGTTGGAATAGATCAAATATGTGCAGGGCCAGGACCGGTTGGAAAACATTGGGTTGGAGTACCCAGGTGGTGGAATATATATATAGCCTCACATAGACTCCTATTTACTTCCAATGACACTACTCCAGTTAAAAATTGACCTCGAAATATGGACTAGAAATGAAATCCGTACAAATCATATTTCTTTGTTCCCTCATCCTGGTCCTGCCCATATGGAAAATAATCATACAAATAAATCAAATATATCAAATAAAAAATCTTGTATGGCCGAAGAACATTATTTGTACAAATTCTAATAAGGATCTGGATAAGAAGCGAAATTGGAGTGAAGGCCATTCCGCTCCAGCTCCACTCCGCTCACTTTCTCTGCATACCATCCCATCAAATCCACATTGACATTATCCCACCCCTAATATCCGTAATTGGCTTAAAAAGCCAAAGGTAACATTATCTACCAATTCATTTCCAGCAATATTGCCTCTGTATGTCTGTGTGGCACATGCGTTTGTCTATCATTCTCTTCGAGGAGCCAGTTAGCGATCATGATAACTATCTTCTGGGTTGACAGAAAGACTACCCAAAACCTTCTGTTTGAGACAATCAGTTGTGTTGTGACAATGTAGGGATGGTATACAGAAGATAATACGGACTTGGTCTTTTACCAAATAGGGTTATGTCAAGAACAGCTCAAATAAGCAAAGATAAATGGCAGTCCATCATTACTTTAAGACATGAAGGTCAGTCAATATGGAACATTTTAAGATCTTTAAATGTTTCTTCAAGTGGAGTCGCAAAAACCATCAAGCGCTATGATGAAACTGGCTCTCATGAGGACCGTCACAGGAATGGAAGACCTAGAGTTATCTCTACTGAAGAGGATAATTCATTAGAGTTACCAGCCTCAGAAATTGCAGCACAAATTGAACCTTCACAGAGTTCAAGTAACAGACACATCTCAACATCCACTGTTCATAGGAGACTGCGTAAATCAGGCCTTCATTGTCAGATTGCTGAGAAGAAACCACTACTAAAGGCCACCAATAAGAAGAGACTTGCTTGGGCCAAGAAACACGAGAAATGGACAATAGACCGGTGGAAAGCTGTCCTTTTGTCTGATGTGTCAAAATTAGAGATTTTTGGATCAATTCGCCATGTCTTTGAGAGACGCAAAGTAGGTGAATGGATGATCTTTGCATGTGTGGTTCCCACTGTGAAGCATGGAGACGGAAGTGTAATGGTGTGGGGTGCTTTGCTGGTGACACGGTCTATGATTTATTTAGAATTCAAGGCACTCTTAACCAGCATGGCTATCACAGCATTCTGAAGCGATATGCCATTTGCGCTTAGTGGGGCAATAATTTGTTTTTCAACAGGACAATAACCCAACACACCTCGAGGCTATTTGACCAAGAAGGAGAGTGATAGAGTGCTGCATCAGATGACCTGACCTCTACAATCACCTGACCTCAACTCAATTGAGATGGTTTGGGATGAGTTGGATCGCAGAGTGAAGGAAAAGCAGCCAACAAGTGCTCATCTTATGTGGGAACTCCTTCAAGACTGTTGGAAGAGCATTCCATGTGAAGCTGGTTAAGAGAATGCCAAGAGTGTGCAAAAGCTGTTTAGGCAAAAGGTGGCTACTTTTAAGAATCTAAAATATATTTAGATTTGTTTTACACTTCCTTGGTTACTACATGATTCAATATGTGTTATTTCATAGTTCTGATGTCTAAACTATTATTCTACAATGTAGAAAATAGTCAAAGTAAAGAAAAACCCTTGAATGAGTAGGTGTGTCCAAACTTTTGACCGGTAATGTATACAGTGCATTCGGAAATGATACAGACCCCTTGATTTTTATCACATTTTGTTACGTTAGTTTTATACCAAAATCTATTAAATTGCTTTTTTTCTCATCAGTATAAACACAATACCTCATAATGACAAAGCAAAAAAGTTTTTTATATTTTTTTTGTCAGTGTGTGTGAGATATATATATATCTATCTTTATCTATCTACATACAGTGGGGCAAAAAAGTATTTAGTCAGCCACCAATTGTGCAAGTTCTCCCACTTAAAAAGATGAGAGGCCTGTAATTTTCATCATAGGTATACTTCAACAATGACAGACAAAATGATGGTGGAAAATAAGTATTTGGTCACCTACAAACAAGCAAGATTTCTGGCTCTCACAGACCTGTAACTTCTTCTTTAAGAGGCTCCTCTGTCCTCCACTCGTTACCTGTGTTAATGGCACCTGTTTGAACTTGTTATCAGTATAAAAGACACCTGTCCACAACCTCAAACAGTCACACTCCAAACTCCACTATAGCCAAGACCAAAGAGTTGTCAGAGGACACCAGAAGCAAAATTGTAGACCTGCACCAGGCTGGGAAGACTGAATCTGCAATAGGTAAGCAGCTTGGTTGGAAGAAATCAAAAGTGGGAGCAATTATTAGGAAATGGAAGATATACAAGACCACTGATAATCTCCCTCGATCTGGGGCTCCACGCAAGATCTCACCCCGTGGGGTCAAAATGATCACAAGAACAGTGAGCAAAAATCCCAGAACCACACGGGGGGCCTAGTGAATGACCTGCAGAGAGCTGGGACCAAAGTAACAAAGCCTACCATCAGTAACACACTACGCCGCCAGGGACTCAAATCCTGCAGTGCCAGACGTGTCCCCCTGCTTAAGCCAGTACATGTCCAGGCCCGTCTGAAGTTTGCTAGAGAGCATTTGGATGATCCAGAAGAAGATTGGGAGAATGTCATATGGTCAGATGAAACCAAAATATAACTTTTTGGTAAAAACTCAACTTGTCGTGTTTGAAGGACAAAGATTGCTGAGTTGCATCCAAAGAACACCATACCTACTGTGAAGCATGGGGGTGAAAACATCATGCTTTGGGGCTGTTTTTATGCAAAGGGACAAGGACGACTGATCCGTGTAAAGGAAAGAATGAATGGGGCCATGTATCCGTGAGATTTTGAGTGAAAACCTCCTTCCATCAGCAAGGGCATTGAAGATGAAACGTGGCTGGGTCTTTCAGCATGACAATGATCCCAAACACACCGCCTGGGCAACGAAGGAGTGGCTTCGTAAGAAGCATTTCAATGTCCTGGAGTGGCCTAGCCAGTCTCCAGATCTTTTTTTTTCACCTTTATTTAACCAGGTAGGCTAGTTGAGAACAAGTTCTCATTTGCGACTGCGACCTGGCCAAGATAAAGCATAGCAGTGTGAACAGACAACACAGAGTTACACATTGAGTAAACAATAAACAAGTCAATAACACAGTAGAAAAAAAGGGTCTATATACATTGTGTGCAAAAGGCATGAGGACGTAGGCAAATAATTACAATTTTGCAGATTAACACTGGAGTGATAAATGATCAGATGGTCATGTACAGGTAGAGATTGATGTGCAAAAGAGCAGAAAATTAAATAAATAAAAACAGTATGGAGATGAGGTAGGTAAAATTGGGTGGGCTATTTACCGATAAGACTATGTACAGCTGCAGCGATCGGTTAGCTGCTCAGATATCAGATGTTTGAAGTTGGTGAGGGAGATAAGTCTCCAACTTCAGCGGTTTCTGCAATTCGTTCCAGTCACAGGCAGCAGAAAACTGGAACGAAAGGCGGCCAAATGAGGTGTTGGCTTTAGGGATGATCAGTGAGATACACCTGCTGGAGCGCGTGCTACGGGTGGGTGTTGCCATCGTGACCAGTGAACTGAGATAAGGCGGAGCTTTACCTAGCATGGACTTGTAGATGACCTGGAACCAGTGGGTCTGGCGACGAATATGTAGCGAGGGCCAGCCGACTAGAGCATACAAGTCGCAGTGGTGGGTGGTATAAGGTGCTTTAGTGACAAAACGGATGGCACTGTGATAAACTGCATCCAGTTTGCTGAGTAGAGTGTTGGAAGCTATTTTGTAGATGACGTCGTCGAGGATCGGTAGGATATTCAGTTTTACTAGGGTAAGTTTGGCGGCATGAGTGAAGGTGGCTTTGTTGCGGAATAGAAAGCCGATTCTGGATTTGATTTTCGATTGGAGATGTTTGATATGAGTCTGGAAGGAGAGTTTACAGTCTAGCCAGACACCTAGGTACTTATAGATGTCCACGTATTCAAGGTCGGAACCATCCAGGGTGGTGATACTAGTCAGGCGTGCAGGTGCAGGCAGCGAACGGTTGAAAAGCATACGTTGGGTTTTACTAGCGTTTAAGAGCAGTTGGAGGCCACGGAAGGAGTGTTGTATGGCATTGAAGCGTGTTTGGAGGTTAGATAGCACAGTGTCAACCCCATAGAAAATCTTTGGAGGGAGTCAAAAGTCCGTGTTGCCCAGCAACAGCCCCAAAACATCACTGCTCTAGAGGAGATCTGCATGGAGGAATGGGCCAAAATACCAGCAACAGTGTGTGAAAACCTTGTGAAGACTTACAGAAAACGTTTGACCTCTGTTACTGCCAACAAAGGGTATATAACAAAGTATTGAGAAACTTTTGTTATTGACAAAATACTTATTTTCCACCATAATTTGCCAATAAATTCATTAAAAATCCTACAATGTGAATTTCTAGATTTTTTTTCCTCATTTTGTCTGTCATAGTTGAAGTGTACCTATGATGTATATTACAGGCCTCATCTTTTTAAGTGGGAGGACTTGCACAATTGGTGGCTGACTAAATACTTTGTTTGCCCCACTGTATATATGTAATACAGAGCAAAGTGTCTGAATACTTATGTAAATGTGATATATATAAATATATATATATATATATATCACATTTACATAAGTATTCAGACACTTTGTTGAAGCACCTTTGGCAGCGGTTACTGCCTTGAGTCTTCTTGGGTATGACGTTAAGGTTGGCACACCTGTATTTGGGGAGTTTCTCACATTCTTCGCTGCAGATCCTCTCAAGCTCTGTCAGGTTGGATGGGGAGCGTCACTGCACAGCTGTTTTCAGGTCTCTCCAGAGATGTTAGATCGGGTTCAAGTCCGGGCTCTGGCTGGGCCACTCAAGGACATGCAGAGACTTGTCCTGAAGCCACTCCTGCATTGTCTTGGCTGTGTGCTTAGGGTCATTGTCTTGTTGGAAGGTGAAGCTTCACCCCAGTCTGAGGTCCTGAGTGCTCTGAAGCAGGTTTTCATCAAGGATCTCTCTGTACTTTGTTCTGTTCATCTTTCCCTCGATCCTGACTAGTTTCCCCAGTCCCTGCCGCTGCCACCACCATGCTTCACCATAGGGATGGTGCCAGGTTTCCTCCATCCCTTTTGATTTAAAAATAACTTTCCATACTAGTTTGCACATGGAAGAAGTAGTCAGAAAGTGACTTTTTTGACCTGAATGCCATACATTCAGGAGATAAAGGTGCTCATAGTAGACCCATTTTGCATACCATACCATGATACATCCATGTCTTTGTCACTGGAAAAGATAGTTGTTTATCATTTAAAAGCTTATGAACAGGGTTGTCAAACTATTTGACAATTTCTTGCCTTAAATGTCAATTATCTAAAAACACTTGTGTTGTGCCCTCCATCAGTTAAAACACATGCTCTTAAATACACTCTTTGTTTACCATATGTTTGACGCCCCGGAATTAGTGTCTAAGATTACAACTGTGAGATGTCATGCTTACACCATTTAGTCAATGAGTATGAAGTAGTTGAAGGGAAAACCTGCATATTGTACATATGACCTATGAAGATTTCAGGTCGTTATTGCAAATGAGTTCTCAGTGACTTACCTGCTTAAATTGTCAAATGAAGTCCATTGTCCCGGACATCTTTGTCAGCTGGCTCCCTCACCAGGCTTATGACTCTTTAGATAACCTATTTCTCTCTCTCCCCATTGGAACAGATCCTTTAGAAGGACTCAGTCACGTAGGGGTGAAATTTAAGGTGCAGGTTTATCTCTGCTTGAGCTGCTATGTCTTTAGTCAGAGTTATCAGAAACAGACTGGCACAAGGCCAGGGTAGAGCTATAGTTCTTGGAAAGGTCCCATTGTAATGTCCACTCTCTGATACCAGGTCAGCCAGGGGGACATCAGCCATGCTGTTGGACTGCTGACCACTCAGACTCCAGAGGAGGGCCAGGGGACTGAGGAGACCGCAGACACGGAAGCCAACAGGGAGACCCAGAAAAGTAGGCCGGAAGTTGGGAAGGAAAGGAGAAAAATGCTGAGGGTCTGGTGATAAACAAAGACGATTATTTGTTTCCCAATGCAAACTGATATCTGATGTTGAATACATAAAATCTGTGCTTTGTGTTGTGACTCATTCTAAAATGTTCTCAGGGGCTCCACCTAAAGATGACCTTCAGACAGCCATCGAGCTCAGCTTGCAAGAATCCCAGGCAGAGGAGATAGAGCTCAACAGGTATAGTGGTATTGTAGTCCAGTACCTCACCATCGCCCCTTAGCTTGCTGTTTTCTTGCTGAACAAAGTCACCAATTAAGTCATCTCTCAATTAAAAAGTGATAATATGTGAAGTGAACACAGTGGTATGAGCAATAAATAACGAACGAAAAAGGATGACTGTGAAATACCAGGGTCCTGTTCATAGGGGCACGCAACAGAAAACAAAAATGAGCATTTCTCATTGGACAAGTTCATGTACTCCCTCCCCATTTGAGTCAGTTTTCTTCCATTTGGTGCCCAATGAACACAACCCAGGTGTAACTCAATCAGATTATTGCCTACAGTTGATGAGTGACGTGTTGGTGTGTACCAGGGCACTGGAGGACAGGGCTGCACGAGTGAAGAGGAAGTGCTGCGAGGCCCAGAGAGAGAGCTGCAGCCCTGCAGACTGGATCCGCCAGGATGGGTGGCCTGTGGGCATCCACAACATGGGCAACACCTGCTGGTTCAGTGCCGTC
Organism: Oncorhynchus masou masou; assembly: GCF_036934945.1. Lineage (NCBI taxonomy): Eukaryota > Metazoa > Chordata > Actinopteri > Salmoniformes > Salmonidae > Oncorhynchus > Oncorhynchus masou. The sequence continues at coordinate 40,683,190 of NC_088222.1, read as the reverse complement.
ATACAGGTGAGATAACACACACAGTATTCACAAAAAGTTATTAAGAGAGTCTGCTCTAGAGCTTGCACTGCAAAATATACACAAAATATATGCACAGTAAAAGAGAATTGCGCCAGTGAGATGAGAACCCCAATATGAACATGAAAAGTTTAGTGGAAAATTCTGGGTTTATGCTGTGGATCTTAATGCTGTGCCATTTAGGCCCACCTGTTATCACTGTTATCACCCTGGCTGTGACTCTCTTTCAGTCTGTCTCGGTCTCTCACACACCTGTTTTTTCCCCCTATGAGCTTCTTCCCTTGGCTGTTAACAAGCATTTGCATTATGTAAAGGTTATATGGTTATCGAGTTTGGAACACTGGGGAGTTGGTAATTGCAAACCTTAATTTGAAGCCTCTGGAGACAATTACCAAAGTTGAAATCGTACAGTAAAGGTTGTATTTGAATTTTGTGTTGGTCTGCAGAATCCCTAGGACTCCTCTGGTCTCTGTAATATGACCTTGACTTTCTACACCACCTCCTAAGTGGTGGATATGTGGCTGCCGTGTGTACAACTTCTCTCTGTTTTTTGAAACCTTTCAAGACTTTTCGTGTGACTTGGTTCAAAATATTACAACGAGGAGAGAAGGCCCCTAACACGTTTGTTTGTGTCCAATTCGCTGAACGATGTCGACTTCTGTCGAGGTATTACCTGACTTCTCCCCCTGCTCTCTCAACTGAAACCAAACATTTCAGAAGAAAAAGAAAATCAACCAGTTTCCACACAATCAAGCCATATTGTGCTAATTGAGTTATCGGTAATACCAGGAGGATGGGGAAAGATGAGGTGCGGTGGTGGGGTTTTTACTCTCCTAACGCAAAAGCTTCTTGCTCCTCTAATACTATTAAGTGTCCATTCCAGACTGAATTTAGCTGGGCCTATCAGGTGGCCCCGCTGAAATTCAAGCCTTCATTGATATTGATAGACTGCAAGGGTAATTAAATAGTGCAGTGTTGTGATGATAGAGCAGGCGATGAACTCTGTAGCCTGGACTGAAATGAGTTTATATCGGTAGATTAGGCCGAATGGGAACGCTCATTTGTCTTAATTTCATTCAGATATGGGTCACATCGAAAAAGCACTGAAACCCCAGAGGAATATCATCATGGGATTGGAAGGAATGCACACATTTTGAGTGGCTGGGAAGTTGTTTGAAATAGTTGCATTCTAAAGCCAACCTTTTTATTTAGCTAACCCTGATGACATCTTCTGTTGATTGTGCTGGTTTGCGCTTTAAAAAAAAACTATTTTCAGCACAATTTGCTCATAGAAAGTTTGATTGAGACTTGCTAAATGACCTCCATGTGGCTGTGTACTCATATTTCTGGGGTATCTGATGTGGTACGCTTTCCAGTAAGATTGTGATAAGCTGTAATTGGGTTTCTGGGAAACGAGAAAGTTGAGAAGACACATGGGCATAATGCGATCAAAAACTCTGGTATATTGTTGTCGCTTCGAAACTGCACGTAAGGCTCCATTATTTTGTGTTGTATATGTTATATAACACAGAGTTAAGACTTAGCAATAAAACATACTACAGCTCGCCAGCATCAATGAAGCACCATGTCACTAATTTGTTTAAATAGAAAACAATCACATTGGTTTGGCTTGTTATGAGAGGAAAATCACCATCTCCCCGTATCACACAAAGTTATATTATTCTCAGTGGTATTTTCTTTTGTTTGCTTAACTGTGACTCTTGTGTGTTAAACCCTCCTGAAGTATCCTCGACAGTTACATTTTACAAATGAAGAGACGGTGTTATTAAGGAAAGGTGACCAATCTCATCTTTGTTATTTCAGTCCCTGTTCCACCTGCCCGTGTTCCGCAGATTGGTACTCAACTACTGCCTGTCTGAGCGAATCCTGGAGAAGTGTAAGAGCCACTCGGTGAGTGTTCAATGGAGGGCCAGGAGCCCTGAGGAATAGAGTAGGGAACCTTTGGATCCCAGAGACTGAAGAGTCAGTGGAAGGCTGGCTGGTGTTAGAGAGGAAGCTAGACTAGAGGGTTATAGAGTGTGCATAAAGATGACGTGTAACACTCTATGCTAACTTCCTTGAATAAGCATTGATAAACCATTTATAAACGGTGTACATGTTATAAGCAAATGTTATACACATGTAAATACATTTTTAGAGTTTATATTTGCTCGTGAAAGTTGGGCTGAACAACTCCTTTGCATATAGAGATATTGTTGAAAACTGTAAAGGGTTATGCAGGTTTTCCATTGCAGCTCTGTGAAGTGAGAGAAGCCTAACATATGCCTGTGTTCTCAGGACAAGAGGAACATAGCCTTCATGCAGGAGCTGCGCTGTCTCTTTGCCCTCGTGGTGGGCTCCACTCGCAGGTTTGTGGACCCGTCTGCTGCCGTAGAGCTTTTGAGAGAGGCTTTCAGATCCAGTGAGGCCCAACAGGTACACGCTGAGGCCCAACAGGTACACGCTGAGGCCCAACAGGTACACGCTGAGGCCCAACAGGTACACGCTGAGGCCCAACAGGTACACGCTGAGGCCCAACAGGTACACGCTGAGGCCCAACAGGTACACGCCCACTCCTGTCAATGCGTACACACACTTGGGTCATTGCCACGACTTTACAACAACTACTGTGTATACGTGTTCATTCTAGGATGTGAGTGAGTTCACCCACAAACTCCTTGACTGGCTTGAAGATGCCTTTCAGCTGGCTGCCAATGGAAAGTAAGTCATATATGCACAGAGCACATAAAGTACATATTGTCATAGCTAACTAAGATGCCATAGCTACAGTATTTTTTGTTGTTGTTGTAGTTGGTTCAGCTAGTGTATGTGACATTGACATTCCATAAAATCCTGTTCCAGTATTATCTCTGTATTGAAGTACAGTACGTCAGATATTGAGTTGCTTGAGGTATGAACGTGACATCTTATCTTCAGCAGCCTGGAAGATAAAAAAGAAAATCCAATGGTTCAGCTTTTCTATGGGACATTTGTGGCAGAGAGAACACATGAGGGTAAGTATAGAATGAACATTTTAATTTTGGTTATACATACTATGGGGCCTCAAGTATTTCCTAATCACATGAGCTGATCAGGAAAAACTCAAGTTATTAGGCTATGACTCTTTTCACTATCAAAGGCTATGACTTTTGTCATAACCTGATATAGCCTTTAACTAGGCCCCAGAGATTTTCCTGCGGAGGTCCCATCGTGAAGAAAAACTCCTGACCCTTCTTATTCCATCAGTATTTTTTTCTATCAATTCATATTGATGTTTTACCATGTTTAGGCAAGACCTTATCCAACATCGAGCAGTTTGGCCAGTACCCCTTACAAGTGAACGGTTTCAACAACTTGGAGGAATGTCTGGAAGGTGCCATTGTAGAGGGGGAGATTGAAGCCCTCCATCCGGATCAAACCGTTTCATCTGGCAGCAAGGTGAGCATACCAAATTCCTAGCTTTATGTTTACTTTGTATGTTGTGAATGTTAAGCCAAATCTAAATGTTAATGTAATATACACTACCGTTCAAAAGTTTGGGGTCACTTAGAAATGTCCTTGTTTTTTGAAAGAAAAGCACATTTTTTGCCCATTAAAATAACATTAAATGTATCATAAATACAGTGTAGACATTGTTAATGTTGTAAATTACTATTGTAGCTGGAAATGGCAGATTAATAAAAAAATTGAGTATCTCCATAGGCGTACAGAGGCCCGTTATCAGCAGCCATCACTCCTGTGTTCCAATGGCACGTTGTGTTAGCTCATCCAAGTTGATCATTTTAAAAGGCTAATTGATCATTTGAAAACCCTTTTGCAATTATGTTAGCACAGCTGAAAACGCTTGTCCTGATTAAAGAAGCAATAAAACTGGCCTTCTTTAGACCAGTTGAGTATCTGGAGCATCAGCATTTGTGGGTTCGATTACAGGCTCAAAATGGCCAGAAACAAATAACTTTCTTCTGAAACTCGTCAGTCTATTCTTGTTCTGAGAAATGAAGGCTATTCCATGCGAGAAATTGCCAAGAAACTAAAGACCTCGTACAACGCTGTGTACTACTCCCTTCACAGAACAGCGCAAACTGGCTCTAACAGAATAGAAAGAGGAGTGGGAGGCCCCAGTGCACAAATTAGCATGAGGACAAATATATTTGAGTGTCTAGTTTGAGAAACAAAAAACTCACCTGTCCTCAACTGGCAGCTTCATTAAATAGTACCCGCAAAACACCAGTCTCAACATCAACAGTGAAGAAGCAACTCTGGGATGCTGGCCTTCTAGGTAGAGTTGCAAAGAAAAAGAGATCTCAGACTGGCCAATAAAAGGAAAAGAAAATATTAAAATGGGCAAAAGAACACAGACACTGGACAGAGGAACTTTGCCTAGAAGGCCAGCATCCCAAAGTTGCATGGAATAGCTTTCATTCCTCAGAACAAGAATAGACTGACGAGTTTCAGAAGAAAGTTATTTGTTTCTGGCCATTTTGAGCCTGTAATCAAATCCACAAATGCTGATGCTCAAGATACTTAACTAGTCTAAAGAAGGCCAGTTTTATTGCTTCAGCACAACAATTTTCAGCTGTGCTAACATAATTGCAAAAGGGTTTTCTCATGATCAATTAGCCTTTTAAAATGATAAACTTGGATTAGCTAACACAACGTGCCATTGGAACACAGGAGTGATGGTTGCTGATAATGGGCCTCTGTACGTCTATGTTGATATTCCATAAAAAATCTGCCGTTTCCAGCTACAATAGTCATTTACAACGTTATAAATGTCTACACTGTATTTCTGATCAATTTGATGGGATTTTAATGGACAAAAAAATATATATATTTCAAAAACAAAGACATTTCTAAGTGACCCCAAACTTTTGAATGGTAGTGTAGATATACATAGAAATGTACAGTATATGGGAATATTCATGTGGGTGGGAATTCTATGTTTCAGAGATGGTTCTCAAAGTTACCACCAGTGTTGACCTTTGAACTGTCCAGGTTTGAGTTCAACCACTCGTTAGGACGCCCAGAGAAGATTCACAAGAAACTGGAGTTCCAAGAAATCATTTATATGGACAGGTGAGCTGCTTGATATTAATTTGTGGAAAACCTAAAACTGTGTACACGACCAGTCAAAAGTATTAGAACATCTCACAAAGACACTGCGGTTTGAACCAAAAATCTCAAATTGGACTCATCAGACCAAACGACAGATTCCCACCGGTCTACTGTCCATTGCTCGTCTTTCTTGGCCCAAGCAAGTCTCTTCTAATTATCGGTTTAGTAGTGGTTTCTTTGCAGCAATTCGACCATGGAAGCCTGATTCACGCAGTGTCCTCTGAACAGTTGATTTTGAGATGTGTCTGTTACTTGAACTCTGTGAAGCATTTATTTGGGCTGCAATTTCTGAGGCTGGTAACTCTAATGAACTTATCCTCTGCAGCAGAGGTAACTCTGGGTTTTCCATTCCTGTGGTGGTCCTCATGAGACAGTTTCATCATAGCGCTTGATGTTTTTTGTGACTACACTTGAAGAAACTTACAAAGTTCTTGAAATATTCCGTATTGACTGACCTTCATGTCTTAAAGTAATGATAGACTGTCGTTTCTCTTTGCTTATTTGAGGCGTTCTTGCCATAATATGGACTTGGTCTTTTTCCAAATAGGGCTATCTTCTGTATATCACCCCTACCTTGTCACAACACAGGCTCAAACTACTTTAGATTGGCTCAAACGCATTAAGAAGGAAAGAAATTACACAAATTAACTTTAAACAAGGCACTGTTAATTGAAATGCATTCCAGGTGACTACCTCATGAAGCTGGTTGAGAGAATGCCAAGAGTGTGCAAAGCCGTCATCAAGGCAAAAGATGGATATATATTGAAACTTTTTTTTTTGGTTACTACATTATTCCATATATTTAATAGTTTTAATGTCTTCACTATTTTCTACAATGTAGAAAATAGTAAATATAAAGAAAAACCCTTGAATGAGTAGGTGTTCTAAAACTTTTGACCGGTAGTGCATGTGTTATAATATGTATCTAAACATATACACTGCTCAAAAAAATAAAGGGAACACTAAAATAACACATCCTAGATCTGAATGAATGAAATATTCTTATTAAATACTTTTTTCTTTACATAGTTGAATGTGCTGACAACAAAATCAAACAAAAATGATCAATGGAAATCAAATTTATCAACCCTTGGAGGTCTGGATTTGGAGTCACACTCAAAATTAAAGTGGAAAACCACACTACAGGCTGATCCAACTTTTGATGTAATGTTCTTAAAACAAGTCAAAATTAGGCTCAGTAGTGTGTGTGGCCTCCACGTGCCTGTATGACCTCACTACAATGCCTGGGCATGCTCCTGATGAGGTGGCGGATGGTCTCCTGAGGGATCTCCTCCCAGACCTGGACTAAAGCATCCGCCAACTCCTGGACAGTCTGTGGTGCAACGTGGCGTTGGTGGATGGAGCGAGACATGATGTCCCAGATGTGCTCAATTGGATTAAGGTCTGGGGAATGGGCGGGCCAGGGCAGTCCATAGCATCAATGCCTTCCTCTTGCAGGAACTGCTGACACACTCCAGCCACATGAGGTCTAGCATTGTCTTGCATTAGGAGGAACCCAGGGCCAACCGCACCAGCATATGGTCTCACAAGCGGTCTGAGGATCTCATCTCGGTACCTAATGGCAGTCAGGCTACCTCTGGCGAGCACATGGAGGGCTGTGCGGCCCCCCAAAGAAATGCCACCCCACACCATGACTGACCCACCGCCAAACCGGTCATGCTGGAGGATGTTGCAGGCAGCAGAACATTCTCCATGGCGTCTCCAGACTCTTTCACGTCTGTCACATGTGCTCAGTGTGAAAATGCTTTCATCTGTGAAGAGCACAGGGCGCCAGTGGCGAATTTGCCAATCTTGGTGTTCTCTGGCAAATGCCAAACGTCTTGCACGGTGTTGGGCTGTAAGCAAACCCCCACCTGTGGACGTCGGGCCCTCATACCACCCTCATGGAGTCTGTTTCTGACTGTTTGAGCAGACACATGCACATTTGTGGCCTGCTGGAGGTCATTTTGCAGGGCTCTGGCAGTGCTCCTCCTTCTCCTCCTTGCATAAAGGTGGAGGTAGCGGTCCTGCTGCTGGGTTGTTGCCCTCCTACGGCCTCCTCCACGTCTCTTAATGTACTGGCCTGTCTCCTGGTAGCGCCTCCATGCTCTGGACACTACGCTGACAGACACAGCAAACCTTCTTGCCACAGCTCGCATTGATGTGCCATCCTGGATGAGCTGCACTACCTGAGCCACTTGTGTGGGTTGTAGACTCCGTCTCATGCTACCACTAGAGTGAAAGCACCGTCAGCACTCAAAAGTGACCAAAACATCAGCCAGGAAGCATAGGAACTGAGAAGTGGTCTGCGGTCACCACCTGCAGAACCACTCTTTTACTGGGGGTGTCTTGCTAATTGCCTATAATTTCCACCTGTTGTCTATTCCATTTGCGCAACAGCATGTGAAATTTATTGTCAATCAGTGTTGCTTCCTAAGTGGACAGTTTGATTTCACAGAAGTGTGATTGACTTGGAGTTACATTGTGTTGTTCAAGTGTTCCCTTTATTTTTTTGAGCAGTGTATATTCATTTGAAGAGTTTATTCCCAAACGCTACGGTATGTGATATACTGTATGAGGTTGTTTCACTTTGTGCATTCATTTTCAGATAGCTAACTGTATGTCACTCTGAATAAGAGCATCTGCTAAATGACTAAAATGTCAGTGTTTCACAAACAGATCTCATATTACTATATTGATTATTATTTTATTTGTTTAATTATTGATGTCACAAATGTGTCATTTATACCGTTCTTAATATATTTAATATAATATATAAGTAGTTATTTGTTACATTTGACTGTGTAAAACCTAGCAATACTACTTTATTTTTTCTCAAAAAACATATGTTTCTCTGAAATTAAACCTTCAACTGTCATTGAACAACCTCATGCCTTGATTAGATAGTGAAAAAAACACACCAATCTCTTTCATAAATCCTTTAAATAAAAGCTCATTTACCATCGTTTCTGAAGATGGAAAAATAGCTTTTTGGATAGAAACTCTTCAAAGATATTGAGTACCAGCATGCATTTACAGTAGACTGAGCATTGTATTACATTGTAATGATGATACTGTAATTGGGGAATCAGAGTCAAACTCTTATTGTGGTAAACTAAGTTTACTGTATGCAAACAGATACCTTCACAAGAACAATGAGCAGACCCACAACAGGAGAGGAGAGGTGAAGCGACTGAAGGAGCATCTTACGGTCCTGCAGCAGAAACTGGAATGGTGAGTTTACTATTGAGTTTACTGTTTGTAAAGCAGTGTGGCACAACAGGTACACGCCAATACACATTTTGGAGGACAACTGTGCTCTTTTAGCTAATCATTTTTTATTGAAGAATTCACTGATGACTGCACCAGGATGGAGACCTCCAAATGTGTCCACTAATAGTGAATAAACCATGAGTTAGTAGAAAAACGGACGTACACACAGTGTTTCTCTAATATGAGTATTTTGATTCACGTAGGAAATGTCCTGCTCGTGAATCATGACTGACATTTTTTTAAATGAAATCAGTTTGTCACCAGTTTACCATGAGTTCAACCTTTTGTCTCCTTCTTTTTCCAGCTACAGAAGATATGGCTCCGGGCCGACAAATTATCCCCTGGCAGACATGTTACAGTACATGTTGGAGTTCGCCTGCACTAAGCCCACCAGTGTGTCCCCTGCTGAAGACCCGAGGCTGGCTGCCTATTCCCCCATTCCCCCCAGCAGCAACCCCCAGCACACAGACGCCAACCCTGACGATACCAGGCAAGGACCTCTGGGACAACTGTCTCAATTGTCAAGACTATGTGTACATGTAGATGTTTCTAGTTCTTACACGATATCTAGTCCTGTCACGACTTACCGGTACTCCTTATTAGTCAATGTGACAGCAGTGACAGCTGCAGTCACAGAGTAAACACTTTGATGTGTTCCTACCTAGAATGTCAGTGTGAAGTCAGTCAATTCAGGGGATAATTGAAAATCAATGAATACAATGTGAAAATCCAAGTAAAAAATGATGGGTAATATTAAAATGATTTCTGATATGAGATTTACCAAATCGCCCCTGTAATGTTTTACCTGTTAGCCTATGTATAGTACATCACCCACTCTGTCTTCTATGGATGCCAACCCCATTTGTTGACATCTTGCCTTTCCTCTGTGGGTCTCCTCAGTCAGTGTCATGAGCCAGGAGACGCAGGCCCGTCCGACAGCTCCACCTGTCAGCAGAAGCACTCCTCGAGCCAGAGGATGCCCATCTACAAGCCCTTCACCCAGTGCAGACCCCCCATGGATGCCCCACCTCATCCCGCCCCCCACAGTGTGACAGAGGAGGAGCTGCGCTTCGTCAAGACCTGCCTGCAGCGCTGGAGGACAGAGATGGAGAACAACATGGACGGTACGGTCACTTACACCTGGATTCACTAATGATAACCTCTCTGCAATTGGGTTCAAGTTGAAATGTATTGTTGTCCATTACAGCCACTCTCGGTAAGATATGCATAGCACGGGCAAAGTGTGAACAATGGATCTTCTACATCCTGTGACATTTTCACTTGCAAATAGCCCTTAATTTCTGTGATAGCTCTGTAGTGATTGCGAGATTCTCTTCCATGAGAGCATGTTGACCTGTTTAAACATGATTTGATGCATTATGTGGTAATACTCATTTACTGTACATATCTAGTGATAATTCTTCATTTGGATGTATATTATGAGCAGACAGCCTACCCTAGCTGTCAGTCAGTTATCCCAGAGAGAGAGAGTGTGTGTGTGTGTGTGTGTGTGTGTGTGTGTGTGTGTGTGTGTGTGTGTGTGTCTGGCCCGGCCCCAGGTGCACTGCATTGATCTGTGTGTCTGTGTCTCGGTGCTCAGAGCTAAAGGCCAGCATCGACAGGGTCAGCCAAGCGCTGGAGGGCATGTACTCGGATAACCGTCTGTGTCAGGTAAGATCCCATCTATCTGACAGTCCATGTCAGGTTAAAGCATGTGATACACTAATAGAACTTTGTTAGATTGAACATGTGTCACAAGCATTGCATAATGATTCATCTCGGAACCCAGAACCAAATCTTGTCAGGTACTCGATTTGGCATTATGTTACCGCTCTGTCACAAGAGACAATAATGATTCATGGTTTTTGCTAAAAACTTTACTTTTCTAGTCCTAATCTCTTGTTTGATGTGTGCACATGCCAATACAGAAAGTTTCTCTTGTTTTGATGTGTGTGAAGGTTCCGTACAGGCTTCACGCTGTCCTCGTCCACGAGGGCCAAGCCTTGGCCGGCCACTACTGGGCCTATATCTACGACCACAGCAACCAGTGCTGGATGAAGTACAACGACGTCATCGTCAGCGAGTCCTCCTGGGAGGAGCTGGTCAGGGACTCGTACGGAGGCATGACCAATGCCAGCGCCTATTGTCTCATGTATATCGACGACAGGCTGCCTCACCTAATTGCAGGTACCTGTATCCCTCCCCATTCTCCTGAGAAAGGAGTTATGTTTGCAAGGTGAACATTTTCATGTACAGTATATTGTGAAGTGAGCACTCAGTCTGTTTGACCTGAAGAAGATCCGTGTTGGATCGAAACGTTGTCAATATAGGTGGTAATTGGGAGCAAATTCATTGTGCAGGCCTTTCTGTTCTCTTCAGGTATCCTTAGGCCAGCACCTTCATTTTTGAAGGATGTGTGTATGACCACAAACTGAACTAGCGATGTATGCCAGGGACCAAAAACATGAAGCCAGTCATGCTCAGCTAAATCACTTTGGACTGCAACGTCGGAAATGTTTTTGTGTCAACATGTCACAGTGCTGTTTATATATGGTGCCTTTGGAAAGTATTCAGACCCCTTGACTTTTCCCACATTTTGTTTCAGCCTTATTCTAAAATTGATTAAATAAATAAAAATATTCAGCAATCTACACACAATACCCTATAATGACGAAGCGAAAACGGGTTTAGAAATGTTTGCAAATGTATAAAAAAGGCAAAGATGAACATAGCAAAGTACAGAGAGAAATCTTGATGAAAACCTGTTCAGGACCTCAGACTGGGGTGAAAGTTCACCTACGACTAAGCACACAGCCAAGACAATGTAGGAGCGGCTTCGGGACAAGTCTCTGAAAGTCCTTGAGTGGCCCAGCCAGAGCCCGATCTTGAACCCGATCGAACATCTCTGGAGAGACCTGAAAAGAGCTGTGCAGCGATGCTCCCCATCCAACCTGACAGAGCTTGAGAGGATCTGCAGAGAAGAATGTGGAACTCCCCAAATACAGGTGTGCCAACCTTGTAACGTCATACCCAAGAAGACTCGAGGCTGTAACCACCTGCCAAAGGTGCTTCAACAAAGTATTGAGCAAAAGGTCTGAATACTTATGTGATGTTTTTTATATATATATACATTTACAAATAAATCAAAACATTTTTTTTCTTTGTCATTATCGGTTGTTTTGTGTAGATTTGAGGATTTTTATAATTTTTTATTATAAATTTTAGAATAAGGCTGTAATGTAACAAAATGTGGAAAACGTGCAGGGATCTGAATACTGTCTGAATGACCTGTATATCTGGCCACACCTCTACTGTATACCTGCTATATCTGTGCACACTGTAACTGTTGCTCAGGATGTATACATAAATACATTCATGAATATCCAATTCATAGCCTGAACAGGTGTTTTTTTTTCCATAATGTTTTTTAGTGTGTTTTGCTTGTCTTTTCAGGGTATGCTGCTTAGTTTATGTTACTATTGAATGTGATCAGTTAGCTCATTGTGATGTTGTTTATATTCATGATCTTTCTGTCCACAGAAGACACAGATGACGAGACGGGCCAGGTCATGCAGGGCATGGATTCTCTGCCATCCATCCTCGGGCGCTACGTGCGCGAGGACAACCACTGGTTCCAGCAAGAGCTCAGGGAGTGGGAAGAGCAGTTATACCAGCCGCCACAGCAGGCGCCGGCCGCTCCCACAGCAGCCTCCACCTCCACTCGTGTTCCCAGTGGAAAAAAAGACAGGGCAGCAGAACCAGTCCCCCAACCTGGACCTGCCCAGGAACCCACTGGGGAGCAGGGACAGGAACCAGAGGCAGAGTTGGCTGTTAAACCGGCAGTAGAATCTGAAAGTCAGTCTGGACATCAATTTATACGGCAGGGTTACATGATAATGCTCTTTGAGGGTGGCGGTGTTTGTTGGGTTTTTGGCCTTGTCTTTTAGTCAGATACTGAATGATAGGGTCACCACATTTGGCCAAGCCCTATTGTCCCTGTCTGTCTACCGATGGGGACAAATCAATTTCCCTCATCATAAAATGTATCAAATGTATTAAATTCAATTGTTCAATTAAGCACTAGCACATATTTCAGATCTGTTCTGACTATTGTTGCCTGTTCCATTCATGGTCCTTGTCCAGTTTCAGAGCCTGTCCCAACAAGCCAGCCCCAGTCCCCAGTACCTGTGTCCCTGGAGAACGCTGGCAGCAGCCCAGAGGAGAGCGACCACCAGGCTGTCACGCCAGAGCCCTGCCAACATACCAGCGAGGACAAGGAGGGGCAGCAACACAGTCAAGTGGGCAGGGTGAAAAGAGGGGTCTGGGGTTGTCATCTGAGCACCAATTGAATATCGGTCACATACTCTTATCTAGGCCACGTACACATATAGACCTAGGCCTATATCTCTTACTGTTGCATAGTGATAGCTTCTGCTACTAGATGTTTTGGGAGCGAGTCATGCAGTTTTATTTAAACAACATATTAGAAAGTTAATCTCAGAGTTATTGTTTATCTTTTAGACAGTGGCTAAAGGCAGCTGTGTTTACCACTGGGCTAACCTACCTATCTTGTCTGAGTTTTAACCAAGTCTTTTGTGAGATTGTACTTGTGAGCTTAATTTTTGTTTTAGTAATGCCATTGTCATGCTAGATGTGTTGTGACTGAACAGATTTTGTAGTTAGTATACCCCAAGTGTTTGGCCAAAGTTCTTTTCCCCACATCCCACCCCCTCCCTGGAGGCGATACGGCCTTAGCAGCCAGTCACTGCACACCCTCCCCCGGTCATCCCAGCAGCATTCCACACAGTCAGTTGGTTTACCACTGGGGGTTCTTGCGGACACTGTCAGGAGGACACAGGAGCTGTGGCCAGTCTTTAAGTAGAACAGGAGCTTTTTATTCCTCTTACTGTACTTTACGGTTGGTTAGTTGGAGAGAGTTCTGGCGTATTAAAAGGGGGATCAGTTGTACATCTGAATGCATTCAACTGAAATGTGTCTACCACATTTAACCCAACCCCTCTGAATCTGAGAGGTGCGGGGGGCTGCCATAATCATCATTCACGTCTTTGGTGCCCGGGGAACAGTGGGCCAGAACACTCAGGGGCAGAAGGACAGATTTTTACCTTGTCAGCTCTGGGATTCGATCCAGCAACCTTTCGGTTACTGGCCCAACACTCTAACAAGCCGTAGGTTGGTTGATTGGACCGATGCTCTTTTTCAGGCCTGTGAAAATGCTTCTTATGTGGCTGTTGTCAACATTGCGTAACAGCAGCATTTTGTGATTGTGTATGAAGCAGAATGGGTGTTTTCCTGGTTGCTCTTTTTTGTCTAATTTTTTGGTAGAAAGTTGTCCAAGTAGTATCAGTAGTATCTGAATGTTATGTTTACCCACCTTATGTTAAATATAACTGTAATCCGCTTGGCGTGTGTCACATTCCATTACTTGCCGGACAGACTACCTGCCTGTGCAAACGGCAAACGTATTCATAAATGGTGTACATACGACCTCTAGTGGTGAATGTATATAGTCCTGAATGAATCCCAATGTGGTGAAGTGCTTTTGGTTTTGTTTATGGTCATTCCATTATTTTAATAATCCAACTATGTTAATGCACAGTAAATGTACATTTTACGACTCAGTTTGTCAATCAAAAGGGGATCCAGTCAGAAAAACCGTTCTATTTTATTTAAATTATATATGCTGCAATTAAGCTTTTTATTGTGTAAGCATAATAATAATTTTTGTTTGGGAGAGGTGACACCTTTTTTTATTATCAGACAAGTACCAGACAAGAATGCATGTTAGGACTCTATATGCCTTAGACTTGGCATTAACCAGCTAACTTGATCTAACTTAATGTCAACTTCATATGCCCAGCAGCTCCCCCCACCACAGTTTCCCAGCCCTGCAGCAGAGATGAATGGCCAGGCCCAGACTGCAGCTGTGACCCATGACCCCTCCACAGAGTTCACCACTGAGACCGACAGCGAGACTGGAGTCAGAGAGGCAGGGGCGGAAGCTGCGGCAGCGCCCGACACCCAGGCAGACAGCGAGGATGGTCAGGACGCCCTGCCGGAGCCTTGTCGCCGGCAGCAGCAACCAGAGAACGTGGTGTTGGAGGTGGAGATCCCCAACGTGGGCAGGATCCTGGTGCAGGCTGACAATGACGGCTACAATGAAGAGGTAGAGAGTCGCCCCATAAATAATTTAAATAAATACACTGCCTTCAGATAGTATTCAGACCCCTTGACTTTTCCACATTCCTCTCGTCAATCTACACACTATACCTCATAATGAAAAGCAAAAACAGTTAAACATTTTTTTTGAAATATTACATTTACATAAGTATTCAGACATTTTACGTAGTACTTTGTTGAAACACCTTTGGCAATGATTACAGCATCAAGTCTTCTTGGGTATGACTCTACAAGCTTGGCGCACCTGTATTTGGTGAGTTTCTCCCATTCTCCTCTGCAGATCCTCTCAAGCTCTGTCAGATTGGATGGGGAGCGTTGCTGCACAGCTGTTTTCAGGTCTCTCCATAGATGTTCGATCGGGTTCAAGTCCAGGCTCTGAATGGGCCATTCAAGGACATTCAGAGATTTGTCCCGAAGCTACTCCTGCGTTGTCTTGTCACTTGTAGGGTCGTTGTCCTGTTGGAAGGTGACCCGTCTCCCCAGTCTGAGGTTGTGAGCACACTGGAGCAGGTTTTCATCAAGATTCCTCTCTGTACTTTGCTCCGTTCATCTTTGCCTTGATCCTGACTAGTCTCCCAGTCCCTGCAGCTGAAAAACCTCCCAACAGCATGATACTGCCACCACCAAGCTTCACAGTAGGGATGATGCCAGGTTTCCTCCAGATGTGACACTTGGAATTCAGGCCAAATAGTTCACTCTTGGTTTCATCAGACCAGAGAATCTTGTTTCTCATGGTCTGAGTCTTTAGGTGCCTTTTGGCAAACTCCAAGTGGGCTGTCATGTGCCTTTTACTGAGGAGTGGCTTCCGTCTGGCCGCTCTACCATAACGGTCTGATTGGTGGAGTGCTGCAGAGATGGTTGTCCTTCTCCCCTGTCTGCTCAGTTTGACCTGGCGGCCAGCTCTCGGAAGAGTCTTGGTGGTTCCAAACGTCTTCCATTTAAGAATGATGGAGGCCACTTTGTTCTTGGGGACCTTCAATGCTGCAGAAATGTTTCGTTGCCCTTCACCAGATTGTGCCTCCACACAATCCTGTCTCAGCTCTATGGACAATTTCTTCGACCTCATGACTTGGTTTTTGCTCTGACGTACTGTCAACTGTGGGACCCTATATGGACAGGTGTGCCTTTCCAAATCATGTCCAATTAATTGAATTTAGCACAGGTGGACTCTCATCAAGTTGTAGAAACATCTCAAGGATGATAAATGGAAACAGGATGTACCTGAGCTAAATTAAGAGTCTCGTAGCAAAGGGTCTGAATACTTATGTAAATAATGTATTTCTGTTTTTTATATTTCAGACAGTTTTAAAAATATATATAAAAACCTGTTTTGGCTTTGTCATTATGGGGTATTGTGTGTAGATTGCTGAGGAATATTTTATTTAATCCATTTTAGAACAAGGCTGTAATGTAATAATGTTGAAAAAGTCAAGGGGGCTGAATACTCTCCGAAGGCACATATATAAATCCAACTCCGATACTTTGAAAGCATGCTGTTCCGTGGTCGATGACTTCTATTGATTATTGGTTAGAAAATCATTTGGATACATTTTGGGCAATGCCACTCTTTTGACTGTTGCTTCAATTTATAATACGATCGTTTGCATCAATCCAATGAATGGATACAGCATTCATGACTCCCTGAAAGATGCATCATTGCTATAGTAGTTTACTTGTGCATGGCCTCGCTCTAATGCCCATTCTTTGTACTTCTCTGTGGTTCTGTGTTTCAGATGATGCTCACTCCAGCTATGCAGGGAATCATTATGGCCATAGCCAAAGCCAGACAGGCATTTGACAATGAAGGCCCTGAGGCTGGCCTCATCAAGGTAAAGTCATTTGTGCAACCTCACTAGTCTATGTCCTTCTACCATGCTATACTTGTAAATATTCTGTCAGTCTCCTCTTGTAGAGACAGATGTATGTACATTAAGGGGAGAGGTAGAGTCTTGGCAGACATTCCATGTAAATATTCTGTCAGTCTCCTCTTGTAGAGACAGATGTATGTACATTAAGGGGAGAGGTAGAGTCTTGGCAGACATTCCATGTAAATATTCTGTCAGTCTCCTCTTGTAGAGACAGATGTATGTACATTAAGGGGAGAGGTAGAGTCTTGGCAGACATTCCATGTAAATATTCTGTCAGTCTCCTCTTGTAGAGACAGATGTATGTACATTAAGGGGAGAGGTAGAGTCTTGGCAGACATTCCATGGGCAGTATATTTTGCAGTTCATAAACCATGTGCCATGGAATCGGTACATCAAACATCTCCCAACTATTTTGCTTCCTGTATGGCGCAGCTGTCAATTGTTTGGTCCTTAAATGAAACTGGTATACTTTTTTTATTTCTCACAATTTTCTTTAGCCAATTCTGGCCTTTAATGCAGGAGCCAACAGACAAGTTCCTTACCTTCTCACCCTTTCCACTTGCCTGCCTTCTCCATTTTTGCAGTAATGCTGCAATTAGTTGTTTGTAATTTTGGATAGAGCAGACAATTTTTTTGTTAACTGCATGTGTGACACAACTCCACCAGTCCTATTTATGATATAATTTATGAAGATTATACCATTTTTATAAATGTTTTTCAAAAATAATGTTTTTTTTAAATCAATTTATATTTTTCTGTTTAACCATAATATTTGTTGTAATATTTGTTCTGTCTCTTTCTGGTGGATTAAACTGAAAATGCAACCAACTTTCTATTGCTTGTTATAAAAATAGTGATATTTTGGAGATTATTTCAATTTCAAATAACCAAAAGTGAGAGGTAGTAATCTGAATGGAGGGAAAAATGACATTATTGAACACTGAGTGAGTTGACAACTCAACCAAATTGAAATCAAAACTATACGTTGAGATGACGTCTATGCCCAGTGGGCTCTAACATCTCTCGCACCCCTATCCTCAGGCGTTCCAGGAGGAGTACTCCCGTCTGTTTGAGTTGTCCCAGGAGGAGACCACTGCCCAGCAGGACCCACGCCTGCACCACGCCCTGGTCTACTTCTTCCAGAACAAGGCGCCCAATCGCGTCATCGAGAGGACCCTGCTGGAGGGCTTCACCGACCGCAACCTCAGCTTCGACGACAGGTCAGTCAGCACCACTCTCTGACATGCGATGAAATGTATATTTAAAAACTTTTAAATGAGTTCATGTTTTGTCATTTCATTGTAAATTGTACATGCAATTCAGCTTGTTCCTGGCTATTTTTACAATTATTTGTTGAACAATTAAAAAGCATTTCATCAACATTATCAAGTTGACAGTATTATTCATAAGTTTATTTCTGTGGGGCAAATCATCACTTCCTGTGTAGGTCCATCAGTATCATGAGAGAGGCCCGCGCCAAACTACGCCTCATCAAGCCAGAGGATATGGATATGGAGGAATATATGGTATGTGTCAATAGCTAGGTTTCCCTTAGCCAATCTAAATCCAGCCTCCAGGGGCATAACTAACTTTCAACCAACCTTTACTGCTGATACTTTCTTTATTCTTGATTTTGAAGGTATTTGTCTTATAAATACCTGTTTTCAGTTGCAGGTGGAACTCGGGTAATGGGAGAATATTCCAAAAAATATAAAATCCACTTTTTGTTCCGAGTAAGAAATGCCTCTGGCATGTGTATAGATCTTTGTTTGTGTTGTTTGAGTCATACTGTGTGACACGCTGTCATTCTTCTACATGTGGCTGCGGAGCTTAGAAATGACTTTGGAAAGATTTTGGGAAATGCAAGATGTCCGGCAGCTAGAATGGCGCGGGAACCTCTCACTCTGTGCAAAAAGTAGATTTAATATTTTTCTGGTTATTGGAGTTCATTTTTAGTTGAAAATTGGCAGCCAGGCAACCGATCATCATGTCGCCAGCAGACACATTTTTACTGGCATAAAAATGGTTTAATGGAGTATGAATGATCACTACCTGTGGTGTTCCAAAATGTTGTCCCCACTGTTAAGCAGTTTGTTCCAACAATCATAAATAATCTAAGATCAGTGATTACTGGTCCTTTGTGTCATTACACATGTGGACCATTTGAGCTAAACACTATAAAATGCTTATTTGAGCATAAACCTACATTACACAGGCCTTGATGGATGGATTTATACCAAGACTCTGGGTAGGCTTTTTTCTCCATTGGAAATCAGACCAAACTTGCATTGATTGTGTCTGTGTGCTCTTCTCCTCAGCAATGGCATGACGACTACAGCCTGTTCCGGACAGTGTTTGTCTACCTGCTGACGGGCTTGGAACAGTATCAGCATGGAAAGTAGGTGTTGTCATGGCGACCGGGGCTCTGCCCCTACGTGATCAGCCTGTATGATGGTTTGAGTGAATGAGTGGGCTGACTGTCTGATGTGATGTCATCAGTGGGCTGACTGGCTGACATGGCGTGATATCATTGTGTTCCACCAGGGTGAGCGAGGCGCTGAATTACCTCAACCACGCCTACAAAGACAACACCATGCTACTGAGAAGAGGGGAGAAGAGAGGGGTGGAGCAGTCACTTATCGCACTTTACAGGAGGAGATGTCTCAAAGTGAGTGCTACTGATGATGCGGATACATCACTGTGAAAGACCTGGTTGTGAAGATTTGGGACATGAGACTGATATTGTCAGTTGGGAATATAAAAATCAATATGTATTAAAGGTTAATAAAATGGAGAATATGAAGGCTAAACTTCAGTGTGAGTGAAAGTTTCACAGGGCTGGAGTTAATAGCCCTGCTATATAGTATATTAACACTTTGTCTGTATATAGACCACTTATCTCTATACATTTTTATTTGGCTACAGATTGGTCATTTTGCATATGCTCTTATCCAAAAAGACTCCATAGTGACACTGTATATGCATATCCCCTCCCCCTTCTACCCTCTTCCTAGGAATTGAATGACAATGCGGCCACCCTGTTCAGGAGCAGCGAGGTGAGCGGCGTGGAGGAGGGCGTGATCATCATGAACGAGGCGGTTATCCCCTGCATGCACCTGATGAGCCGGCCGGACATGATCAGCCAGGAGGACCTGGACACAATGGAGGCTATCCGCAGCCACTGCTGCTCCTACCTGGAAGTGGACCTGGATGGTGAGGACAGAGGGAGGGGAAGAGGTTCTTACTGGGCTTTATCCAAGCTGTGCTAAATGTTTATCTACATCAACACTGCTGTCATTTGAAGATTTCACTAACACCTTACTTAAAGCTGAGAGGTATAATTGCGTTATTATAAGGCTTATAATTAAAAGAAATTCTCTCTGTCGCACATTTTCCTCTCATCTAATTTATCACACATCTTAACTGTATTTTACTCCTCTTATGGAAGCTCTGTTTTTCTCTTCCTCTCCCCCCTTCCTCTCATTCTCAGACTCCCTACAGTTAAAGCTGGGTGAGTTTCTGCCCAGGGTTCTGGACTGCTCAACAGAGAGGGTGGTCTTAAAAGATCCACCAACGGTGCGCTCCAAAGTGCCCCACGACTTGTGCAGCCGCCTGGCCGCCATCATGGAGTCTATCACCAACACCTCCGTGGTCGCTGTCAAGTAAGACCAAGGGGTCAGAGGTCAGCTTCTGAGATTAATGGTCAGGACAGGTACGCTAGCTGACGATCGCTAACGTTTTATCCTCATGTAGAGTTGGCAAACACTGGATTTTTGCATAGTAGTGCAAAGTAGTTTTTTTATATTACTTTTTAATGTGCTTTTGCCATATTTTCTAAATCAGAACATTAAGTAGATTCTGAGTGACTTGAGGCAGAGTTTATATTGTCATATGATACTCGCAGACACACCAAGAGGAGAGAGAGAAATGTCTATTATACATTAATAAGGTATTATTGCTTTGAACCTATTTAGGTATGTTTTAAGAAAGTGAAAACACAAGAAATAAGACTATTTTTTATTGTTAGATATTTTACATGTACCATGATACATTAGGATTGCAGTGAACAACAGGCTCTTGAAGATTTAGGTGTTTAGAAATTCAGCTTCCTTTGTCTTGTTTTGTATTTTCCTGTTTATATATGTAAGCCTTTCTTTCCACTCCTGTTTTCCACTTCTTGAAAACTGTGTTGACGCTCAATAAACTTTCAAACTTTCTGTTCTTCTTTTCTGCTTGATTTGCTCTCAAGTCTTCTTTTGTGCCTGACCCATTATTCAATCTATATTTCTGTCTTTCACCTTATAACACCCCTCGTCACCCCTCCACACACAGAGAAAACACTATCAAGAATTGAATGAACACTGTACATTGGATCTAGCATCCAACGTAAAACTTACAGTATGTATTGTACAGTGCATTCGGAAAGTAGACCTCAGACCGCTTGACTTTTCCACATTTTGTTAAATCATTTCTTTCCCTCATCAATTTACACACAATAGCCCATAATGGCAAAGCAAAAACAGTTAATTTTTTATTTTTTGTAAATGTATTACAAATAAAAACTGATATCACATTTACATAAGTATTCAGACCCTTCACTCAGTACTTTGTTGAAGGACCTTTGGCAGCGATTACAGCCTCGAGTCTTCTTGGGTATGACGCTACAAGCTGGGCACACCTTTATTTGGGAGTTTCTTCCATTCTTCTCCATTCTTCTTCTTCTCTGCAGATCTTCTCAAGCTCTGTCAGGTTGGATGGGGAGAGTTGCTGCAGCTATCTTCAGATCTCTCCAGAGATGTTCGATTGGATTCAAATCCGGGCTCTGGCTGGGCCACTCAAGGACATTCAGAGACTTGTCCTGAAGCCACTCCCTGTTATCTTGGCTGTGAGCTTAGGGTCATGGTCCTGTTGGAAGGTGAACATTCGCCCCAGTCTGAGGTCCTGAGTGCTCTGGAGCAGGTTTTCGTCAAGGATCTCTCTGTACTTTTCTCCGTTCATCTTTCCTTCGATCCTGACTAGTCTCCCAGTCCCTGCCGCTGAAAAACATCTCAACAGCATGATGCTGCCACCCCCATTCTTCACTGTAGGGATGGTGCCAGGCTTCTTCCAGACATTATGCAGGCCAGAGAGTTCAGTCTTGGTTATATCAGACCAGAGAATCTTGTTTCTCATGGTCTGAGTGTCTTTTGTCAAACTCCAGCGGGCTATCATATGCCTTTTACTGAGGAGTGGCTTCCCTCTGGCCTTTCTACCATAAAGGCCTGATTGGTGGAAGGTTCTCACATCTCCACAGAGGAACTCTGGAGCTCTGTCAGAATGACCATCAGGTTCTTGGTCACCTCGCTGACCAAGGCCCTTCTCCCCCGATTGCTCAGTTTGGCCAGGCGGCCAGCTCTCGGAAGAGTCTTGGTGGTTACAAATTTCTTCCATTTATGAATGATGAATGCCACTGTGTTCTTGGGGACATTCAATGCTGTAGAATTTTTCTGTTACCCTTCACCAGATCTGTGCCTCGACACAATCCTGTATTGGAGCTCTACGGACAATGACCTCATGGCTTGGTTTTTGCTCTTACATGCACGGTCAACTTTGGGACCTTATATAGACAGGTGTGTGCATTTCCAAGTAATGTCCAGTCAAGTTGTAGAAACTTCTCAAGGATGATCAATTGAAACAGTATGCACCTGAGCTCAATTTTGAGTCTCCTAGCAAAGGGTCTGAATACGTGAATAAGGTACTTCTGTTTTTGTTTTTTAAATTATGAACAAACATTTCAAAAACCTGTTTACACTTTGTCATTATGAGGTACTGTCTGTAGATTGATGAGGGGAAAACATTATTTCATCCATTTTAGAATAAGGCTGTATCCAGGGTTAGGTAGGTTACTTTCTAAATGTAATCTGTTACAGTTACTAGTTATCTGTCAAATTGTAATCAAATTAAAATAACATTTTATTGGTCACGTGCGCTGAATACAATGGGTAATACAACCTTAGTGAAATGCTTACTTACAAGCCCCTAACCAACAATGCAGTTTAAAAAATACGAATAAGAAATTAAATGAACAAGTAATTGAAGAGCAGCAGTAAAATAACAATAGTGAGACCATATACAGGGGGTGAGTTTTGAGGGCACTATGGTGTTGAACACTGAGCTGTAGTCAAAGAATAGCATTCTTACATAGGTGTTCCTTTTGTCCGGGTGGGAAAGGGCAGTGTGGAGTGCAATAGAGATTGCATTATATGTGGATCTATTAGGGTGGTATGCAGATTGTAGTGGGTCTAGGGTTTTTGGGATAATGGTGTTGATGTGAGCCATGACCAACCTTTCAAAGCACTTTATGGCTACAGACGTGTGTGCTACGGGTCAGTAGTCATTTAGGCAGATTACCTTGGTGTTCTTGGGTACAGGGACTAGGGTGGTCTGCTCGAAACATGTTGATATTACAGACTTGGACAGGGAGAGGTTGAAAATGTCAGTGAAGACACTTGCCAGTTGGTCAGCGCATGCTCAGAGTATACGGCCTGATAATCCTTCTGGCCCTGCGGCCTTGTGAATGTTGGCCTGTTTAAAGGTCTTACTCACATCGGCTGCGGAGAGCGTGATCACACAGTCATCCGGAACAGCTGATCCTCTCATGCATGTTTCAGTGTTACTTGCCTCAAAGCGAGCATAGAAATGATTTAGCTCGTCTGGCAGGCTTGTGTCACTGCGGCTGTACTTCCCTTTGTAGTCTGTAATAGTTTGCAAGCCCCGAAACATCCGACGAGCGTCGGATCACGATTCGATCTTAGTCCTGCATTGACGCTTTGCCTGTTTGATGGTTCGTCGGCGGGCATAGCGGAATTTCTTATAAGCTTCTGAGTTAGAGTCCCGCTCTTCGGCAGCTATACCCTTTAGCTCAATGCGGATGTTGCTTGTAATCCACGGCTTCTGGTTGGGGTATGTACGTACTAGCGGTCGACCGATTAATTAGGGCCGATTCGATTTCATAACAATCGGTAATCTGAATTATTGGATGCTTATTACATTGCAATCCATGAGGAAACTGCGTGGCAGGCTAACCACCTGTGACACGAGTGCAGCAAGGAGCCAAGGTAAGTTGCTAGCTAGCATTAAACTTATCCTATAAAAAACAATCAATCTTCACAATTTCTAGTTAACTACATATGGTTGGTGATATTACTAGCTTGTCCTGCGTTGCATATAATCAACGTGGTGCCTGTTAATTTATCATCGAATCACAGCCTACTTGCCAAACGGGTGATGATATAACAAAAGCACAATCGCTACACATATGTACCTAACTATAAACATTAATGCCTTTCTTAAAAATAATACATAGAAGTACATTTTTTAAAACCTGCATATTTAGTTAAAAGAGTCAAGGGTATATGCAACAATTTGGGCCACCTGGCTCGTCGCAAACTAATTGTCTAGAATTGTACATAATTATGACATAACATTGAAGGTTGTGCAATGTAACAGTAATATTTAGACTTAGGGTTGCCACCCGTTCGATAAAATACGGAACGGTTCCGTATTTCACTGAAAGAATAAACGTTTTGTTTTCGAAATGGGTTTCCAGATTTGACCATATTAATGACCAAAGGCTCATATTTCTGTGTTTATTATAATTAGGTCTATGATTTGATAGAGCAGTCTGACTGAGCAGTAGCAGGCTCGTAAGCATTCATTCAAACTTTACTCCGTTTGCCAGCAGCTCTTAGCAATGCTTGATGCACAGTGCTGTTTATGACTTCAAGCCTCTCAACTCCTGAGATTAGGCTGGCAATACTAAAGTGCCTATTAGGACATCCAATAGTCAAAGGTGTATGAAATACAAATGGTATAGAGAGAAATAGTCGGCGCGTCATAATAATAACTACAACTTAACTTCTTAACTGGGAATATTGAAGAATTGCAAATATTGAACCACCAGCTTTCATATGTTCTGAGCAAGGAACTTAAACGTTAGCTTTTTTACATGGCACTTTTTTTTGCATTATTTAAACCAAATTGAGCATGTTTCATTATTTATTTGAGACTAAATAGATTTTATTTATGTATTAAGTTAAAATAAAAATGTAAATTCAGTATTGTTGTAATTGTCATTATTACAAATCCTTCGTCTTCTCTTCACGTAAATGACGGGGATTTGGGCCTGTTCCCAGGAAAGCTGTATGTCCTTCACATCGGGCTCGTCTGACTTATTAAAGAAAAAAAAAAGCTTCTGCCAGTTCGTGGTGAGTAATCGCTGTTCTGATGTCCAGGAGTTATTTTCGGTCATAAGAGACGGTAGCAGCAACATTATGTACAGAATAAGTAAAAAAATCATTGACAAACAACGCAAAAAAATGATTAAAAAAACAGTTGCTTAGGAGCACGTAAAACATCAGCGATCTTCACCGGTGCCATGATGACATCAGTAGCACAACTTTCGGATTACCCAAACTCAGTAATGTAATCTGATTACATTCAGTTACTTTTAGATTACATTCCCCTTAAGAGACATTAGAGGACAACAAAAATGTATGTTACCACTTGAATGACATATATTGCAAGATAAATCAATGTTAAAGTTTAAATAGCTGGCCATATATAGATGTTAAATTTTACTTTATGGGTTGGTTATGTAGGCTTCTTCTAACCCATCGCTTTCTACTACATACAATTAATTATACGATTCAATTATATGTTTACATTAACCAAAGTCTATTAACCAAAGTCTATCAGAATTCCAGGCATTCCAATACATGTAATAACCCTTGATAGGACTTGGAAATATGGAAGTATTGGTTAGGCAAATTGTTTTTCCTGAGCATAACCACAAACTATGGATTTATTAGACAGCTCTACACTGTTGTTTATGAAACAATAACAAAAACGGCCATCCCGCCTCTTTTTTAAATTTATTCTTACCAAAACAGGCAGGGTGCCGTTTTGTTATTGTTTCATCTTTGGATTTGCCCTTTAAACAGCTGCATATTATCAAAATATCAGTGTCACCAACAAAAAATTAACAATTGGCCAATAGCAAATGCTGCATATGGAATTCATTTTTCACATGTAAATAGCACTTTTCAGTAGCGCTCAAAGCATGCCATTCCATGAGCGCAGCATTTATTTTTCAACTCGAATCAATGAGTCCAATCAGTCCTCCATGACAACAAAAAGGTAATACCTTTTTTGCACTATTGGTTAGAGCCTGTAAGTAAGCATTTCACCTGTTGTATTTGGCGCACAAACTCTGATTTGAAAATCATATAGAGTAGGGCTGGCTAATAAATCCTTAGTTTTGTGGTTATGCTCAGGTAAAGCAATTTGGCTAGCCTAAACCTCCATATTTCCAAGTCCTATTGTTGAAAATCAAGGGGGGTGGACCTGGAGAAATGTATCCACTCTCAGATTAATAGACAGCTATGGATGTAAGAACTGACCATCCATGATATCAATATTATTGTTTTAACCATGTTATGAGGCAGTGTTTTGTTTACATTTATGTTTACAAACATTGAAGAAAAACAAGCATATATTTGGGGTTCTCGTGGAGTGTGAAAGTTTAACTAAACTCATGAGGCAATTATACATTTTATTCTTCCAGAATCAATGGATATATATATAATTTAGAAGTCAAAAAATGGATGTAGCAACTACAAATTGCCCCTTTACCTCTATCAAAAAGGTGTAAGTTTGAGCATTTGTCCATTAGACCTATGGATTTATTTTAATTTTAAATCAGCATGAATTAGATGAGCAATAAAAGCCCCACTTTTATTCCATAGGCTGGGATCTTCACTATGCAGCTGCTGCAAGAGCGCATTTTTCACTGGCTGTCCACTGGTTTCAAAAACAATGATTGATAGGCAGCTTAAGTTCTTGAATTCAACCATTATTGGGTTCAAATACACATTTACTTTTGTGAACAGCCGTCCACAACAGCCACAATCCGAAAAGCGCAAATAGCTAAATGAGAGCAGCAGTGCAATTCACATCAATGATCTATGTAGATATCAATAAGTGATATCTATATTTTGGAAGACATAGCTTGGACTGTAGCCTACAAGTCTATTTGTGCTCTTTTTCCATGGTCCATCTAACACATTTGGTGTGTCATCATAGTGTTCTCTGACTTGTGGTCAGACTCTCAGGTGGAACAAACTTAAAAGTTGTGCCTTTTTTTCAATGCTGATTTGAATGTTATTAAGAAAACAGAGAAGTGTCAGATTTTTTTCCACAAATATCCTTTCTGAATTTAAAAGTGATCTAGTTTTTCAAAAGTATTTATAATCTGATTACAATATTTTAGCTGGTAAAAGATTACAGTTGCCGTTTCTTTGTCATCCCTTACATGTAACTGATTACATGTAACCATTATTTTAGGAATGCAGATATATTGGTGAACATATCGGAATCTGCGATATTAGCTAAACATCAGTATCGGCCTGATGTCTACTTTAACCGATGTGCAAAAACCTATTTCAAAGCTGACGTGCATACCTATATAAGGTAGGTACACATGCAACACAGCATTCCTAACTTAGTCCACAATGTATCCTGTGTGGATCAAGCAGTCATTTGAAAGAGTAAGAACATTTCAGCAAGACAACTGCAAAGGCGAAATCCATTAAGGCCAAGATAATGGAATTCATTGCCCTTGACAGGCAACCATACTCTGTAGTGGGTAATATTGGCTTTCGTGACTGGTCGAGTACCAGTACACACCACCAAGTGGCTATTTTTCCAGATGTTGCCCTACCGGAGTTGCACAGTAGTCAATGCTATTAGCTTTACAACATATTATGGAACGGTCTTTGCTTGTCAAAAAAAGATACACGTCAAATAACACTATTTGATGTGCCGAATAAGCTTTTAATATGAACGTCAAATAACACCGTTCTATTATAGAATGTTGTGTTCTGAATTTGCACTTGCAAGCCAAGCGCCACCACTACTATTAGTACTAGCAAAGCTGTACAAAAACGTCTGCAAACAAGCAAACACTGGCCACGAACGACGCGTTACAATACCGCGTTGGTAAAAAAAACAACGTATTTGTTCGACAGCAACTTTTGGGGGTAGCTCCAATACAACCAGCCTGAAAACAATGACCAGTACAAACTGCAGTCATTAACGTTACTCTTAGCAATGATTTTGGAATCCTTGTGAGTACGTATTAGCTAGATAGCTACTTGTTGTTCGCCTATTGAAAATGAACTTCATTCAGTTCATGAAAATAAATAGCTAGCCAGCTACTTAACCCGGTTACCCAAAGATATAAGCAGTCAGCTAGCTTCATCTGGCTAGTGAGGCTCCAACGGACCGGGTTATGTGTTGTAAAGCTAGCCACAATAAGGATTAGGCACAATAGTGGAATTTGCGGTTTGCCTTCAAAATAAAAGTAGCTATTTGAAAGTGATGGAGGTTACAATTGGTGGATTCATGCCATATTTAGACTAGATAATGTTAAACAATGAAAATGGGTATCAGTCTACTCTGTGACACACACAGAACACAACTGTGAAGAGTTTATGCAAATATTCGCGTTGTAGCTCTTATCATGGGACTGACTGTGAAATCCCCTCCCAGTCAGTCAATTGTGTGTATTGACATTCAAATTGCACTGTACAGCTTTACCTAACAATTGGGTATCAATGAAATGGGATATCAGTCTACTCAATACCCAATATATTTTTCCCCAATGTCCTCCTCAGAGTTATCAGACTCCAAAACATCCACTCAATATTGTTTTTCCTCGGGAATAGTGTTCAATTCACATAGGTTGACAATAAACGTGGCTCAATTCAGTTGTTTCAGAGTCCCGCAATAAGAGCTACGACGCTAATGATTTCTGGGTGTCACTGAGTAGACTCATACCTTCATTGATCAACAATCTATAGGTAAGTCTGTACAGTGAAATAAGAATGCTGCCAATGCAATTCTAAAGTATATTGCATCCAGTGTGATTTCAACAGATTTGTGAAATTAACAAATGGTCTTTTGTTGATTTTTATATAACATTCCAACCTCGTTTGGCATGATCTATGGCATAATTCTATTTGTATTAATTTGCATCACTGTCAATGACACTTTTATTTTGAAGGCTAACCGCAAATTCCACTCTTGTGGCTCATCCTTATTGTTGCTAGCTACACATAGATGGGTCTGACCACCATTAATGAAATAATACATGTTATAAATTAGGGTTGTTTTAGATGATGACACCTACTGAATCAATTTGTCGTTTGGCTATCTTTTTGGAGAACAATGTTTGCATCCATGAGCTAGCTAGCTTTTTTTATGACCAGCACTGTAGGTGCGCGAGACAACTTTACCAGCATCATAGCATACATATCGATGAATCGTTGTGACATATGAAATACGAGTGATAGTGAAATCAATGTGTAATAACTACGGTAAAAAAAAATATTAAGGCGTTAAATTATGTGATGTGCAGTCATATTCAGGTCCTGATTGGTCAACAAGTTTATTTGACACGTTAAATACGTCTATCTTTTTTGACATGCCAAGACTCAAACGGCGTTCCATAGAAATCCTGGTTGAGAATGAAACAACAGAACAAATGAACACCAAAACAGCACTGCAAGTTAGTGAAAGAAATAGATTTTGATTGTTTTTTACTGGTAATGGAGACATACGTAAATGCCAACAAAATAACTTTTTGGTCAGTGTGGTGTGTAACCTTTATTTAACTTGGCAAAATAAAGTATATAGCTAGGTATCATCTAACAATTACATTTTGGGCTGATACCGATATCCAATATTTTCCTTGCCAAAAAAAAACGATACCTATAACTGATATTTAAAATGTTAGCAGCCTTTAAAGCATTCTAGTACAGTTAAATAGTTAACACACACATGGGCGCAGCGGTCTACGGCACTGCATCTCGGTGGAAGAGGCATCACTACAGTTCCTGGTTCGAGTCCAGGATGTATCACATCCGCCCGTGATTGAGCCCAGCATCGTCCGGGTTTGGCCAGGGTAGGCCGTCATTGTAAATAAGAATTTGTTCTTAATCGACTTGCCTAGTTAAATAAAGGTTAAGTAAAATAATAAACATGTAATCCGTTACTCCCCAACCCTGGCTGTAACGTAACAAAATGTGGAAAAGGTCAAGGGGTCTGAATACTTTCCGAATGCACTGTACATTGTGTTTGCTTATTTCTCACTTCCCATGGTGTTGCACTACTTCCTGGCTGCACAGTTTACCAGCCGTGCTGACCTCACGAGCAGATTAACAGCTGACCTCCCTGTGTGATCAAACCAATGGCTGGGGGGACTGTGGGGGCGGGTGGGGGGGCCTCTGGTCCGCAGCTGGACAGCAGGCGCCCTGCCAGTTCGCCTTGACATCACCGGAGAGGCACCACAGCACCAGCTTTACCACTCAAAAAGCTATCCTGCTTCTTTTTTTGTTGTTGATAGCTGCTCATTATATCTCATGTGGAAGATGATCTGAAACTGAGAACAAATACTAGCATCTCTATTCAGGTATGGTTTAGTTTGTTTCTTTCTTTTGGCAGTTAGTTGTGATGACTCTCCTTAATGTACAGACATACATACCTCCATCCTCTACTTTCCTCCTCTGTTTGTATTTTTATACTTTCCCTGGTTGTTCTAGTTAATTCCTTCTCGTGTTGGTCTGGTTATATGGAGGTTGTTGTAAGGTTACAACTGAAAAGGGGATTGATTTTTGATTTTTTTTACAGTTATGTAACTTTTAGTAATGGGCCACACCTCAGAATTGGTGAAGCCCCGTCTGTGTAAAATCAACACATTTATGAAGATGTTGTTAAACATGAGCGACACATCATAAATGTCGCATCTCAACTATTCTACAGATAAGGGTTTATTATACATCTCTAGATTTTCCTCTACATCATTCGGAGTGCAAGCCTTAATTAGCGCTGTTGATTACAATGCCTTGGGCAGTTCATGGTCTACTGCACTCTGGAGTCAGAGTCGATATTGACGTGTTCCAAAATCCTACACGCAGCGCAGCACGTCTGCTGCTACGAGCTGTTTGGCGGACCAGTAGAGGATAGAATGACAACACAAACAGTAACAGTGACCACAAGAAATAGAGACTTGCCCAGGGTTTATTTGACCACATCTGGGGAAAAACAATTACCTAAACCCTCGTAACTAAGAGAAAGACCATAATCTCCTCAAAATCCATCACCATGCTCCTTGGTTGTTCCCAGATTAATTTAAAGGGATTAGTCATAATCCTTGATGTTTAATTAGATCCAGCAGAGACCGATGATATCACACGACGCGCGTCACATTAGAATGATCTGAAAGGTCATCGGGTTGGGATGAGAGGGGGAGGAATGATGTAAGAAATGATACTGAGGGAGAGGTAACCATCTGGTGGAAGAAGTCTCTCTGTATCAGAGATCTGTCATACACCCACTGACCCACAGCTGGATTTAACGTTCTAGCAATCCCTCAAATTTCACATACAGCGTATGACTAAATTATCAGGACAAAAGGAGGTAAATTCAACCAGTATTGCATGGTGGAAGAGTTTCATTTAGTCTCCTCTTTCCTCTGTGGTGGTGGTTGTTAATTGTGTGACAACTCTCAATCAGATTCTATTGCTTCAACAGAACACGAAATCAACTTCCTGAGCCCTCGGCAGCTCAGCTGCCACACAGAGCACAGGAATCTACAGTAGTCTCTGTGATGGTTTCCACCATGATGTGCAGCAGGGTGACATTACACGAGCCCCATAACGGAGACTACAGGAGTCCTATGAGAATTGCCCCTCGCAGGAACTCTATTCCCCCAACAAAGGCTCTCACAGCCAAACATCTCCTGGCATACCCTAGACCACCCCCAGAGTCAACGCGCTTTACCCCATATCCAAAGAAGGTAACTATTGCAGAGTCAATTTCATTCATTTGTGTTTTGGGATATTGTTCAGTGGGTTGTGTTTATACTGGACACTCTGTTTCCATCACAAATACATTGTAGATCATGTATGTAAGTCAGTCAATTGATATATTTATATATATATATATATGTGTATATTTTTTTATTTAGGTTGTAGCAAAAACCAACATGGCTGTGATGATGCTCCACTCCAGAAGAGCCTCTCTCTTCCCCAGCACAAATAACAACTTCCCAGCTCTCCCACCCCAGCTAGTCCCCTCTGCATCCTCCCAGTCACATCCCAAGACCCCAGCCCCCCATAGCGTTGTTGCAGGATTGATCAGCCGGGAGGTAGACACCGGCCAGTACATCATTCCCACTGAGGAGCCAGAGGAGCCTGTCACTGCTCATCATGCTCACCGCAGACGCCACCTCAAGCGCTTCAGCTCCAGGTGGTACTCAGGCGCTCCTTCTGGTGGCCCCTTTGATAGCACCCATAGCCCCAACCAAGGTACAAGTAGTGAGAACAAGCCCCACAAGCCGCACTGCAAACTTCTAGGTGAAGGGAGGCCAAATTACGGTACCGCCAACAAGCAGCGTCAACGCTACGTCACCAAAGACGGGAAGTGCCAGGTGAACCTGGGCCCCATCGAGGACAAGAGCCGTTTCCTCTCTGACATCTTCACCACTCTGGTGGACCTGAAGTACCGCTGGTTCCTCTTTGTCTTTACCATGTGCTACATTGTTACGTGGGTGGCCTTCGCAGAGATCTACTTCCTAGACGCCTGGCTGAGGGATGACGTGGCCCACGTCCATGACCCGCAATGGCAGCCATGCTTCGAGAACGTGGACAGTTTCATCTCCGCCCTGCTTCTGTCGGTGGAAAGCCAGAGGACCATTGGCTACGGCTCCAGATTGGTGACGGCCAACTGCATGGAGGGAGTGGTTCTCCTCATGGCCCAGTCTATCATTGGCTCAATCATTGACGCCCTCATGGTCGGCTGCATGTTCGTCAAAATCTCCAGGCCTCAGAAAAGGGCCCAGACTCTGATCTTCAGCAAACACTGTGTCATATCGGAGCGCGACGAGAAACTCTGCCTTCTCTTCCGCATTGGAGACCTGAGGGCGAGTCACATGGTGGACGCCAAGATTCGAGCCAAGTTGATAAAGTCCAGACAGACCAAGGAAGGGGAGTTCATACCACTGGAGCAGTCAGAGATCAACCTGGGCTACGATACCGGAGGAGACAGGCTTCTGTTGGTTGAGCCTCAGACCATCACCCATGTCATCAATGAAAGCAGTCCTTTCTGGGAAATAGGGGCTGAGCGTCTGACAAGGGAGAGATTTGAGATCATCATCATTTTGGAGGGAATCGTGGAGGCATCAGGTTGGTTGGCTTTGAATGTTAGAATGTGACATGTCAAATCATTTGAACAAGTTTTAATGTCTTCCTGTCTGTGACTGTAGCAAAAGAGCTAGATGTGTAAAGATGAAACATTTCATAATTGCCTTGCTGTGCTGTCTCCTTTGTGTTGTAGGTATGACATGCCAAGCCAGAACGTCCTATACTGAGGAGGAGATTTTGTGGGGCCACAGATTTGAATCCTGCATGTCTCTGGAAAAAGGGTCTTACCGGGTGGACAATGGTGCATTTGATAAAACCTTCCCAGTCCATACCCTCACCCTTAGTGCTAAAGAGAAGAGTGATGAAAAAGAAGACGAGGTCCTCTTTTAGATCAGTACTATACACACGGAGCAAACAGCCCTTGTATTAATGGAATTTCAATACTTGTGAATGCCTAGGTTTCCCTCCTTAAAATTAACTTTCCTGTTGTCTCTAATATTGTGGACAAACATTCTCCAAGAATTACACATTGACATGCTAATCTACAGTGCATTCAGACCCCTTGACTTTTTCCACATTATGTTACTTAACAGCCTTATTCTAAAATGTATTAAATTGTTCTTTTTCCCCTCAATCTACACACAATAAGGACAAAGCAAAAGTTTTTTTTGTCAATATCACATTTACTAAGTACTTTCTTGAAGTACCTTTGACAAAGATTACAGCCTAGAGTCTTCTTGGGTATGACGCTACAAGCTTGGCACACCTGTATTTGGGAGTTTCTCCCATTCTCCTCTGCGGATCCTCTCAAGCTCTCAGGTTGGATGGGGACCATTGTGGCATAGCTATTTTCAGGTATCTCCAGAGATGTTTGATTGGGTTCAAGTCCGGGCTCTGGCTGGGCCATTCAAAGACATTCAGAGACTTGTCCTGACGCCACTCCTGAGTTGTCTTGGCTGTGTGCTTAGGGTTGTTGTCCTGTTGGAAGGTGAACCTTCACCCCAGTCTGAGGTCCCGAGAGCTATGGAGCAGGTTTTCATCAAGGATCTCTCTGTACTTTGCACTGTTCATCTTTCACTCGATCCTGACTAGTCTCCCAGTCCCTGCTGCTGAAAAACATCCCCACAGCATGATGCTGCCACCTGCTTTTTATTTTATTTTTACCTTTATTTTACTAGGCAAGTCAGTTAAGAACAAATCCTTATTTTCAATGATGGCCTAGGAACAGTGGGTTAACTGCCTGTTCAGGGGCAGAACGACAGATTTTGTACCTTGTCAGCTCAGGGATTTGAACTTTGAACATTGGACTAGCAACCTTTCGGTTACTAGTCCAATGCTCTAACCACTAGGCTACACTGCCGCCCCGGCACCGTAGGGATGGTGCCAGGTTTACTCCAGACGTGACGCTTGGCATTCAGGCCAAAGAGTTCAATCTTTGTTTTCAAGGCCATTCTCCCCTGATTGCTCAGTTTGCCGGGCGGCCAGCTCCAGGGAGAGTCTTAGTGTTATCCAATTCTTAACTTTAAGAAGGATGGAAGCCACTGTATTCTTCGGGACCTTCAATTCTGCAGAAAGGTTTTGGTACCCTTCCCTAGATCTGTGCCTTCGACACAAACCTGTCCCGGAGCTCTTCGCACAATTCCTTTGATTTCATGGCTTGGTTTTTGCTCTGACATGCAATGTCAACTGTGGGGACTTATATAGACAGGTGTGTGCCTTTCCAAATCATGTCGCGGATGGACTCCAACCAAGTTATAGAAATATCAAGGATGATCAATGGAAACAGGATGCAACTGAGCTCAATTTCGAGTCTCATAGCAAAGGGTCTGAATACCTATGTAAATAAGGTATTTATGTGTTTTATTTTTAATACATTTGCAAAAATGTCTAAAACCCTGTTTTCTCTCTGTCATGGGGTATTGTGTGTAGATTGATTTCTTTTTATTTAATCACTTTTAGAATAATGCTTTAACGTAACAAAATGTAGGAAAAGGGAAGGGGTCTGAATACTTTACGAATACACTGTACACTCTTAACCATAATTTGTACTTTGTTGACAGTGACAGCATTCATGTGGGTGATTTACAAAGAAGTTATCCAATCCTGGTTAAGTGTAGAAATGAGTATGCAGCCATGACTCCATGCGTTGTTACTTTACAATACTGTTTATTTATCTGTGTCTAGTTTATGGTTTATAATGGATAGTTGTAGTTATGTGCTACCTGCTAAATCATAGAATTATGGCTCCTGCTCCCCTCTTTTTGTCAGTTTTGTTGTTGTTTTGAAGACTTGTTACATCTTAAGTCTGTTTTAAATCACAATGTGCTAAGTACTGCATAAATATTGTGTTCCTTATTTGTAGTCACTTGTATTTTCATGGTGATCATGAATGCATGATGATGTAGTGATACGGCCATTATGATTCAAAATGTGATACATTTGAAGGATGTCAGTGTCGTTAATCTGTTTCTATATTATATGTACTCTATTCTAATACGCAAATGTATTACACATATCAGTCCTATGCAGTGCCTTGAAATGTGTCCTCCCACAGTTTTCAAATATGCCTTTTGACACATTAAACTTGGATTTTTGTCCTTTCACATAAAGGGACTCATGATTTATAGTTGTGTGTTTATAATAGGTTCCAGCTCTGTATATCCAAGAAAAAGTTGTGAAATACGCCAAATGCTGCTTTTATCACATAAATGGCCCTCGCCTTGAGAGTACAACTCTACTCCAATTATCTACTGTAGTTGCTGATTTATCAATAGATTAGAATAGATAAATTATTGTCAATTTGATTGGAACATACTCTTTTTTTTCTAACACTCCCAGTCCAGACATGCACAGGGTCAGTCAGTCATGGTGCAGCACCCCTGGTAGGAGAGCCATTTGCCTTGCTCAAGGGCACAACAGTAGTGATTCATAGCTGGGATCAGACCAGCAGCCCTCCAATTTCCTATTTTTCTTGCACGTGGCAACATTATTTGTTGGGCCATCGTGTCTTATCAGGTTTCTAACCTGTCCACAGGTAAGACAACTGAACAATATCATGACGTTTGGGCGGCAGGTAGCCTAGTGGTTCGAGCTTTGGACTAGCAACCGATAGGTTGCCAGATCAAATCCCCAAACTGACAAGGTAAAAATCTGTTGTTCTGCCCCTGAACAAGGTCCCAGGCTGCCATTGAAAATAAGAATTTGTTTGTAACTTCACATGCTATGGACCATGGTATTGTTCAGTATTGCTTTTTTGGTTCAGTATAACTTCTAATGAAAATGCCTTTCCACACTCAAGTCATGATATTAGTCCTTTCACATAAGGGGAAGCATTATTTGGTCGTTGAAGTTTTGGAAATATTTCTGCCCTCGTCTAGACCAGGGGTTCCTAAACTTTTTCACTCAGGCCCCCCTTCCAGCATTGAGGAATCATATTTCTATGGGCACAAGCACTGTTCATGACACAAACTGTTCACACCCCTCTTGTTGCAGTTTAAAGCTTATTTCCTTGCAATTCTATACATTTTGCCATGTCTGTGTATTCGAGTAAATGAAACATTACAACAAAATCTAGGTATAAAAAAAACAATCGCTGACATGGGCTAGTCGATCTGGACATGTCTGCAAGTTATCGATGGCTCTCTAAGGTATGCAATGACTAACGCATGACAACAGGAAAACTGAAGATGCACTACCCAATTTCGAAATTGCACCTTGTGCATTTTACTAAGCCAGTTTTGCCCTCAGAACAGCCTTTAAAAATAATAATAATCCAAGTTTGATAATGAGTTGGTTATTTCAGCCGGCTGTGGAGTGCTAGGGCAAAAACACAGGGGGACAGGACCGAGTTTGGCAAACCCTCCTCTCGGCTGGGCGTATAACGAAGTGGAACGCAGATTTGATTGGTTATTGTGAGCGGGCTTCTTCAACCTGCACACAGCCCTGAAGGATTTTGGTGCTAGCCAGCTAGCTATTCTTCAACTATGGCATCTTTCGTGACAGAAGTCCTTGCTAGTTCTGGTAAACTTGAAAAAGAAGATCTCAATGGAAAAATAAGCAAGCTGTCACGGAAAGTAGAAGAAACTAAGGTAAGCAAGCGATTTAGCTAACGTTACCTAGCCCGCGAAATAATCAAAACATTCGGCTAACTTTTACACAAAGCTATCTAGCTCATTGTATATAACATGTGATTTTATCGTTCGAACTCGTTTAAAACATTTGGTTTCATCGTTCGAAACAGTCTTGCTAAATTGTTATGCTAACTACCCCGATTGGCTGTCTTAAGTAATTGTTAGCCTAACTAACGTTAGCTGCTAGCCAATTGCTAACTATGGTTAGCTAGATGTCCCATTGTGTGGTGAACAACATTACATTAGCGCGAGCATAGTGGAAATTCTGGAATCGGCGGGTTGTCTTCAAAATAAAAGTCCCCATTGAAACCAATGCAAACGTATAAAAAAGAATCGAATCATGCCACATTTGACCCTTCGCTAAGCCCCGTCCCAGAATATTTAGAAACCAATCGCAGCTGTGACAGAAACTGTTATCCAGTCCAACATTTCCGTAGTCGTGCACAGTCAACTCCGACTACTGTGGTTGCTGTCAACTCTTGCTCGACTCCCAAAACACGCTAAAATGAATGCGCGCACACAAACTCCACGTCATTATTGCCGAATACTACGTTTGCGTTTTAGAGTACTGACATGAGCATGATGTTGCTCATTAACTTAGCCTATAAAGACCTATTTTGACTATAGGTGATGTGTAGGAACTATAACGTAAACTCGTACATCGCCTTGGTCCGTACAATTGCCCATATTAAAAATAAAATAAACAATTGCCCTTATTTTAGCGCACCAAAAACGTAATACTTCCAGATCAACTGTAATGTCAATACCATTGTAAAGCACAATTTCTCCCCTTTCCAACAGAATCAATTACATGACCTAAACGCTGCCCGTTTTTGCATAATTCAAGCAGGCAATGAGCCCCGTCAGGTCTTTTTAAAAATGGCGGGTGGGGAAGCGAAACTAATGGTGATAGTGAGACTATCACTCGATCTGTCCAACTTATCGCCTTATCACCTTATTGCAGAGCAAGGGGAACCACTACTTCAAGGTCTCAGAGCAAGTGACGTCACCGATTGAAACGCCACTAGCGCACACCACCACTAACTAGCTAGCGTACATCTCTGGCAACCGAACTGAAAGAACCAACGACCAGCCGGCTTGGGTAGCAACCCTAGATTTGTGTCGGGACTATATCTTGTGGAAATATGAAATATTTTGGATAAAAATAACGTTTTCAATGAAAATGTAAATTATTATTTGTCTCGGGCATAACACCCGTGCCAATATATCCTCAACACCAGCTTTTATTTTTAAGGCAACCACCAATTCCACTGCTCACGCTGTTGTTCATGACACACACACGTCTAGTTGACTACACTAAAGTTACTAGCTAGTTACAAACTAGTAGCTATAACGTTACAGATGAGGATCATGTCAGAAGTAGCTGTACCTAGCTAGCTACGCTAGCGCCTTACTAAGCACTTGTCTAGCAATGTGTTCTGAACAAGTTAGCTTAGTAAGAAGCTAGGTTACTAGTTTACTCTCGCACACTATACAACTTTTGATTACTCGCCTACGTAGTGCCTACGTACTCTGCCCAAATTGAAAAATACTGTATTGTGCCTCTTTTTTTACCAGGGGTATATTTATGCAATGTTGTATAACTTTGACTCTTCTCGTCTTTGCCTCACACTTTGATTCTTTCCCTCAATCTCACCACCTGTGTTTCTTCCATAGGAAGAGGTATGTGACATTATTAACAAGAGGTACAATGAGTTCCTACCTAGCATGCAGGGGGCAGAGGCACTTATGGGACAGGCCGAAGAGGTCTCTAAAGAAATTGACATCCTCAAAAGCTGCATTGAGACAGAGGTAAGCTTCACTAACTAGTCATGGTTTGCTTTGTGTTTTTAGAGGTGTTATTTGATTGACAGTTGGCAGAGATCTACTGTTGTGTGTGTGTGTGTGTATACAGGTGCAGCATAATCTACATACAGCTGTGACGGAACATGCCAAGCTGAAGCAGCAGCTGGAGAGAAACACTACTGTCATTGCCATGCTCAGGCACCTAGAAGAGGTAGCCTACATCCCTCCCAACTGTAGCTCTAATCTGGTCCCCACTGATATCTACACATGGCCCTGTTTCAAATGAATGTTATTTATAATAATGCACAGATTTAGCGCTTGAGTTCGGTCCCTATGTACCTGGCCCGAGACACGAGTTTAGGATGATCGTCAATAATATCGGTACATGTCAAAGCATATTTACATGTCTTTCTGTTGTCGATTTAGTTTCACGTTGCAATGGAGGAGTTTCACAAAGCCCTACTGGAGAAGAAGTATGTCATTTCGGCCACGCAGTTAGAAAAGGCCCGACACAGTGCAGACGCTCTGAAGGCGTGGAAAGGCTCAGAGCTGCCCCTGCTGAGAGCCCTCAGCTCAGAGCTCACTGTCCAGAGGGAGAACCTCATCTACCATCTGGGGGATGAGTGGAAGAGACTGGCTGTCTGGAAACTGCCTCCTTCCAAAGGTAAAAAGACTCTCCCAGGCATTGTTGTGGGGGGGGGGGGGGGGGGTCTGGTCTGATGCTTGGCCTCCTAAGCACATGGCTTTATTTATTGACCATGCAATGTTAGTAAGTAGCAGGGAGCCATTCTAGGGCACTTGTATTGAGGATAAGTAAGTTGCCTGAGGGGTATCAGTTTGGGATATAGCATGGAATCGTTTCGACAATATCCAATATGATTTTTTTCGCTAGTTGGTTGTACCTGCATAGCTTGTAATCCATCTTCTTCTTTTTAAATAAGAAGCCAATCATTTTTTTCCATGACTGATCAAAACTGGTTTCTCATGGCTCTCTTGTCCCTATACCGCAGACATATGGTGAGCAATATGTTTGGAACATCGAATCGCAATAAAATCACAATATCGAAATACATATCGTATCGGCACCTAACTTGTTGTGATAATATCGTGTCTTGAGGTCCCTGGCAATTCCCAGCCCTGCTTGATTCATGTTAACTCAGGTGAACAGTGGTACCGTGTTATGTCACCACAGACACTGATTGTGTGTCCATCTGTCCTCAGAGTCGACGGGGATGAAGTCGTTCCTGAAGACGGAGCTCCAGCTGACCCTGGGCGGGACCAAGGAGCCCCAGCAGAGCCCTCCCCCTCTGCTTTCCTGTGTCCTCCAGGCCCTGGCCATCCAAGGGGAACTCCAACACAAGATCAAACTCTTCAGTAAGACCCAGTGTCCAGTCAATTTAAAAAAAATAAAAAAAATGTTGTACTGTAAAGCTGACTACATTTTATTGAATTTGAACTTGTTGAAACCACCTTGTGAAACCCCCCCTTATTGAATAAGGATGATATTCTGTTTGTATTAATCAAACTATTGAGTTTTAACAATGTGGACCGCCTCTGTTCTGTACATACACTGTGAGGCTGCTTCCATAGCATCCTGTTAGTCCATCATGAGACAGCCAGCCTCTCCCCGCTCTAGGCCAGGTGCTGCTGAAGTACCTGCTGAAGCCCCTGATTACGTACCCCTCTCTGAACGTGGATGTGTCGGAGCAGCAAGGCGAGGGCATCCTACTCTCTCTCCAGTGTGCCGAGACCCCCGAGGAGCACCCAAGTCCCTCGCAGGTCTACACCAAAGTCCTGGTGGTACTCAAGACCCTACACACACACCTGCTAGGTAGGCACTACTGGTTCCCCACACACAGATTAAGCCTAGTCCGAGACTATAAAGCTACAGTATTTTGCTTTTTAGTCCCAAGACTAGGCTTTATCTGTATCTGGGAAACTGGCCCATGGTCTCTTGTTTAGAAGGATTATTGAGTTTCAATTGAACTAAAAAATATCCTTTGGTCACAGCAAATATGAAAGGAGTTGATATGCCAGCTGCCATTTTTGAGCTGTGCCATTGGCACTATAACAATGTGTCTCTTTTGTTTTGCTTTGCAGACGTATCCATTGCAGATGTATCAGTTGGCGAGAGAAAAGTGTCTGTCATACTGGGAGACCTGGTATGGCAGGAGATGTCTCACTGCATCATCCATGAGTGCCTCCTGCACTCCATCCCAACCAATAGCAGTCAGCTTGAACAGTACAGTGTGGTATGTATCAAAGGCTAACCATGTACTCTGAATGCACCCTTATCAGTCCCTCCAGGATTCTGAGATCAGAATTTGTCTCAAAATCAACAATTCCCCGCATATTATGCAAAGGCTTGTAAATTTGACCAATGACCACACTATTTCCGAATCAAATAGCAAAATTCTCACAATATTATTGCATACAACTGACTCATCACAGCAGTACAAAAAAGAGGGCTCCCCATTTCAACCAATCTCCACATTTACTGCATAAAATTTTTCAATCAAGCCACACGTAAACCAACTTTTTCCCCTCGTCAGCAGATATGTGACAAATTAGACAATCTTTGCATTTTGCCATGCAAAAGGTCAAAATTGATGAAGCAATGCAGTTTGTTCCTGTTGGTTTTATCGAAGAGATACAAATAACTATATTTTTCAAAAGAATAACTTGATATAGACTATGTAAAGAACATTTAGCTGCAAAGACGTGCTAGAAAGGAGACTTTTCATTTTGTCATTCATACCACCCTGTACGTTCTCACCCCCAGGTGATTAAAGAGACTGAGGAGTTTGAGAAGTCCCTGAAGGAGATGCAGTACCTCAGGGGAGACGCCACCGAGCTGCTCAAGTACGCCCGGGACATCAACTGCCACTTTGCCAGCAAGAAATGCAAAGACGTGATTGTGGCGGCACGCAAGCTGATGACCTCTGAGATGCACAACACCGTCAAAGTGTGTGATGTTCTCCTACAGTCTATCCATGGTCTTATCTGTGTGGTTTCTATTTATTAGGTACACGGTCACACAGATGACTCCCGATGTACAGTATGTGGTTTCTTGCCACTGCAACATGTGAATGCATGCACTAAATCAGAACCTACAGATACCCAGAGAAAATGAACACAACTAGGACAGGTGAACTGCTTTGTGTCTTGCACTGCAGGTAAATGCACAGAGGTTGGACTTGACTGAACTTCTAACATCACTTTCTGACAACAGATCACACCAGATTCTAAGCTCTCAGTCCCCAAGCTACCCAGCCCAGGCTCTGGAGACAACAAGGGCAAGCA
Organism: Oncorhynchus masou masou; assembly: GCF_036934945.1. Lineage (NCBI taxonomy): Eukaryota > Metazoa > Chordata > Actinopteri > Salmoniformes > Salmonidae > Oncorhynchus > Oncorhynchus masou. The sequence continues at coordinate 40,641,238 of NC_088222.1, read as the reverse complement.
GAAGGCCAAGAAGCTTGAGGCGCCCCTGTTGGAGAACGAGAAGCAGCTGGGTGCACTGACGCTGTGCCTGCCTGTGTGTCGCATCAGCGAGTCGGTGCAGCAGCTGATGGAGCTGGCCCTGCACACGCTGTCTGAGGCCGTGGGCAGCTCCAGCCAATGGTACGCTCTCATGTTACCCACTGCACATGATGACATAATATTAATAACTCTTCAGCTTTAGCGCAGTGTTTCCCTGAAGGTTTGAGTTTTGCAAAGATGACACTCTTCCCCCCCCCCCTCATTTGTCCCTCGAAGTGCTATCCAACTGTTCTTCACGGTGCGGAATATATTCCAGCTGTTCTATGATGTTGTGCCTACATACCACAAGTGAGTATATTCAGTTAATTTATACTATATTAACATTTCCCCCCTGAGACGATCTGTCTCACTGACTTCTCTCTGTGTCTGCTCTCCAGAGGGAACCTACTCAAGTTCCCCCACCTGGCAGCCATCCAGCACAACAACTGCATGTACATCGCCCACCACCTGCTCACCCTCGGCCACCAGTTCAGGCCACACCTGCCCGACCCCCTCAGCGAGGGCGCTGCCACCTTCGTGGACCTGGTGCCCGGCTTCAGGAAACTGGGTAAGGGAATGAGCGTGTCCCATATCTTGCCGAGCATTAGAATGGCTCCACTCCTGATTGGGCTTTTGTGGGGGTTGAACTGCCATTGTTTTTATTTCCAAAAAGGATGATGAGACCAGGGAGATTTGAGACAAATCATCTTCTAGAGACATTCCAACTCCAGTTTTGGTGAAAGGAGAATACATTTCTAGCTATCTGACTCTGTTGCTGTGTTCCCCAGGCGCTCAGTGCTTCCTGGCCCAGCTGAACGTCCAGAGAGCAGAGATGCTGGAGCGTCTCTCCACGGCACGCAACTTCTCCAACCTGGATGACGAGGAGAACTACTCCGCAGCCAGCAAGGCTGTCAGGCAGGTCGGTGTTCAAGTGAACCAGCAGTGTAGCTGAAAGAGATCTACAATTGTTCATATGATGACTGTAGCCACAAATATGGCATTAGATCTCCAGTATTTTCAAAGAAGTTGTCTCAAATGGCAACTCAAAGATTCTAGAATGGTGAGTTAAGCATCAGTTAAAGGGATAGTTCAGGGGAAATGTATGTTTTGGTCAAACTTTGAAGGAAGCATGATTAGCATAGCAGGAGGCCATCAATTGTTGGGACGATGCTAATTATACCAACTCGTGCCTGTGGCAAAAGTAAACAACGGATGATTGTGGATGTTGTCACTACTGGCCTACAAGACAACTTGAGGTAAGAGGAATTTGCCCCAAACAAGTTTTGGCTGAACTATCTCTTTAAGCTTCAGATCAAAAGTTAGAAATGCTTGGCTTGTATCAAATGCACAGTTAGAATTCTTACAGGATGTGGTCACTGTTCCATCACTGAAAATGACTTGTTTCATTTGCAGGTCATCCATCAGCTGAAGAGGCTGGGCACAGTCTGGCAAGATGTTCTACCAGTCAACATATACTGTAAAGCCATAGGGACTCTACTCAACACTGCCATCTCAGAGCTGATTGCCAAAATCATGATGCTGGAGGTGAGGACAGGTTCTTATTTGATCATGTGACTTGTTTTCTCCATGATTTTACAGAGGGCACATTATTGTTCATCTTGGTTGAATGAGTAGTCTTCCTCATCCTATGGTTTCTATGCAATTTTCTCCTCTAGGATATCTCCACTGAAGATGGGGAGCACCTACACATCCTCTGTCAGACTATTATCGAGGAAGGACCCCTGGTGTTCATTCCTCTGCCTGAGGAGAGCAAGAACAAGAAGTACCAGGAGGAGGTATCTGTGTACGTGACAAAGTGGATCACCTTCAAGGAGCTGGTCATAGTGCTGCGAGCTAACCTGCTGGAGATAGTCGACAGGTACAAAAAAAGGGAGCTTCTCAAATCGCCATTAAAGCGATTTCATTTTCATCATCATAAAAAAGTAAATGTATCTATAGTAGTCGTGTGTACACTTTTGGAATTGTGGTTGTCGTTTTATTGGTATACCACTGAGTACTCTGATTTGTCTTTGTTTCCTGTCTGAAGGTGGGCGGAGGGCAAAGGACCTCTGGCACTGGAGTTCTGTAGTTCCGAGATGAAGAGCCTGATTCGAGCTTTGTTCCAGAACACTGAGAGGCGGGCAGTGGCTCTCAGCAAAATCAAAGACTCTTGATTCTAACAGACAACCCTAATATGTGCAGCACTTCCCTTCACTGCTGTGGAAAAGTGTTCATTAATATCTTAATGCCTAGTTGTGAACTTAAATGCAATATATGCTATTGTATACGATAACTGTGGCATATAAACTGCTGTTTTAAAATCCCAATAACGCTTCTACTTTCTGCAAAGCCATTAATGAGGAATTTGATTTGATTTAATGCAATGAGGACAAGCTCTACCACATTACTGCAAAAGGCTAGGGCTATTGCCTTTCATGAAACTGTGTTTTCTTTCTCCAATATTTCATAAAGTTATTTGTACCTGAAACTGCATTCTGAATTAGCACTGTGTGAACTGAAAAGTTCAGATGGGACATTTCTACATGTCTCTTCAACCATGATAATCCAAATGCTTTACTATTTTTCTTAATGTTTCGTGCTTGGATTTGTTTTGTCGTGTACTTAGAAATTACATTGTGAGTTGATAATGCAGGAATATGGTTGAAGAAGTGCTGGTAGCGACATTGAGCAACCGGTACATCTATCAGTTAATGTGTATTTTGGTTATGCGAGAAATTAAAATTTCCTCTCAAATTCAACAAGTTAGGGTAGTATTCATTAAGTTGAAAAACTTTTCGTCTGTTGCAAAAATGTTGCAACAAATAATTTACTCAACAGTTTGTCACGCTGATGAGCGTTGTGGTAGTCAATGGAAGTTGTAGTACATTTACATTTTATGGTTTCTACTCATTGTAATTTCAATCCATATAGTCTGCGACGTGTTTGGCGTGAACTTCACATCTATAAATGATTGATTCTTCCATGCTAAGAAGTGGAGTGAAATCTGCGTTTCTTTCAACTTATTCCAGACTCTTTTCTTCTGAAAAACAACGACTGATCTACAACTTCCGTTTAAGATAAAAACGGAATTCAACAGCGTTTGGAGTAAACTGTTTCCGGCGTAATAGCAAATTTGATCAGTTTTCGTTGAACCACGTCCCATGTGGACATTTCCGGTTTGCGTTTACGTCATATTTATGCGTCTACAAGCTTGTGCGCCACCGTTTACATGCGGTTTAGCTGAATCACCTAATATATCTTTTTAAAACATTCTTTAATTGGTTTATTTAACCATGGAGAAGGGCAAACGACCAAACGTGTCCCACAATAAAAAAATAAGAAAGAAAAACCCAACCGACACTATTGATCCGGTGAAGAACTTCGAGCGATGGAAGAAGAAATACAACAAGACGAAAACACGAGTTAAACAAGAGAAAAGACAGAAAAGGAGACCTGAATGGCAGGTGGAGAAAGAAGCTATTCAAAGGCTTGTCAACAAATATAACGAGGTAAGCAACGTTTTGTTTTAGCCTACGAAGTTGGGCGAGGCTAGATGGCTAGATAATTGCCTAATAAATCAGACCGATACCAATTCATGGTATAACATTAGTCTGAAACAAAACAATGCAAAAACGTAAGTTTCTTCACAGGTCAGAATGTTGAGTAAAATATACTTTAGTGGTTGTCTGTGCGGTTGGTCCTTCAGCTGTTCGAAATTTGAGGTAAAATATCCACAGGAAATGATTTGCCCGATTTTTGAGTGCCAGTGACGTTACCAAAGATATGTACTGCCAGTACTGTTATAATTTCTATCACATGCGCAAAACCATCCATGTAAACACATGCTAGACTAATGTTGTGAATCGCGTGCATGTACTTCTGTGCACATTCCTTAAGTTATTTATTTAACTAGGCAAGTTAGTTAAGAAAAAAATCTTATGTACAATGACGGCCTACCTCCGTAACTGCCTTGTTCAGGGGCAGAACGACAGATTATTATTTTTTTTACCTTGTCAGCTCGGAGATTCGATCTAACCACTTGGCTACCTGCCGCCCAAATAATTGTATTCAATATTGATGACTGACAAGTGACGTTTAGGTTTTTTCTATGTAAATCTGCATGGCTATGCTGTACATGCAATGGAAAGCATCGTCACAAACGGCACTAGGACTGCAAATAAGCTATCACGATTTCAGTTTTATCAAAGCAAACTCCTGTCCTGTAAGACATTTCACGATTTCCTAGGCTAGGTAACGTTTATATTGCAATGTTAGCCACATTATTTATCTTGACAATGATTTCATCAAATTACTCTTCAGTGTGTGTGTGTGTGTGAGAGAGAGAGAGAGAAACTAACACCTTTGTCATCTAGATAAATGCCAAGGATGCTGGGAGGTTTTCAGATTTCCCCATCTCAAAGAATACCCTGCGAGGTAAATATCAATTGGTTATGAAATTACCTTGACTGTGCCGTGCAATATGGACCAACATGCCATTGTTATGCCATTGAACGTTTTGTTGTTTACTCCAGGTCTGATGGAAGCACAGTATCGTCAGCCCACAGAAATACAGAGGCAGACCATTGGCTTTGCGTTGCAAGGTAAAGATGTTCTGGGTGCTGCAAAGACGGGCTCTGGAAAAACACTGGCCTTTATCATTCCTGTGAGTATCCAATTGTTTTCTACTGTATAGATGTGCAATATTGCGAGCTGATATGAAGGCAGATGCAATGTGCATCCATTATTTGAGGCTATTGATGTGTCATTGCTGTTCACACATGTTGGTGTTATTTCCAGGTATTGGAGTGTTTGTATCGTCAGCAGTGGACAGCCATGGATGGCCTGGGGGCCCTCATCATCTCCCCGACACGAGAGCTGGCCTATCAGACCTTCGAAGTACTCCGTAAAGTGGGCAAGAACCACGAGTTCTCTGCCGGCCTCATCATTGGCGGAAAGGTTCTTTATTTACTTTCAAGTGCCGGTATTGGCAGTTAATTTCATGTTGGTTTTGACACCTGTTGGTGTTGTTTGAAATGAAAGGTTTGTGCCTGGTTATTATGTTGGATTCCAGAGTGTAACCTCTGTGGTATGGTTTTTTTGTAGGACCTGAAAAATGAGTCTGAGAAGATCCACCGCACCAACATCATCATCTGCACGCCAGGACGCCTGCTCCAGCACATGGACGAGACGGCTGCGTTCCACGCCTCCGATCTGCACATGCTAGGTACATGCGGTAGAGTTACCCCTTAGCTACTAGGCCATCATAAAAATAGTTTCACTGTGGTAAGAGCTCAAAGTTGTTTATGGGCATTTTACATTCGTACAGTTAATGTCAGACAACTTTGATTTAGTAGCTCTGTTTGTTTTGATCTGTAGTCAGATCATTGGTAAAAAAAAAACTGGATTTCTGACATGGTTGACATCATGTGATTTTAATTATTTTTAGTTTTGGATGAGGCGGATCGTATCCTGGACATGGGTTTTGCCGACACGATCAACGCCATAGTGGAGAACCTCCCCAAGACCCGTCAGACACTGCTGTTCTCAGCCACACAGACCAAGTCAGTGAAAGACCTGGCCCGCCTCAGCCTCAAAGACCCAGAGTACGTCTGGGTGCACGAGAAGGCCAAGTTCAGGTAGGGGCTCTGTTATATCACACACCACAACAACGCCACTATAGTCCTGTGTCTGTAGACTCTTCGTCTTAGCGTTTACAAATCTGTCCGTTTGTGTTAACGTCACTTGGATTTCTGTGAACTCTGGAAATGAAACTTGATATCACAGTTAAAAATGATTGTGCAGGGTGATGTTTGAATTCTGTTGGGATTTCAGTGAGTCTCCTAAGCCACTGGTAGGTCATGTGAATGTTATTACTCAGCGATTGCAGGGAGCTTACATTGATTGCTTATACTTTTGTATATGTAGTGTATGTGGACACGCCTTCAAATTAGTGGATTTTGCTATTTCAGCCACACCCGTTGCTTACAGTTTTGTACAATTAATCACACAGCCATGCAATCTCCATAGACAGATGTTGGCAGTAGAATGGCCTTAAGCTCTGTGACTTTCAACGAGGCACTGTCATAGGATGCCGCCTTTCCAGCAAGTCAGTTCAGTCAGTTCATTAAATTTCTGCCCTGCTGGCCCAGTCAACTGTAAGTGCTGTTTTTGTATAGTGGAAACTTCTAGGATCAACAACGGCTCAGCCGTGAAGTGGTAGGCCACACAAGCTCACAGAACGGGATCGCTGAGTGCTTAAGCATAAAAATCGTCTGCCCTCGGTTGCAACACTCACTAACGAGTTCCTAACTGCCTCTGGAAGCAACATCAGCACAAGAACTGTTTGTTGGGAGCTTCATTAAATGGGTTTCCATGGTCGACCATTGAACTCTGGGGCATTGGAAATGCGTTCTCTGGAGTGATGAATCACGCTTCACCATCTGGCAGTCCGACAGACTAAACTGGGTTTTGCGCTACCTACCCCAATGCATAGTACCAACTGTAATGTTTGGTGGATGAGGAATAATTGTCTGGGGTTGTTTTTATGGTTTGGGCTAGGACTCTTAATTCCACTGAAGGGAAATCTTAACTCTACACCATAGAAGGATGTTCTAGACGATTCTCTGCTTCCAACTTTGTGGCAACAGTTTGGGGAAGGCCTTTTACTGTTTCAGCGTGACAATGCCCCCGTGCACAAATTGAGGTCCATACAGAAATGGTTTGTCGAGATCAATATGGAAGAACTTGACTGGCCTAAGCAGAGACCTAACCGCAACCCCATCAAACACCTTTGGGATAAATTGGAACGCCGACTTCGAGCCAGACCTAATCGCGAGTCCCTGCAGCAATGTTCCAACATCTAGTGGAAAGCCTTCTCAGAAGAGTGGAGGCTGTTATAGCAAGAAAGGGGGGACCAACTCCATATTAATGCCCATGATTTTGGAATGAGATGTTCATCGAGCAGGTGTCCACAAACGTTTGGTCATGTAGTGTGTTTGGACAAACTGACATCCAGTATGTGGTATGAATTCAGGGGAGGTAAGTGGGCTGGTACATGCAACAAATACGAGTGCTGTCATGGAGGCTCTGTGAAGTCCCTTGCTCTACTAAATAATGACATGTCACTGTGCAGCCAGGTGCTGATTTAATAGGGCGGATTCTCCCCCACTTTCAGGCCCGCATGCTAATTGGGTCGACCGTGAACATAGACTGTTTTTATCTGAATGTCAGCAACTTCAATTCAGGTTTAGAGGCACCAGCTGACACTTTCTTTTTATCATACTACTCTTGTTTTATGCTCCTGCTTTTTGCTCCAGCTGTACTTCTTTTTCGATGAGTCTTTGCTGATAGGCTGGTTTAGTGCTTATGCTTTTATGGCTTTGTCCTCGACGTTGAAGCTGTTTTGTTATATGGGAGAGATGAAAGAGAACTCTTTGCTTCCTCTGATTCAGCCTTATCAGGGCTCCTCAGTGCACGTCAGTGTTTTAAACCACATTTGACCTGAAACCTGTTAGGAGCAAAGCAGGAGCACTGCACAACATACATGCCTTGGATATAGCCTACTATTTGAAATTTCAAATACTTGTGAGTTTGCTTTAGCCTGCCTGGAGTGCCAGGTTGCCGTGGATGAGGTTTGCACTTTTGGGAATTTCCCAATGGCTCATTGCAAAAGGCAAGTTCAGTCAAGCACAACTCAAGTATTTGCAACCCCAGCTTTAAACATTCTTTTAAGGCACACTTCCTTAGTTCTCTGTCCTCAGTAGCAACAAGTTCAAGTACAACACAAACGACCTGAAAGAGACCAATTAAAAGGCTACTTGTTTCTGTGTCCCCATGCAGCACGCCGGCCACGCTGGAGCAGAACTACGTGGTGTGTGAGCTGCACCAGAAAGTCAACATGCTCTTCTCCTTCATCAGGAGCCACCTGCAGAAGAAAATCATTGTCTTCTTCGCCTGTTGCAAAGAGGTGAGGCTTTGCTAGTTTGTGCAAACATTTCTCCATTAGGCTTATCGCTTCACGGTCTAGTCGTAGTCTTGGCTGCAAACATGAAGCCTCTTTTTCTCTCTCCCTCCGTAGGTGCAATACCTGTTCCGGGTGTTCTGTCGGCTGCGTCCGGGCATGCCCATCCTGGCCCTGCATGGGAAGCAACAGCAGATGAAGAGGGTGGAGGTCTACAATGACTTCATCAAGAAGAAGAATGCTGTGCTCTTCGCCACAGACATTGCAGCCAGAGGCCTAGGTACTAACACATCAGCAGCTGGATGTCTCCTGTCTGTAGGAACAGAGATGCTACTCTACAGACTGTCTGGATGTCTCTAGTCAGTAGGGACAGATGCTACTCTACAGACTGTCTGGATGTCTCTAGTCAGTAGGAACAGAGATGCTACTCTACAGACTGTCTGGATGTCTCTAGTCAGTAGGGACAGATGCTACTCTACAGACTGTCTGGATGTCTCTAGTCAGTAGGGACAGAGATGCTACTCTACAGACTGTCTGGATGTCTCCTGTCAGTAGGAACAGAGATGCTACTCTACAGACTGTCTGGATGTCTCTAGTCAGTAGGGACAGATGCTACTCTACAGACTGTCTGGATGTCTCCTGTCAGTAGGAACAGAGATGCTACTCTACAGACTGTCTGGATGTCTCTAGTCAGTAGGGACAGATGCTACTCTACAGACTGTCTGGATGTCTCCTGTCAGTAGGAACAGAGATGCTACTCTACAGACTGTCTGGATGTCTCCTGTCAGTAGGAACAGAGATGCTACTCTACAGACTGTCTGGATGTCTCTAGTCAGTAGGGACAGATGCTACTCTACAGACTGTCTGGATGTCTCTAGTCAGTAGGGACAGATGCTACTCTACAGACTGTCTGGATGTCTCCTGTCAGTAGGAACAGAGATGCTACTCTACAGACTGTCTGGATGTCTCTAGTCAGTAGGGACAGATGCTACTCTACAGACTGTCTGGATGTCTCTAGTCAGTAGGGACAGATGCTACTCTACAGACTGTCTGGATGTCTCTAGTCAGTAGGGACAGATGCTACTCTACAGACTGTCTGGATGTCTCTAGTCAGTAAGGACAGAGATGCTACTCTACAGACTGTCTGGATGTCTCTAGTCAGTAGGGACAGATGCTACTCTACAGACTGTCTGGATGTCTCCTGTCAGTAGGAACAGAGATGCTACTCTACAGACTGTCTGGATGTCTCTAGTCAGTAGGGACAGAGATGCTACTCTACAGACTGTCTGGATGTCTCTAGTCAGTAGGAACAGAGATGCTACTCTACAGACTGTCTGGATGTCTCTAGTCAGTAGGGACAGAGATGCTACTCTACAGACTGTCTGGATGTCTCTAGTCAGTAGGGACAGAGATGCTACTCTACAGACTGTCTGGATGTCTCTAGTCAGTAGGAACAGAGATGCTACTCTACAGACTGTCTGGATGTCTCTAGTCAGTAGGGACAGATGCTACTCTACAGACTGTCTGGATGTCTCTAGTCAGTAGGAACAGAGATGCTACTCTACAGACTGTCTGGATGTCTCTAGTCAGTAGGGACAGATGCTACTCTACAGACTGTCTGGATGTCTCTAGTCAGTAGGAACAGAGATGCTACTCTACAGACTGTCTGGATGTCTCTAGTCAGTAGGGACAGAGATGCTACTCTACAGACTGTCTGGATGTCTCTAGTCAGTAGGAACAGAGATGCTACTCTACAGACTGTCTGGATGTCTCTAGTCAGTAGGGACAGATGCTACTCTACAGACTGTCTGGATGTCTCTAGTCAGTAGGAACAGAGATGCTACTCTACAGACTGTCTGGATGTCTCTAGTCAGTAGGAACAGAGATGCTACTCTACAGACTGTCTGGATGTCTCTAGTCAGTAGGGACAGAGATGCTACTCTACAGACTGTCTGGAAGTCTCTAGTCGGTAGGGACAAAGATTATATTTTGGGGCAAAGCTCAAACACAAACCCTAAAATGAAATAAATATGTTCTGCTCTGACACTAGAGCCAAAAGGTTGTTGCTAGTGGTGAATAATAATAAAAATTCCGTTTTCTCCTCCCACTTTGCAGACTTCCCTGCCGTGAACTGGGTGTTGCAGTTTGACTGTCCAGAGGATGCCAACACATACATCCACAGAGTGGGACGAACCGCCAGGTAATAACCCTCTTAACTGGACCTAGAGTGAAAGGAAAGACATTGACTGTGTGTTTGCAGTCTATGCATCGTCTCCTTACTCTTGATACTCCCCATCCCGGATCCGGGATCGTGAATAAAGCCTCAGGCTCATTAGCATAACGCAACGTTAACGATTTCTGAAAATCGCAAATAAAATGAAAATAATGCGCCTGCTCTCAAGCTTAGCCTTTTCTTAACAACACTGTCATCACAGATTTTCAAAATATGCTTTTGAACCATAGCAATTCACTAATTTGTGTAAGAGTATGCAAAGCTAGCTTAGCATTTTGAGTAGCATTTAGCACGCAACATTTTCACAAAAACCAGATAACCAAATAAATAAAATCATTTACCTTTGAAGAGCTTCGGATGTTTTCAATGAGGAGTCTCAGTTACATACCAAATGCGCAGTTTTTCCTGAAAGCGTCTGTGTGTAGGAGAAATCGCTCCGTTTTATACATCACATTTGGTTACCGAAACGAACCGAAAATTCAGTCACCTACAACGTCAAACTTTTTCCGAATTAACTCCATAATATCGACCGAAACATGGCAAACGTTGTTTGGAATCAATCCTCAAGGTGTTTTTTCACATATCTCTTCATTGATATATCGTTCGTGGAAGCCTGCATTCTTCTCTGAATTCTGTGGAAAAATACTTGCAGCTGACTTTTGCGCACCAATTTCGGCGCAGGACACCGGGCGGACACCTGGTAAATGTGGTCTCTTATGGTCAATCTTCCAATGATATGCCTACAAATACGTCACAATGCTGCAGACACCTTGGGGAAACGACAGAAAGGGCAGACTTACTCCTCTCGCATTCACAGCCATATAAGGAGACAATGGAAAACAGAGCCTCAAATATCCTGCTCATTTCCTGGATGCCGTCTCATCTTGGTTTTGCCTGAAGCTCACGTTCTAGGGCACGCACAGAGAATATCTTTGCAGTTCTGGAAACGTCAGAGTGTTTTCTTTCCAAAGCTACCAATTATATGCATAGTCGAGCATCTTTTTGTGACAAAATATGTTGTTTAAAACGGGAACGTTTTTCATCCAAAAATGAAATTGCGCCCCTAGAGTTTCAACAGGTTAAGGGCATTTTTTCATTGTATATGCAGAGTGAGTCTATACATACCTCCTGAAAATGCTATGTTTCTCCAACAGTAGTATTAAAGTGAAGTTATCACTGTGTAGTACTACTGAATCTTACAGGGACACTGCCATTTACACATGTACCCACAACAAGCCACCATTATAGTTATTGTACGGTGTGCAACAGTTGAAGGTTCCTTCAAAGCCAAGCCATTATCCTATCGCATCATCTCACAATCTCTCCTCTCAACAGTTGGTTGAACTAATCACTAGATGGCAGTGTTGTTGTATGTTCCACCTCTCACACTATCTCTCCCCGAAGCCTACAGCCTCACACAGTCTTTATAGACACGTTTTATCAGCCTGGCTTTCAAATGTGTTCCAAAATCCAGGGCTACCTACTATGATGCTGTGTGGAATTGTTCTCTGCTAGTACAATGGCGAGTTGGTACCATTTGCAGTGCTGATAGAGAGAAAAACTAGCTTGAGCAGAGAACTTGCATCCAGCTATGTTGATTCTGAACATGCAGTTCATTGGCCACGTGGTACAAACCCTGTTTACCTCCAGTTGGTATAGTATCTTATTTTTTGAGCCGAAGTGTTGTGTAAACTGAACTTCCTTTGGATAACACTTGGGAGCAGTAGTGTTGTGTAAACTGAACTTCCTTTGGATAACACTTGGGAGCAGTAGTGTTGTGTAAACTGAACTTCCTTTGGATAACACTTGGGAGCAGTAGTGTCGTGTAAACTGAACTTCCTTTGGATAACACTTGGGAGCAGTAGTGTTGTGTAAACTGAACTTCCTTTGGATAACACTTGGGAGCAGTAGTGTCGTGGGGGGAATATCTTTCAGCTTTGGCCATGTTTGCCAACTGCAGTGCTGACTCATGGGGCTGTGTGTGATCTCTCACCGGTAGCACCCGGTAATTGCAGCAGTGTGAAAATGAGAGGGAGTGTGTGTCTGAGACAGGAAAACAACGGATATTAGTGTGCTTTGCTTCTATGGCGCTCTGTGCAGCACACTTTCCGGCAGCCGCAATGTGCATCTTAAGCCGACAGGATGTGCTTTGAGCCGCTGCGCTGCCACGGTGATTAGTGAGCTGCTAAAACCTCTGTGCTGCTCTTCTCTCAATTTTATTTTGCTTTTGTGTTGCCGTACCCCTTGACAAACCTCTTGCGTGTCGGTTCTTTTGTGTGGCGTGACAGGACTGAAGGGTAATCCTTTCTGGGCTTATTGCAATCAGCCATTTGTATATGTTGGGAGGCTTTCAGCATCCTGCTGCTGTTGGAGTGAGATGTCCCCTAGCTGCCTGGTGTTATTCCATTTTGGGAGTCAGTGAGTTTGAAGGAAGGCCAAGTGCTCATCATGTGCACTCTACCAACCAGGACTGTAGTGTAGCATCAGCCTCCACAGCTCTGTTTCAATTTGTCTCTCTCTCGCTCCTGCTCTCTCTCCTGCTCTCTCTCTCTCTCTCTCCTGCTCTCTCTCTCTCCTGCTCTCTCTCCTGCTCTCTCTCTCTCTCCTGCTCTCTCTCTCTCTCTCTCCTGCTCTCTCTCTCTCTCTCCTGCTCTCTCTCTCTCCTGCTCTCTCTCTCTCTCTCCTGCTCTCTCTCTCTCTCTCCTGCTCTCTCTCTCTCCTGCTCTCTCTCTCTCTCTCTCCTGCTCTCTCTCTCTCTCCTGCTCTCTCTCGCTCTCTCTCCGCCCTCTCTCGCTCTCTCTCCGCCTGCTCGCTCGCTCTCTCTCCGCCTGCTCGCTCGCTCTCTCTCCGCCTGCTCGCTCGCTCTCTCTCCGCCTGCTCGCTCGCTCTCTCTCCGCCTGCTCGCTCGCTCTCTCTCCGCCTGCTCGCTCGCTCTCTCTCCGCCTGCTCGCTCGCTCTCTCTCCGCCTGCTCTGCTCGCTCGCTCTCTCTCCGCCTGCTCGCTCGCTCTCTCTCCGCCTGCTCTGCTCGCTCGCTCTCTCTCCGCCTGCTCGCTCGCTCTCTCTCTCTCCGCCTGCTCGCTCGCTCTCTCTCCGCCTGCTCGCTCGCTCTCTCTCTCTCCGCCTGCTCTGCTCGCTCGCTCTCTCTCCGCCTGCTCGCTCGCTCTCTCTCTCTCCGCCTGCTCTGCTCGCTCGCTCTCTCTCCGCCTGCTCGCTCGCTCTCTCTCCGCCTGCTCGCTCGCTCTCTCTCCGCCTGCTCGCTCGCTCTCTCTCCGCCTGCTCGCTCTCTCTCTCTCCGCCTGCTCGCTCTCTCTCTCTCCGCCTGCTCGCTCTCTCTCTCCGCCTGCTCGCTCGCGCTCTCTCTCCTGCGCGCTCTCTCTCCTGCTCGCTCGCTCTCTCTCTCCTGCTCGCTCGCTCTCTCTCTCCTGCTCGCTCGCTCTCTCTCTCTCCTGCTCGCTCTCTCTCTCTCTCTCCTGCTCGCTCGCTCTCTCTCTCTCCTGCTCGCTCGCTCTCTCTCTCTCCTGCTCGCTCGCTCTCTCTCTCTCCTGCTCGCTCGCTCTCTCTCTCTCCTGCTCGCTCGCTCTCTCTCTCTCCTGCTCGCTCGCTCTCTCTCTCTCCTGCTCGCTCGCTCTCTCTCCTGCTCGCTCGCTCTCTCTCTCTCCTGCTCGCTCGCTCTCTCTCTCTCCTGCTCGCTCGCTCTCTCTCTCTCCTGCTCGCTCGCTCTCTCTCTCTCCTGCTCGCTCGCTCTCTCTCTCTCTCCTGCTCGCTCGCTCTCTCTCTCTCCTGCTCGCTCGCTCTCTCTCTCTCCTGCTCGCTCGCTCTCTCTCTCCTGCTCGCTCGCTCTCTCTCTCCTGCTCGCTCGCTCTCTCTCTCCTGCTCGCTCGCTCTCTCTCTCCTGCTCGCTCGCTCTCTCTCTCCTGCTCGCTCGCTCTCTCTCTCCTGCTCGCTCGCTCTCTCTCTCCTGCTCGCTCGCTCTCTCTCTCCTGCTCGCTCGCTCTCTCTCTCCTGCTCGCTCGCTCTCTCTCTCCTGCTCGCTCGCTCTCTCTCTCCTGCTCGCTCGCTCTCTCTCTCCTGCTCGCTCGCTCTCTCTCTCCTGCTCGCTCGCTCTCTCTCTCCTGCTCGCTCGCTCTCTCTCTCCTGCTCGCTCGCTCTCTCTCTCCTGCTCGCTCGCTCTCTCTCTCCTGCTCGCTCGCTCGCTCTCTCCTGCTCGCTCGCTCGCTCTCTCCTGCTCGCTCGCTCGCTCTCTCCTGCTCGCTCGCTCGCTCTCTCCTGCTCGCTCGCTCTCTCTCTCTCCTGCTCGCTCGCTCGCTCTCTCTCTCCTGCTCGCTCGCTCGCTCTCTCTCTCCTGCTCGCTCGCTCGCTCTCTCTCTCCTGCTCGCTGGCTCGCTCTCTCTCTCCTGCTCGCTGGCTCGCTCTCTCTCTCCTGCTCGCTGGCTCGCTCTCTCTCTCCTGCTCGCTGGCTCGCTCTCTCTCTCCTGCTCGCTGGCTCGCTCTCTCTCTCCTGCTCGCTGGCTCTCTCTCTCCTGCTCGCTGGCTCTCTCTCTCCTGCTCGCTGGCTCTCTCTCTCCTGCTCGCTGGCTCTCTCTCTCCTGCTCGCTGGCTCTCTCTCTCCTGCTCGCTGGCTCGCTCTCTCCTGCTCGCTGGCTCGCTCTCTCTCTCCTGCTCGCTGGCTCTCTCTCTCCTGCTCGCTGGCTCTCTCTCTCCTGCTCGCTGGCTCTCTCTCTCCTGCTCGCTGGCTCTCTCTCTCTCCTGCTCGCTGGCTCTCTCTCTCCTGCTCGCTGGCTCTCTCTCTCCTGCTCGCTGGCTCGCTCTCTCCTGCTCGCTGGCTCGCTCTCTCCTGCTCGCTCGCTCTCTCCTGCTCGCTCCCTCCTGCTCGCTCGCTCGCTCTCTCCTGCTCGCTCGCTCGCTCTCTCCTGCTCGCTCGCTCGCTCTCTCCTGCTCGCTCGCTTTCTCCTGCTCGCTCGCTCTCTCCTGCTCGCTCGCTCTCTCCTGCTCGCTCGCTCTCTCCTGCTCGCTCGCTCTCTCCTGCTCGCTCGCTCGCTCTCTCCTGCTCGCTCGCTCGCTCTCTCCTGCTCGCTCGCTCGCTCTCTCCTGCTCGCTCGCTCTCTCCTGCTCGCTCGCTCGCTCTCTCCTGCTCGCTCGCTCGCTCTCTCCTGCTCGCTCGCTCGCTCTCTCCTGCTCGCTCGCTCGCTCCCTCCTGCTCGCTCTCTCTCTCTCCTGCTCGCGCTCGCTCGCTCTCTCTCTCCTGCTCGCGCTCGCTCGCTCTCTCTCTCCTGCTCGCGCTCGCTCGCTCTCTCTCTCTCCTGCTCGCGCTCGCTCGCTCTCTCTCTCCTGCTCGCGCTCGCTCGCTCTCTCTCTCTCCTGCTAGCGCTCGCTCTCTCTCTCCTGCTCGCTCGCTCGCTCTCTCTCTCCTGCTCGCTGGCTCGCTCTCTCTCTCCTGCTCGCTGGCTCTCTCTCTCCTGCTCGCTGGCTCTCTCTCTCCTGCTTGCGCTCGCTCGCTCTCTCTCTCTCCTGCTCGCGCTCGCTCGCTCTCTCTCTCTCCTGCTCTCGCTCGCTCTCTCTCTCTCCTGCTCGCGCTCGCTCGCTCTCTCTCTCTCCTGCTCGCGCTCGCGCTCTCTCTCTCTCCTGCTCGCGCTCGCTCGCTCTCTCTCTCTCCTGCTCGCGCTCGCTCGCTCTCCCTCTCCTGCTCGCGCTCGCTCGCTCTCCCTCTCCTGCTCGCGATCGCTCGCTCTCCCTCTCCTGCTCGCGCTCGCTCGCTCTCCCTCTCCTGCTCGCGCTCGCTCGCTCTCCCTCTCCTGCTCGCGCTCGCTCGCTCTCCCTCTCCTGCTCGCGCTCGCTCGCTCTCCCTCTCCTGCTCGCGCTCGCTCGCTCTCTCCCTCTCCTGCTCGCGCTCGCTCGCTCTCTCCTGCTCGCGCTCGCTCGCTCTCTCCCTCTCCTGCTCGCGCTCGCTCGCTCTCTCTCTCTCCTGCTCGCGCTCGCTCGCTCTCTCCTGCTCGCTCGCTCGCTCTCTCCTGCTCGCGCTCGCTCTCTCTCTCCTGCTCGCGCTCGCTCGCTCTCTCTCTCCTGCTCGCGCTCGCTCGCTCTCTCTCTCCTGCTCGCGCTCGCTCGCTCTCTCTCTCCTGCTCGCTCGCTCGCTCTCTCTCTCCTGCTCGCGCTCGCTCGCTCTCTCTCTCCTGCTCGCGCTCGCTCGCTCTCTCTCTCCTGCTCGCGCTCGCTCTCTCTCTCCTGCTCGCGCTCGCTCGCTCTCTCTCTCCTGCTCGCGCTCGCTCGCTCTCTCTCTCCTGCTCGCGCTCTCTCTCTCCTGCTCGCGCTCTCTCTCTCCTGCTCGCGCTCTCTCTCTCCTGCTCGCGCTCTCTCTCTCCTGCTCGCGCTCTCTCTCTCCTGCTCGCGCTCGCTCGCTCCTGCTCGCGCTCGCTCTCTCTCTCTCCTGCTAGCGCTCGCTCTCTCTCTCTCCTGCTAGCGCTCGCTCTCTCTCTCTCCTGCTAGCGCTCGCTCTCTCTCTCTCCTGCTCGCGCTCGCTCTCTCTCTCCTGCTAGCGCTCGCTCTCTCTCTCTCCTGCTAGCGCTCGCTCTCTCTCTCTCCTGCTAGCGCTCGCTCTCTCTCTCTCCTGCTAGCGCTCGCTCTCTCTCTCTCCTGCTAGCGCTCGCTCTCTCTCTCTCCTGCTAGCGCTCGCTCTCTCTCTCTCCTGCTAGCGCTCGCTCTCCCTCTCCTGCTCGCGATCGCTCGCTCTCCCTCTCCTGCTCGCGCTCGCTCGCTCTCTCTCTCTCCTGCTCGCGCTCGCTCGCTCGCTCTCTCTCTCCTGCTCGCGCTCGCTCGCTCTCTCTCTCCTGCTCGCGCTCGCTCGCTCCTGCTCGCGCTCGCTCTCTCTCTCCTGCTCGCGCTCGCTCTCTCTCTCCTGCTCGCGCTCGCTCTCTCTCTCCTGCTCGCGCTCGCTCTCTCTCTCCTGCTCGCGCTCGCTCTCTCTCTCCTGCTCGCGCTCGCTCTCTCTCTCCTGCTCGCGCTCGCTCTCTCTCTCCTGCTCGCGCTCGCTCTCTCTCTCCTGCTCGCGCTCGCTCTCTCTCTCCTGCTCGCGCTCGCTCTCTCTCTCCTGCTCGCGCTCGCTCTCTCTCTCCTGCTCGCGCTCGCTCTCTCTCTCCTGCTCGCGCTCGCTCTCTCTCTCCTGCTCGCGCTCGCTCTCTCTCTCCTGCTCGCTCGCTCTCTCTCTCCTGCTCGCGCTCGCTCTCTCTCTCCTGCTCGCGCTCGCTCTCTCTCTCCTGCTCGCGCTCGCTCTCTCTCTCCTGCTCGCGCTCGCTCTCTCTCTCCTGCTCGCGCTCGCTCGCTCTCCTGCTCGCTCTCGCTCTCTCTCTCTCCTGCTCGCTCTCGCTCTCTCTCTCTCCTGCTCGCTCTCGCTCTCTCTCTCTCCTGCTCGCTCTCGCTCTCTCTCTCTCTCTCTCTCCTGCTAGCGCTCGCTCTCTCTCTCTCTCTCTCCTGCTAGCGCTCGCTCTCTCTCTCTCTCTCTCCTGCTAGCGCTCGCTCTCTCGCGCTCTCCTGCTCGCTCTCTCGCGCTCTCCTGCTCGCTCTCCTGCTCGCTCTCGCTCCTCCTTGCACTCTTTCACTCGTATGCTTGCGCTCTCTCCTGCTCGCTCTCTCCTGCTCGCTCTCTCCTGCTCGCTCTCTCCTGCTCGCTCTCTCTCTCTCTCTCCTGCTAGCGCTCGCTCTCTCTCTCTCTCCTGCTAGCGCTCGCTCTCTCTCGCTCTCTCCTGCTATGGCTCGCTCTCTCCTTCTCGCTCTCTCCTGCTCGCTCTCTCGCGCTCTCCTGCTCGCTCTCTCGCGCTCTCCTGCTCGCTCTCCTGCTCGCTCTCGCTCCTCCTTGCACTCTTTCACTCGTATGCTTGCGCTCTCTCCTGCTCGCTCTCTCCTGCTCGCTCTCTCCTGCTCGCTCTCTCCTGCTCGCTCTCTCCTGCTCGCTCTCTCCTGCTCGCTCTCTCCTGCTCGCTCTCTCCTGCTCGCTCTCTCCTGCTCGCTCTCTCCTGCTCGCTCTCTCGCTCTCTCCTGCTCGCTCTCCTGCTCTCTCCTTCTCGCTCTCTCCTGCTCGCTCTCTCGCGCTCTCCTGCTCGCTCTCTCGCGCTCTCCTGCTCGCTCTCTCCTGCTCGCTCTCTCCTGCTCGCTCTCGCTCTCCTGCTCGCTCTCCTGCTCGCTCTCCTGCTCGCTCTCCTTCTCGCTCCTCCTTGCACTCTTTCACTCGTATGCTTGCGCTTTCTCCTGCTTGCTCTCTCTTTCTCTCGTGTGCTTGTGCTCTCTCTCTTGCTCTCTCCCTCGCATGCTTGCACTCTCTCTCGCACGCGCTCTCACTTGTGTGTTTGCTCTCTCTCTCTCTCGAAATTGAAAATAAAAGTAACAAATTCATTAAACAGCAGCAGTAAAATATCCACCAAGGCTATATAAAAGGGGGTTCCTTAGTTGAGGTAATATCTCTCTCTCTGTCTGACTGCATATATTTCACAGCTCCTCTTGGTGTGAGGAGGAACGTAGCTCTCTGCCACCTCTCTCTCTTCCTCTTGCACCCCATCTGTCTCCCTGTGCCTCTAACTTGTTCACCAAACCATACAAAGGAGTCGTTCATGATCGTAAGAAGCGTACCATTAACTGTGCAGATTTTGCAGATTGATTGAACAAGTTATGTACGCTTTGACATTATTACACCCACTCCTCTGCACTATTGGCCAATTGCAACGTATTCATACGTTTAGGAAATAAAATAAGAATTAGGGATGTGACGATTATGGAATTTGGGGTAACGATTAATTGTCGTGCAAATGGCCACGGTTATTGTCATAATTGGCATTTTTCGCCTTTAATGCATCTTTTGAAAATGACCTACGACATACCTAATGAATACCACACAGCTTTGGTGACACGCCTGTCAACAAACAAAAAAAGGTGCTGGCCGCTTGGAACTTCTGGAAATGAACCTTCTCATCCCAACCGTGCCGCTCTGCTCGTAAAATGAGTGCCAACTTTACCCACTTCATGTAAATATGAAAAGCTGGTTACACAATAATTGCGCCAGCCCAAATAAGAATGCAATTGTTTTTTCCCGAACAGGTATAAGGAGGGAGGAGAGGCTCTGCTTGTTCTGCTGCCCTCAGAAGAGAAGGACATGCTATCTCAGCTCCAGGAGAAGAAAGTCCCAATCAACAGAATTCAGTGAGTTCACCTACAACCTCTTGTATTTCACTGGGACTGGGAAGGCTGTTGGCTGTGGAGATCTTCTGTATGTGAGGAATTAATACAGAACAGGTGGGGGTCTGTAGTTTGTTTTGTCTCTTACTGTTTTAGAGCTTTATTCCCTTGACTCCATCTTCCCACCTGCTCTTCCCCCCCCCAAAAAAAAAAAAACCCAACAACAAATAAACAAACAAAGAGGCCCTGTGAGAATGTTCTACATAATACCATATGCTTCAAAAGAATATTTCACCTTACCAGATGCATTGGACAGATGGGGGGAGATTTCACCAAGCAGGCATGGTCATCAAGTGAGCCAGCTGACTTACCTCACATTTCTGATTCTGAAACAACCTCATATTGTGTCTGGTAGTTCTAATATGTTGTAGATGCGTGCTATGTAGATGCTATATAGATGTTGAACCTGGCCCCTTGTCCTGTCCGCTGTGTGTGCCTGACACCATCAGTTCCTTGTTGTCACAGTAAGTTGTCATAACGAGGGGCCTGATGTCCTGTTTGTTGGAGTTGTGTGTGAGACGGGGAGAGACTGAGTGGATTTGGGGGGAGCTGAGGGGCTGTGAGCGATGCAGTAAATAGGCCAATGGTGTGTGTGTGAGAGAGAGACTGGCTCTGCCATCACAGAGGACACCAGGCCTAAGCCCCTCTGGCTAAATGCTGATAAGCAGCAGACCCAGCATGATGCCCCCACAGCACATATACACACACACACACACTCTCTTCCACATGCACAAATTTGTTTACACACACACACACACATCACTCTTTTTCACACTTGCACAAAAATAATTAGAAGGAAAATACATTTTTATAAAGCGGTTCTCATGCCCAAGGTGCTGTATAACATACAATAAATAATATTACTCACCCATCGAGATATATATCAGCATGTAGAAGCTGGCGCGCTTGTGTTCTCCACCCCATGCGCCAGGTTTAGCAGTATACCTGTGTAATATTGGCTCGCTTGCGCTGAGGTGGGAGGGGAGGCAATATTTGAGGTGCACCCTTGAAAACAAGCGCAATTTCTCGCAGCACATATGGGAAGATTTAAGACTGACGAAAAGCAGGTCTCAGCGGTAACACTGGTCATGGGATGGATGTGACGCAAGCTATCCAGCCATGACACACCACCCTTATGCTGCTGGAACACAAGGGTAGAGTTTTGTGCAGGGAATCCTTGTATTAATAAACATGAACAAATCAACACCCTGTGTTGTAATGAAATCAATCGGCTCTATGCACTGAGCTTGTCTGGTGCTTTAAGCTCACTGTTTGATGAAATTAAGAGACACAAATGACACGCGGAGGAGCCAGAGATCAAGACTTTTGCCAACTAGGTAAAAATAGCATACATAAAGCCAACAAATACAAACTCTGCAGGTAGAAAATATCCTTTAAATCACATGGCTTTGCATGGAGGTTTGTTCATGTTCTGTCAGTCACATTTGTCTCTCTACTTGCCAGTCTGCCACGAACTTAAAACACTGAGTTTCCAGCTCCAGTGAGCTCTGGACCACTAGTGTTACGTGGGTAAAATCACCGGGGAAGCCAATCCGGGGGGGGCTGTCAGAGCAGCTCACAGATCATTGCACCTATACATAGCCCATCTATAAATACCCCACCAAACTACCTCATCCCCATACTGTATTTATTTATTTTGCTCCTTTGCACCACGGTATCTCTACTTGCACATTCATCTTCTGGACATCAATCTCTCCAGTGTTTACTTGCTATATCGTTATTACCTTGCCACCAGGCCCTTTTATTGCCTTATCTCCCTTACCTCATTTGCACTCACTGTAGATATACTTTTTCTACTGTATTATTGACTGCATTTTTGTTTATTCCATGTGTAACTTTGTGCTGTTGTATGTGTTCGAGCTGCTTTGCTTTATCTTGGCTTGGTTGCAGTTGTAAATCAAATTAAATTTTATTTGTCACATGCACATGGTTCGCAGATGTTAATGCGAGTGTAGCGAAATGCTTGTGCTTCTAGTTCTGACAATGCAGTAATAACCAACAAGTAATCTAACTAACAATTCCAAAACTACTGTCTTATACACACAAGTGTAAGGGGATAAAGAATATGTACATAAAGATATATGAATGAGTGATGGTACAGAGCAGCATAGGCAAGATACAGTAGATTGTATCGAGTACAGTATATACATATGAGATGAGTATGTAAACAAAGTGGCATAGTTAGTGGCTAGTGATACATGTATTACATAAAGATGCAGTAGATGATATAGAGTACAGTATATACGTATACATATGAGATGAATAATGTAGGGTATGTAAACATTATATTAGGTAGCATTGTTTAAAGTGGCCAGTGATATATTTTACATAATTTCCCATCAATTCCCATTATTAAAGTGGCTGGAGTTGAGTCAGTGTGTTGGCAGCAGCCACTCAATGTTAGTGGTTGCTGTTTAACAGTCTGATGGCCTTGAGATAGAAGCTGTTTTTCAGTCTCTCGGTCCCAGCTTTGATGCACCTGTACTGACCTCGCCTTCTGGATGATAGCGGGGTGAACAGGCAGTGGCTCGGGTGGTTGTTGTCCTTGATGATCTTTATGGCCTTCCTGTAACATTGGGTGGTGTAGGTGTCTTGCAGGGCAGGTAGTTTGCCCCCAGTGATACGTTGTGCAGACCTCACTACCCTCTGGAGAGCCTTACGGTTGTGGGCGGAGCAGTTGCCGTACCAGGCGGTGTTACAGCCCGCCAGTATGCTCTCGATTGTGCATCTGTAGAAGTTTGCGATTGCTTTTGGTGACAAGCCAAATTTCTTCAGCCTCCTGAGGTTGAAGAGGCGCTGCTGCGCCTTCTTCACAATGCTGTCTGTGTGAGTGGACCAATTCAGTTTGTCTGTGATGTGTATGCCGAGGAACTTAAAACTTACTACCCTCTCCACTACTGTTCCATCGATGTGGATAGGGGGGTGTTCCCTCTGCTGTTTCCTGAAGTCCACAATCATCTCCTTAGTTTTGTTGACGTTGAGTGTGAGGTTATTTTCCTGACACCACTCTCCGAGGGCCCTCACCTCCTCCCTGTAGGCAGTCTCGTCGTTGTTGGTAATCAAGCCTACCACTGTTGTGTCGTCCGCAAACTTGATGATTGAGTTGGAGGCGTGCGTGGCCACGCAGTCGTGGGTGAACAAGGAGTACAGGAGAGGGCTCAGAACGCACCCTTGTGGGGCCCCAGTGTTGAGGATCAGCGGGGTGGAGATGTTGTTGCCTACCCTCACCACCTGGGGGCGGCCTGTCAGGAAGTCCAGTACCCAGTTGCACCGGGCGGGGTCGAGACCCAGGGTCTCGAGCTTGATGACGAGCTTGGAGGGTACTATGGTGTTAAATGAGAACTTGTTCTCAACTAGCCTACCTGGTTAAATAAAGTTGAAATCAAAAAATAAAAGATAAGAACAAATTCTTATTTACAAAGACGGCCAACCCCGGCCAAACCCTAACCCAAACGACGCTGGGCCTATTGTGCGCTGACCTATGGGACTCCCGATCACGGCCAGCTGTGATACAGCCTGGAATTGAACCATGGTGCCTTAGATCGCTGCACCACTCGGAAGCCCAAACGGTTTCTGACTGTCATACAGTACACCCTTTTAGTTTTTGTTGTCCTAGCCTATCTGTCAAATACTTTCTCTAGTTTTACTTCCTTTCAGGGGCAACAATACACCAGAACAGCTCGTTAACATTATCATGCTACATATTGAACTTCCATCCTCTCAGGCCAGGGGTACAATGTATGAATTTATATTTGGATTAGAATTGCTGTTTATAATCATTGGCCAGTACGGAGAATGAAGTAAAACCTCAAGTCCAAATCCCTATCTCCATTCATGGCTAATTTATGAAAGGGATGATTCTAGCCACTGGCGGACAACAACACGAGACGCAACAATTCGTTTTTTTCTGTCAATAATGATGTTTGGCTTGTGATGTAATTGGTCTGAAGCCAAATCCAAACTGGCTTCCCCTGACTTTTTTGTTGTTGGTGAGCCAGGACCATTCATAGCTGAGCTCACTCAGTTTAGCGCAAAGCTGATTGGCTGTTATTTTCTTTCAATTATCAAGCCGGGCTAAATGCTTGCTGGCTTTCCTTTTATTCAATGCTATGGATGGCAACAATGTCATACACTTTCTGACCATACAGCATCAGATACGTTATGTGCATACTGGGACAGAAGGGCTCTGATTTGTTCGCTCTGATTCTCCAGTAAGATGAATTCAGCCTCTTGCAAATTGATGGACATGCATGAATCACAGAGAGACGAAAGAGAGTATTCAGACCCTTTACTCAGTACTTTATTGACACACCTTTGGAAGTGATTACAGCCTTGTCTTGGGTATGGCGCTACAAGCTCAGCACAGCTGTATTTGGGGAGTTTCTCCCGTACTTCTCTGCAAGATCCTCTCAAGCTCTGTCAGGTTGGATAGGGAGCGTCTCTGCACAGCTATTTTCAGGTCTCCAGAGATGTTTTGATCGGGTTCAAGTCCAGGCTCTGGCTGGGCCACTCTCGTTCAATCTTGGTTTCGTCATAATCTTGTTTCTCATGGTCTGAGAGTCCTTTAATTTCCTTTTGGCCAACCTCAAGCGGGTCTGTCGTGCCTTTTACTGAGGAGTGGCTTCTGTCTGGTGTGCTGCAGAGATGGTTGTCCGTCTGGAAGGTTCTCCCATCCCCACAGAGGAACTCTGAAGCTCTGTCAGTGACCTTTTGGTCACCTGCCAAAAGGAACCGAAAGATCTCTGATCATAAGAATCAAGACCTTTTCTCACAAGTGTAACACAGGTTGTAAGCTCTGTGAACAACGTGTCCACCCCGACAATGAGAACAACTGTAATAATAGTTGTAATGCATTAACATAAGTAAGCATAACCAAAGAAACATTGTAGATTAGAAATGATGGAAATTAATGGTAAATTTACTACTGGAGATTTACTACTGAATGCGCACATATTGGCGCGAGAGAACGCATCCCTGAAACGCGTGACTTGTGCATCTAAGCCACACTCTCCTTCTTGACTCAACATTTAACATTTATAAGACACAAGACACATTATCTTCACACATTACTGTAGGCCTAAGAAATACTCTCACAACCAGTGTTGGGTCCAAAGCAGTAGCCGTTTATGAAAAACCAACAGCCTATCGACCAAACATTTAGTCAACTAAATGGGGGGGTGTCAACCCGAAGTTAGGCCTACATTTATTTTAGCCATCTAAAAAATGTCAGTTTAGGCTAAATGTCCGTATGCTCGTCATCGAGAGATGAGATGATGCTGGTAAGCCTTGTATTTAGAATTTATTTTCCTGTAAAAATGGTTTGGTTTCTGTTTCATATTATTACAAACCAAGCCTTCCGTAGGTTACCTGTAACCTAGCCCTATAGCAGTGTTTTCCACCAGCCAAATAGAAAAAGTAGCCAGCGAGGGAGTTTGAGAATTTTGTTTGTTTGTTGACGAACAAGCTCTATTTTGGTGGCCTCTAGTACATTATTATGCCTTGATGCCATCCAAAAGACGAAGCTAAATTATTGAGGACTTGACTGACTTTACCTCCCAGATTGGTACTGAGTTGTGGTATTGAGTAGAAAGTCATGACCTTTGAATTCATGCATTTTCAGTAATTAAACTTCTGTTTGTTTCTTCAAATTCTGTATTTAATTGTCTCAGCTGCTGTGGACAGTTAGGTAAGGAAACCAGCGTCATTTTGTGATTTGGGTGAACCATCCCTTTAACAGTTTGACCTGTCACTCAATCACTGTGGAGGGGGCAGGATGTTTGTGTCAAAGTGTTGGTAGGATTTCAGACGTCAATCAATCACTGTGGGTGGGACTTTGAGGGAAGGCGGTAGATTAGTATTCTAGTCAGAAAAACTGGATCTCCAGACCCCCCCAACAGTGTGTGAACCACCACTTTTATACAAAGTCAGGCACCCATGACATACAGGTATGATTAAAGAATTAAGCAGGTGTTAAACTTTTTTTTATTTTACCTTTATTTTACTAGGCAAGTCAGTTAAGAACAAATTCTTATTTTCAATGACGGCCTAGGAACAGTGGGTTAACTGCCTGTTCAGGGGCAGAACGACAGATTTGTACCTTGTCAGCTCGGGGATTTGAACTTGCAACCTTTCGATTACTAGTCCAACGCTCTAACCACTAGGCTACCCTGCCGCCCCGCCACTTGTTCTTAGCTACACAGAAAACAGCATTGACTACTCCATTGTCGACACTGTAGTCAAACCTATATCAATATCTTTAATAATGCCATAATAAGTATCATGACATTGTCCACTCCGACAATGAGGACGATAAAAGACTGGAATAATAATATATTGAATGCATTAACACATTACTGTAACCAAACAAACATTTGTAGATTAGACTTTATAGGAATTAACAGTAAATGTACTACTGGTGATATATGTAATAGGGAATTGATAGACACTAACAAATTGGCTGGAGAGAATGCATTCTGGAGAGGGAAGTGCATTGTGCAGCCGTACTCTGAAAGATGGACAATAGTGAGTGCCCCCCAATTAACCTACGAGTGTCTTTTGTATGAACTCTCCCTGACTTCCAGAAGACCTGACAGCTAATATGCTCTAGACGGGTTGATTTAATTTTCCCCGAAGTTGGCACTCATTCACTCCCCCTCATTGATGGACTGGTGTAATAAATAAGGTGGGAACTCACTCTGGTTTATGCTAACACCCAACCAATGGCTTCTAAATCTATTAGGGGAGGGAACAAGTGTAGTGAGCAAGTACACACTTTGAGCTAAGGGGTAGGGAATTGGAATGCAGCCCTGGTTTTTACCTCAAAACAAAGAACATCCTTATTTCAGCCTGACTGGTTGTTAATGTTGTCATTGGACAGTTGCTTATTTCAGCCTGACTGGTTGTTAATGTTGTCATTGGACAGTGAGGGTGGACAGACTTATTTCAGCCTGACTGGTTGTTAATGTTGTCATTGGACAGTGAGGGTGGACAGACTTATTTCAGCCTGACTGGTTGTTAATGTTGTCATTGGACAGTTGCTTATTTCAGCCTGACTGGTTGTTAATGTTGTCATTGGACAGTTGCTTATTTCAGCCTGACTGGTTGTTAATGTTGTCATTGGACAGTGAGGGTGGACAGACTTATTTCAGCCTGACTGGTTGTTAATGTTGTCATTGGACAGTGAGGGTGGACAGACTTATTTCAGCCTGACTGGTTGTTAATGTTGTCATTGGACAGTGAGGGTGGACAGACTTATTTCAGCCTGACTGGTTGTTAATGTTGTCATTGGACAGTGAGGGTGGACAGACTTATTTCAGCCTGACTGGTTGTTAATGTTGTCATTGGACAGTTAGGGTGGACAGTTGCTTATTTCAGCCTGACTGGTTGTTAATGTTGTCATTGGACAGTTAGGGTGGACAGACTTATTTCAGCCTGACTGGTTGTTAATGTTGTCATTGGACAGTTAGGGTGGACAGTTGCTTATTTCAGCCTGACTGGTTGTTAATGTTGTCATTGGACAGTTAGGGTGGACAGTTGCTTATTTCATCCCCACTATACGATTCCCCTTCAGCCTCCTGTTGCCTCTGTGACACTGAGGTGGGCAATGGAGAGGAAAATTGACATTTTAGATGTGCCCCTTCTCTCACGCAAAGCTGCCTGGCACAGAGGGCCACTACACCTTGACAGAGAAGAAGTCCATCCATCACAGTGCTACAAATGGACTGAGCTGGACTTGCTTTTTCAACGAAGGAGATAATGCTAGATATGACATGCTGTGACCTAAATAGCTTTGACTGTTTTTTGGGGCTGAAATGATCTCTTGTCCAATATGATAATGATGATAGGTCAACTGTTTTCAGGCTCATCACGTGTGCAAATATATGACCTTTTGATATGAATGGCAAGTTTTGTTACGGACCACTAATAACCTGTGTGGGGAGGGGGGTTATTTCCCCATGAGCGTGTCCATGCATCTGTGACCTTTTTTAAAAATAGATTTTACAAGTGTGATTTGTGGAGTCACAAAGTATTTTCTTGTTGCCAGGGTGAACCCAGAGAAGCTGACGAGCGTGCAGCAGAAGCTGGAGGCTTTCCTGGCCCAGGAGAAGGAACAGAAGGAGCGAGCACAGAGGGTCAGTGTCCTGGGAGGGGGGGGTAAGGGCAGGGGGGGCGAGACCATTACAGGATTGGGATGGATCAGGGGTCAAGCCATTAGCTTTCCAGGACAGGAGTTATTTTCAGCCATAGTGCATACACCCATAACATCTAGAGTTGTCACCGGGATGATAATGCAGGGTCCGACATTAACGATGGCCCACTGGCCCGGGGACAGTAAAAATACGTCGTGCCAGTGGATCTTGTCATCTTCTGTGTGCGTTTTTGCATTCCAGTTCAACATTTGCCTCCTCTGTTTTAGTCTACCATTTTGAAGACTACGCACGGAAATGTATTTACATTTGAGCGATACGATTGGCCTTTCATTTAAGCACCACCACGCGTCGCAGCTACTCGAGCAGTACATGAGTTGATGCCTTCACATAGCACACACGCAAGCTGTCAGGAGCAAAAAGAAGCTACTCACTCACTGAACTGATTGTATTTTGAGCTAGGGAAAGCGGTTTACAGAAGTAAACCTTCAATAGTGAACATACTAGAAATATGCTGGCTACTGTTGATAGTCTGCACAAAGAAAGCTACAAAAAGACATCTAGCGTTTGTCTTGGCTAGCCTACTGTAGCCAGGTCAATATCTCTTTTGGAACACAATTATCTTAAAGGGGCACAGCGTCTGATTTTGAGATTGTTTTTCCTTCCTTCTTCTTAAAATGACAAAATTTACAAACAAATAATGAATGCAATTAATAAAATGCTATTCTAAAGAATAAAGATTAATTTCTAAATTATTTGTTTTTTAATACATATCATAGGAATCAAATGTAACTTAATAGCTGAATATAGAGAGGGCGCATGCCAACCTATAGGACCTGGATGACCCCAATGCATTTAAAAATGACACCATGTCCGGGCCAGTAGACATTTTGTTAGGCCGGTAGATTTTTGGACAACAGGCCCAACCTGTAATGGACTGCATTTACATACTGCATTATTTACACTTCTGACTAAGTAACTAAAATGTGATTGAAAATGGAAATTACATATGTTATATTTGTGTGTTTTTGGCTCTGTCATTAACACCCTCGTTGCCTAGACGGTGCAATTGTTATACCCACTTTTGTACTCATAACAGGATTCTTTTGCCATTTCATGCTTCAACAGATTGTTTAATCATAATTTCACGTTTGTAATGTATGTGCACAAGTACCGCGATATTAATTTCTTGCCAGCTCCAAACCCAGCAGTGCTGTAATCAATATCAATGTAGCACTACAAACAGGAGGAAAAAAATAACATAATTTGAAACAGGCAACACATTTCTCCTGAGGAGAGAGCCCACTTGAAGAGGGTCCCTTATCACCATCTTGCACCATCCCATGTGATTCATCTCCTCCCTCGGCTGGCTGTTCAAGGAGATGGCAGTTGTCGATATCGCTCACCCCCCCCCACCACTCTCTCCCTCTTTCTCTGTGCAGTGTTTCGTCTCCTACCTGCGCTCCGTCTACCTCATGAAAAACAAAGACGTCTTTGATGTGTTCCAGCTCAAGCTCCAGGAGTATGCAGCGTGAGTAAAAGGGAGGGACACGGGCCATTTTGACCACTAATCTGTCTCCTAGCGGTGGAGCGTTTTCCTTAGATCTGCTCCAGTTGTTTAGGGCTTCCCAATCCCGAAAGAATGTCAACCAGGCCACAGTATGCCTGTTTGTTGTGCATGTGAGGGGACTTGGACATCATTATCCACAAGGCCTTAACATAGAATATGGTGTGCGGCATCATTAGAAGAAGCTGTGTCATCCCCTCATTCAAGCATAGAGTATCTTAGCTTTAACCACTGCTAGCTATTTTAGCCTTTTTAGACCACGATGAACCAAACATTTCAGTGAAAGTCCAACTTGATGTCATTCTTCCCTTTTGGTACTTTTGCTAGTTCCCTGGGCCTCGCTGTTGCTCCAAGGGTGCGTTTTCTCAACAAAGTCCAGAAGCAGGGAGCAGACCCTGGACAGAGCTGCGGGCTGGGAGATGTGGCCCCACATGAGGAGGAGAAGGAACTAAAGACCTTCAAGGCTCAGCTCAGAGGAGACGGGCTCAAGTCCGAAGCTCAAGAATCCCAAAGCTCAGATGAGGAAGATGATGAGGAGGAGGACGAGGACAAGTTACAGCCCGGTCCTAAGGGTCTCATCTTCGGGGCAGATGAAACCGAGGAGGATGAAGATATGAGGGACTTGGACCTGCTCACAGTGAAGAGAAAAGATGTCTTCAGTCTGGAGGAAGTTGACCAGGATGATGAGGTGAGGTGCTCCTGCCTGTGGTGGTGCCAGTTCTGTGGACACCAGTGTCTCTTAATTCTGGACCTGGGGACCCAAAGGGGTGCAGGTTTTTGCCATGGCCCTACACACCTGATTCCACTAATCAACTCATCAAACCTTTTGATTAGTGGAATCGGGTGTGTAGTTCTTGGGCACAAAAAACAAAATATGAATCCCTTTGGATTTCCAGGACCATGATTAGGAAACACTGGTGTCCACTTAATGCTTTATGCAAGTTGCATTTACTTATTTAAAGGTCCAATGCAGCAGTTTTTATCTCAATATTAAATCAAATATAGCTTTTTAGCAAAGAGCAATTTCTCAAGAAAGGCCATTGCTAGGACTGTCTAGGAGTAGTCTGAGTAGGGAGGGGAAAACTAGTTCTTATTGGCAGAGGTTTGGAACTCTTTCTTATTGATCTATTAACTCATTTACTGCCTGGTGATGTCAGGCAAAAACTCTTAAGTTGAAATACTGTGAAATTTCAGATGTTCTTTTCAAACAGCACTTACACTAAAAGTGCATGATCATTTTCACAATTTCACAGTATTCCAACTTAGACTGTATATATCCACACTTCGATCTCGTGAAAATCATGTTTTTGACTGCACTTGTGCCTTTAACATTTTTTTGCTAAATACAATTACTCCATGTTGTTCAGCATAGTATATATAAACCCTCCATAGATGTTAAACAAGCCATTTGGGCTTTTGTTGGACTTAGATGTGTTGCTGTGTGTGCTTTTCTGCCTAATTTTGGAAAAGCAGCGGCGTCTGTGTGTGTGAACAATGCAAGCGGGAAAAGGTGGAATTAGCATGCCTAAATAACAACCACAATCAGCTGTCGGAGCTCAGTCAGGAGCCACGCTGCCAACAGAGACATATTCGTCTCTACAGTCAAGCACAACAAGCATCTGTTTACAGTCACGGCCAATTTCAGGTAGGAAAATGGTTCTGGAAACTGACAAAATGGCCAATTTGTGGGAAACCCAGATGGCTGTATACATGCATAGCCGAGGTGCACTTTATTTACATGCATTTGTCGTCTCCAGTTGGACAAGCGGTTCAGTTCCATCTCCAACCATCTGTTTTCTACTGAGTTGCCAACTTGCAATGCCTTTGTCTCATATACAGTCATGACCGAAATTACTGGCACCCTTGATAAAGATGAGCAAAAAAAGACTATAAAAATGTAAATATAATCCTGCGCTTTAGCCTGGCTTTGCTCTGTGTTTCTGTAGAGTTCACCTTGTTTCTATAAAAGTTGGGAACAACATGTTCCAGGAGCCTCAATCACTACACGCATACCTGGCAGTGGATGATACTCATCGATGTCAGATTTAATTTAGGGCAGATGGTTCCTCTCTGCTGGAGAGAGAACTTCTAAATCACTGTTTGCGCCACGTTCCCACCTACGTGTACGTTCCTTAACAGGGGATGTAGATGCTGAAGTGGTGACCTCATCACAGTAATAACACTGATTTGGGTTATGAGCTTCTAATCTAATTCAATGGCTTAGACCAAGCTGTCTGTTGCACTCATCTTTATTGTTAAGTGAGGAGTTAGGCAGCTACAACTCTTAAACCTCTGCACACAACTAGTGTGACTCAGTGTAAACTTTCTGCTCCTTTCTCTGGAATTTGTGTCAACTGATTCGAAATAGGTCCTTCCAAGCTTTTTCTCGTCTTATATTTAGTTTCTGTGCACCTTGGGACAAACAAATTGGGCTAGCTCCCATGTGAAGTTGAAAATAAAACATCCTAGTTTTCCCTTAAAAAAGACCGCTGTAGGGTAGAAACGGTTTGGAGAAGAGGTGTTTGATCAGAGGTCAGGGTGAGTTTAGCCAGCCCAGGCTAGCTATTTCATTGACTCCTCTGCAGTGGGCTATGAATATGCTGTAGGTGGCCGGGGTCACATCTACTGTGCCTTCAGCTGGAATGTGGGAGGCTGCGGAGTGCTGGCTTTCCATCTAGTCCGACATGATTCACTGTCTTTAAATGGGGTGAGAATCCTTTATTTTTATTTTTTTTGCCCTTCAAAACATTATGAACACCTTCCTAATATTGAGTTGCAGCCCCCCTCTTTGCCCTCAGAACATCCTCAGTTTGTCAGAGGATGGACTCTACAAGGTGTTGAACGTGTTCTACAGGAATGCTGGCCCGTGTTGACTCCAATACTTCCCACAGTTGTTA
The DNA here is from genome assembly GCF_036934945.1 of Oncorhynchus masou masou. Lineage (NCBI taxonomy): Eukaryota > Metazoa > Chordata > Actinopteri > Salmoniformes > Salmonidae > Oncorhynchus > Oncorhynchus masou. The sequence goes on along the minus strand of NC_088222.1, from coordinate 40,609,136 downwards.
AGTTGCCTTGGATGTCCTTTGGGTGGTGGACCATTCTTGATACACATGGGAAACTGTTGAGTGTGAAAAACCCAGCAGGCTTGCAGTTCTTGACACAGGTGGTGCGCCTGGCACCTACTGGCAAACCCTGTTCAAAGACACTTAAATCTTTTGTCTTTCCCATTCACCCTCTGAATGGCACACACACAATCCATGTCTCAAGTGTCTCTAGGTTTAAAAATCCTTCTTTAAACCTTCTCCTCTCCTTCATCTACAGGGCTTGAAGTAGATTTAACTAGTGACATCAATAAGGGCTTATCATTCACCTGGTCAGTCTATATCATGGAGCGAGCAGGTGTTAATGTTTTGTACACTGTGTCTATTGAGTGAAATGGCCACATTTACGTTAGATCATTAACAGTCAAAAATGTATTTTTGGGCCATTTTATATGAACTGAATGGTTTATAATATAGGGATTTCTTGACCTGAATAAGTTAACGTTCCACATAAGAGTTGATGAATATCGAAGAGACTGGGAAACTTTCAGAGTTAACACAAACTCTGAGAAAGACCATATACTTTACCCCCAGCATTTGACAGTAATTAAGTTGTCCCACTGTCACGATCGCTGTCTGGACTCTATGGCTGGGAGTGCTTTTATTGCCTTCTCTATAGAGATCCGGATGACCTCACCCTTGTTACCCCAACTTTTCAATCCGGCCGGCAGGGTCTGTTACCTCTGAGATTGTCATTGTAGCCAGTGAAACAGAAAGACCCCTCACTACTGTCTTCTGGCCTGATCCTGTCCTAGTGGGGTTGGGAAGCTCCTTCAGGTAGAGCTGTTTCAATAATTATTGGTTGAATTGACATTGTCACTTGACACGTTTTAAAGCTGCAATATGACGCTTTTGGGCGACCTGACCAAATTCACATGGAAATATTTCATATCTGTCATTTACCATTGAAAGCAAGTCTAAGAAGCGGTAGATCTGTTCTATATGTGCTATTTCTATGCTCCCAGGTCTTAAGTTTTGTTTTTGCGTCTTTTACTTTCGGTTTTGTTCTACAGCTTCAAACAGCTGAAAATACTATATTTTTGGTTTGGATAAGATATTTCACAGTGGTTTACATGGTACAATGATTCTTTACACTATAGTTTTTTTCGTCACACAAACTAAAATTAGGAGAACAATTAGAATTTTAGCAACCAGGAAATGACGGAATGATTCCTACATAGTGCATCTTTTAAAAGATCAATAATGTCTGCGATATTCTGGCACAAGGTATAGAGCATATTAATACGCTAATTTATGCCTTACCCCAACCAGCAATTCACTTCCTCAACCTTCTTTGCACATTATGGCAGTTCTGAAGAAAACATGAACAAATGCTCCAATAACACCCAAATAGGTCCTTTCAGAAACACTCTCAGTATAGTGGTGCAGGTCTTAGATGTTGTGCGCATGAAATTGTCATTCCGAAATGTATCCGCAACATATTCCATTTTGTTCAACTCAACCCGGTTCCTCTATACAGCTGTTCCATTCTCCGTGTAGCCTGCTGCTAAAATGGACGGAGAGGTATTGCTCTAGCTGCAACAAAATGGAATATACAGTACATTCGTAAAGTATTCAGACCCCTTCACTTTTTCCACATTTTGTTACGTTACAGCCTTATTCTAAAATATTTTTTATTTATTTTTATTTTTTATAAACAATACCCCATAATTGACAGTGAAAACAGGTTTTCAGAATTCTTTGCAAATTAAATTAAAACTAAAAATTATTTATTTACATAAGAATTCAGACCGTTTGCTATGAGACTCGAAATTGAGCTACGGTGTATCGTGTTTCCATTGATCATCCTTGAGATGTTTCTACAACTTCATTGGGGTCCAGCTGTGGTAAATTCAATTGATTGGACATGGTATGGAAAGGCACACACCTGTCTATATAAGATCCCACAGTTGACGGTGCATGTCAGAGCAAAAATCAAGCCATGAGGTCGAAGGAATTGTCTGTAGAGCTCCAAGACATGATTTTCACGAGGCACAGATCTGGTGAAGGGTATTAAAAGAAATTGAGGCATTGAAGGTCCCCAAGAACACCGTGGCCTACATCATTCTTAAATGTAATAAGTTTGGCACCAGCAAGACTCTTCCGAGAGCTGACCGGCCTGGTCAAACTGAGCAATTGGGGGAGAAGGGTCTTGGTCAGTGAGGTGACCAAGAACCTGATGGTCACTCTGACAGAGCTACAGAGTTCCTCTATGGCGATAGGAGAACCTTCCAGAAGGACAACCATCTCTGCATCACTCCACCAAACAGGCCTTTATGGTAGAGTGGCCAGATGAAAGCCACTCCTCAGTAAAAGGCACATGACAGCCCGCTTGGTGCAAAAAGGCACCTAAAAGACTCTCGGACTATGAGAAACAAGATTCTTCGGTCTGATGAAGCCACGATTGAACTCTTTGGCCTGAATGGCAAGTGTCAGATCTGGAGGAAACCTGCACCATCATCCCTACAGTGAAGCATGGTGTTTTTCAGCGGCAGGGACTATAGCTAAGGTTCACCTTCAAACAGGACAACAACCCTAAGCATACAGACAAGACAATGAAGGAGTGGCTTTGGGTCTGAATGTCCTTGAGTGGCCCAGCCAGATCCCAGACTTGAACCTGTGTAGATTGATGGGGGAAAAACAATTTCATCCATTTTTGAATGAAGGCTGTAACGTAACAAAGTGGGAAAGGTGTAGGGGCCTGAATACTTTCCGAATGCACTGTAACGTTGTGGATATACACAGAATTTAATTTGTATAATATCTAAAGACCTGCATAACTATACTGAGAGATTTTAATTTCTTAAAGGACGTATTTGGGTGTTTTTGGAACCTTTGCTCATGATTTGTCAGAGCCCGCATTTTCCACAACGAGGATGAGGAAGTGAATTGCTGATTATGGTATGTTTCTCAAAAACAAGAGAAATAGGTCCCTTCTATAACACCCCATTTACATAAAGAAAATACAAATGATATAATAATAATAATAAATAAATAAAAAGTAAAATTCTCCAACTAAAAACACTAGGGTCAATCAGGTTTTTTTTTTTTGTCCGTTCTATCATCGGATAACGTAATATGAATAAAACATTTTTAGGAATCACTAAACGTTAATAAGGCTTCCCGTTGATGCCATCGTTAATCTTCAGTTTCTGTCTTTGAGGTGGTGCTAGCCGTTCATAATAACACATCCCTCATTCCCAGGAGATGTCCTTTAAAATGCAGCTTTGTTAGGATGAGATTGATTGAAGCATTCGTGAGAGCAGCCCGCAATAACAATCTCAGGAGAGGACAGGAGCCTGTCGACAGTCCTCTGTGTCAAATGACACCTTTCATTGGGAACGCAAAGCACCGCAATTCCATTATCCTAATTGCATCCTTGTCGTCCCCTCTCCCTCATTTTGAAGAGACTGTTGAAACTGTCTCCTCACAAAAACAAATCCGTTGGACATCCCCTTAAGGTTATTAAGGCCTATCGTACAGATGGTATGCTAAAAGTTTATGATATAATAGAGAATGCTAGAATTTCTCTTTTTCAAAGCCTATTGGTGTTTTTTTCAGACCCTGTAGCTTAATTTATTCTGCCTATAGAAGTTTTATATACACTATATATACAAAAGTATGTGGACACCCCTATTTCAGCCACTATCTTTGCTGACAGGTGTATTACATTTGAGCACACAGCCATGCAATCTCCAGAGACAAACATTGGCAGTAGAATGGCCTTACTTAAAGCTCAGTGACTTTCAAAGTGGCACCGTCATAGGATGCCACCTTTCCAACAATTCAGTTTGTTAAATTGATTGCAACATTCACTACCAAGTTCCAAACTGCCTCTGGAAGCAATGCCAGCACAAGAACTGTTCATCTGGATCTTCATGAAATGGGTTTCCATGGCTCAGCCGCCGCACACAAGCCTAAGATCACCATCCGCAATCCCAAGCGTTGGCTGGTGTGGTGTAAAGCTCTCCGCCATTGGGCTTTGGAGCAGAAGAAAAGCGTTCTCTTGAGTGATGAATCACGCTTCACCATCTGGCAGTCCGACGGACAAATCTGGGTTTGGTGGATGCCAGGAGACCGCTACCTGCCTGAATGCATAGTGCCAACTGTAAAGTTTGTTGGATGAAGAATTATGGTCTGGGGCTGTTTTTCATGGTTCCGGCTAGGCCCCTTAGTTCCAGTGAAGGGAAATCTTAACTGTACACCATAGAATGATGTTCTAGATGATTCCGTGCTTCCAACAGTTTGGGTTAGGCCCTTTCCTGTTTCAGCATGACAATGCCCCCATGCACAAAGCAAGGTCCATACAGAAATAGTTTGTCGAGATCGGTGTGGAAGAGCTTGACTGGCCTATACAGAGCCCTGACCGCAACCCCATCAAACACCTTTGGGATGAATTGGAATGCCGACTGCGAGCCGGGCCTAATCGCCCAACATCATTGCCCGACCTCACTAATGCTCGTGGCTGAATGGAAGCAAGTCCCCGCAGCAGTGTTTCAAAATCTAGTGGAAAGCCTTCCCAGAGTGGAGTCTGTTATGGCAGCAAAGGGGGGACCAACTCCATATTAATACTCATGATTTTAGAATGAGGTGTTTGGGGGCGTCCACATACTTTTGGTCATGTGGTGTACCTTGACTATCAACCTTAGATGCCTTAAGGCTGGTTGGTGCATGCTGCGTTTTGTTTTCTGAGTAAGTGCTGTAGAGTTATGACTGTCAATTTGGCAAATGTGATGAAATAGTTTGACACTGAGCCGCAGGGAACTGTTTCTATTCAGAGGAATGCTAGTGTTAGATTAGGTTGCACCTCAGTTGTGTTTGTTCAATGGTGTCTTCCTCTCCATTTCTTTGAAATCAATACTGAACAACAATATAAACGCAACAATTTGAAAGATTTTACTGAGTTACGGTTCATAGATGGAAATCAGTCAATTGAAATAGTCATTATTCCATAGGATATTGTGCAGCCAAGGGTGAGCTTGGGAGGTCTTAGGCCTACCCACTTGGGAGCCATGTCCACCCCGGGGAGCCGGACCCAGCCAATCAGAATTACTTTTTCCCCACGAAAGGGATTTAATAGAGACGGATATATGTGCATAAACAAAATTGAGAAATAAGCTTTTTGTGCGCGTGGAACATTTTTGGGATCTTTTATTGCAGATCATTACATTTACATTTACATTTAAGTCATTTAGCAGACGCTCTTATCCAGAGCGACTTACAAGTTAATTATTATTATTTTTTTTTAACCTTTTTTATTTAACCAGGCAAGTCAGTTAAGAACACATTCTTATTTTCAATGACGGCCTGGGAACAGTGGGTTAACTGCCTGTTCAGGGGCAGAACGACAGATTTGTACCTTGTCGGCTCGGGGGTTTGAACTCACAACCTTCCGGTTACTAGTCCAACGCTCTAACCACTAGGCTACCCTGCCGCCCCTCATGAAAAATGGGACCAACACTTCAGTATACTAATGGGTAAAAGGAATAATTCAAACGATCAGACTATAGAGACACCCGCCATTTGCATAATGCTAAGTCCTTTCAGGTTGTTTTGATGTCCCCGTTCCCCCCTGTTGACAGTGGTGTTTGATCCGGCCCATTGATTGAAGGATTGTTTGGTTAATTGATTGACGAGCGTCTGATTCACACTCTAGTTGATTCATTTGCCCTCAGCCATTCATGTCAGAATGGGCAGCCTCGGCTGACAGTGAGAGGAATGCTCCTCAACGCACAACTGTCCAGTGATGAAACAAGCAATAAATCACCCCTCTGTGAGATTTAACTTACACAGTATATCATCAGCAGAGGGTGTCTAAGCATCACATTTCATTATGAGTCTTGTGGTTTCACCTGAATCATTGTTGAAGTTTGTTTGTCCTTGCCTAACGAAATTGCTAAATACGTACAAACATGCTAATGATTTTTTTTAATTAAGATTTTTGTTCAACTTTGAAAGGTAGGACCTTTTTTAGATTAGCGAGTTCCTTCGCTGCGAAAACAGCTTGCCGACTCTAGCTGCTAAGCTCACATATTGCAAATGTCCATTGTCGCTCCCATTCAAGAGGCCAACCTGCCAGCTACCTAACCCGGAGAACATTTTAACATTTAAGATAAGAGCAGCATGCACTGGGAAGTCAAAAGGTTGAGGAGAGCAAAGCAAATTGGTAAGACATGCTTTTAAATTGGGATAAAAATGCCTGGAATATAGATGGGGTAAGAATTGACTCTGTGGCCTCCCATCTTCTTAAGTCTTTTCAAATAGATATAGAAAGCCATGTGCCTTTGTGCAAACTGCTGGTATTGGATTCCTCCTCAATAGTTTTTTTCCTCAAGAATGTATTTTTGACGGGGCCCATCATTTTTCCATAAATGCAGTGCAATAACTTCACACCCAATGATATTTAATTGATTCAGAATCGCGGCGAGACTCTGCCTCCTGTGGGAAACGCTTATTAAACTGGGAGGGTTAGGAAATGAGGTCCTGAGGTGAGAATCCCAACGCCGGCGCCTTCCAATTAGATTCTCAGTGGGGAGATAGAAACTGGGGATGGAGAGGGAGTGACATTTACTGATTCGGTTTTGACAAGGGAGGTGGGACGGTGGACGGGGGGGGGGTTGTTGTCTTGTACCGCTAATGATGTGCTGACCTCATTATGTTTACGAAGTGAATTTTGCAACAGGTTGAATGTTGAAGTCTAATTCAGTAGTTGGCTGAATGAATGAACCCCCCCCCCCAACATCTTTTCCTCTGCCACCCATTATTGCATTGCTCCAGTAGTCTGCTAGTGTTCGTTGTTGTGCAAAGTTGTTCATTTTGTTCAGAACACTTGATGTGTTTTTTGAATAGGGCTCTTGAAATTGATGGCACTACCTTCTGATGGCAGACTCTGGATTTGTCAGCAGAACAAACTATAGAAACGTAATGGTTGGCTGTGCTTTTTTTCTGAGATGACTCTAAAAAGAACCTTCAATAGATTAATAGTGTGAGTCATAGAAATATAATTCATAGAACTGGCTTGGAAGCGCTAACCCTGGCAATTTGACTGGGAAACTCATGGGTACACTCGCAATGGCTGCCTGGTATTGTGATGAAATGATTTTCATGCTAATTTGGAATGTTCTATCAACTAATGCTGGATTGCCATGGTAATGTAGGATGTTCATTCAAATTATGCTAACTGATGTGGTTCATGCAATGGAATGTATTTGTTGTTGTAATGTCAGTTGAGTTGACTCAACTGATTTGAAGGGTACAATTTCTGCTTTTAATTCCTTGCATGCGTACACTCAAAATGGCTGCCAGTCCACCCATTATCGCGTCATTGACTTGTGTTGGGACGTCCGCTCTATTAATTCTTTCATTCTATTTCTATTGAGAAAATGAACAATTCTCCTTCATTTGGCTGGGGGAAATCTAATGTCTTTCGGCATGACAAAGTATCCCAGCATAATAGCCAACAATTTCATGGGCTGTTATTTAATTTTTACCGCCACATGTTTTCTTTAAACACGTTTTTCTCTCTAACAAAAGCTCACATCAGTTATTCCTAATTGAAGATGGCGATCAATGTCCCCAAGGGAGGAATTCCATTTATTGAACCATAAAATGCACCACCTTGCCAATTGGACCCCAAATACATCAACATATGGTTTAGTGAGAACGCCTACATAAACTGTGTGGTAGAAATTCTGAAAGCCGGCCATTGAGGCAGCGCCTTGTAGCCCTAGGTCATTCTGAAGTGAAAAATAGTTTGTTAATAATCTGGCATGCAATATTTATCTTCTGAGTGCCAGCTCAGCAGAGTCTAGTGCTGGTTAGTCAAGTCATATTCCAAGGGCTTGTTTGATTAAGACCCTAGGCAAAGTGCTCTATTGCTCTGGATATGGAGCACATTGTTTGGGATGTGTCAAGGAAAGTTGATTTATCCTCCTGCTTTGACTACATCGACAACATCGTTTGTTCGCACAGAATCATTCCTAGGGGATAATCACTGTCGCGAAACGCCAATTCGGGACTGAAAAATGTTCATCAGATTCCCTTTGTTTATGTTATGCCTTGTGTCCTTGTCAACCGCTTAACCAGAGATCTTTTATCTGGGCAAACATTGGAGCACTATAAAGCCTACAGGTTGTTTTTAGGCCCGATTCTAATTAAAGGTGCAGTTGAAATTGTGTTAATTTCTTGAATGATAATGAACGAGTTGAGGCTCTGACCTTATATTGAGTTGTATTCTTTTCCAGAGCCCAGAGTTAATTATCCCTTTTATACCATGGCTATAATTTAACACATTTGCAGGTAGAAATGTTTTCAACATCCACTGAAGTAGCTAGCAAGTTTAATAGTGACAGTAGTTGCCTTGGTAACCAAACAAGACTTACTAGTTTTAAAGTTTAATATCCTGCAATTCTACACAATTTTCCATGATTCATGCCATGGGGAGGAGAGAAAATGTTGTAGCAATTTTATAGCTAATTTCTTGCAATTATACACATTTTTTCCATGATTAATGGGTCCTGTGTGGCTCAGTCGGTAGAGCATGGCGCTTGCAACGCCAAGCGTCAAGCGTCGTGGGTTCGATTCCCGCTGGGGCCACCCATATGTAAAAGTAGTGGCCCCAGCCGACTTGTAAGTCGCTTTGGACAAAAGCGTCTGCTAAATGGGATATATATATAATGCCATGTTAATATATCTGATTGAGAGTGACTAACAAAATCACAGGGGTTCCTGAATGGGGACCCCTGGAGGTCAGGGCCCCTGGAAGCACATTCGGACATGACAGTCTAGAATAACTTAGCCATGTCAGCAAAAAGATGATTTGATTGTTAATTGAGCTACTGTCAGGGACTGACATAACACGAGAGAAACTGCCGATGCACAATCAATTGTGGCACATTGTGTAGTCTACTATTCTAACTCTCAACAGGAAGTTAAGACCCCGACTGACGGATAATTATTTATCTACAGTGCATTCTTTTTCCACATTTTGTTACGTTACAGCATTATTCTAAAATTGATTCAATGTTTTTTTTTCTCATCAATCTACACACAAATACCCTATAATAACAGTGAGAACAGGTTTTTAGAAATATTTGCACATTTATTAAAGATTAAAAAACGTATTTACATAAGTATTCAGATCCTTTGCTATGAGACTCAAAATTGAGCTCAGGTGCATCCTGTTTCCATTGATCATCCTTGATGTCTCTACAACTTGATTGGAGTCCACCTGTGGTAAATTCAATTCATTGGACATGATTAGGAAAGGCACACACCTGTCTATATAAGTTCCCACATTTGACATTGCATGTCGGAGCAAAAACCAAGCTATGAGGTTGAAGGAATTGTCCTTAGAGCTGCGAGACAGAATTATGTAGAGGCACAGATCTGGGGAAGGGTATCTAAAGTTTCTGCAGCATTGAAGGTCGCCAAGAACACAGTGGCCTCCATCATTCTTAAGTGGAAGAAGTTTGGCACCACCAAGACTATTCCTAGAGCTGGCCTCCCTGCCAAACTGAGCAATCTGGGGAGAAGGGCCTTGGTCAGGGAGGTGACCAAGAACCTGATGGTCACTTTGACAGAGCTCCAGAGTTCCTCTGTGGAGATGTGTGTCCTTCTGGAAGGTTCTCCCATCTTTGCAGCACTCCATCAATCAGGCCTTCATGGCAGAGTGGCCAGATGGAAGCCACTCCTCCGTAAAAGGCACATGACAGCCCGCTTGGAGTATGCCAAAAGGAACCTAAAGGACTCTGGTCTGATGAAACCAAGATTGAACTCTTTGGCCTGAATGCCAAGCGTCACATCTGGAGGAAACCTCTCACAATCCCTACGGTGAAGCATGGTGGTGGCAGCATCATGCTGTGGGGATGTTTTTCAGCGGCAGGGACTGGGAGACTAGTCAGGATCGAGGGAAAGATGAATGGAGCAAAGTACAGATATCCTTGATGAAAACCTGCTCCAGAGCTCTCAAGACCTCAGACTGGGGGCGAAGGTTCACCTTCCAACAGGACAACGACCCTAAGCACACAGCCAAGACAACACAGGAGCGGCTTCGGTACAGGTCTCTGAATGTTCTTGATTGGTCCAGCCAGAGCCTGGCTTTGAACCCGATCGATCATCTCTGGAGACACCTGAAAATAGTTGTGCAGCGACACCCACCATTCAACCTGACAGAGCTTGAGAGGATCTGCAGAGGACAATGTGAGAAACTCGCCAAATACAGGTGTGCCAAGCTTGTAGCGTCATACTCAAGAAGACTTGAGTCTGTAATCGCTGTCAAAGGTGCTTCAACAAAGTACTGAGTAAAGGGTCTGAATACTTATGTTAATGTAATATTTCAGTTGTATTTTTTTTATACATTTGCTGAAAATTTAATCTGTTTTAGAATAAGGCTTTGTCTGAATGCTTTCCGAATGCACTGCATATGCAGTACCAGTCAAGTTTGGACACCTATTTTTACCATTTTCTTTTCTAGAGTAATAGTGTAAACATCAAAACTATGAAATAACACATATGGAGTCATGTTGTAACAAAGTGTTCAACAAATCAAAATATAATTTGAAATTCTTTAAAGTAGCCACCCTTAGCCTCTGACAGATTTGCACACTCTTGGCATTCTCTCAACCAACTTCATGAGGTAGTCACCTGGAATGCTTTTCCAACAGTCCTAAAGGAGTTCCCACATATGCAGCATATGATAGTCCCACTAAGGGCAAACCAGGTGGGATGGTGTATTGCTGCAGAATGCTGTGGTAGCCATGCTGGTTAAGGGTGCCTTGAATTCTAAATAAATCGCAGACCGTGTCACCAGCAAAGCACCATCACACCACCACCTCCATGCTTCACTGTGGGAACCACACATGCGGAGATCATCCGTTCACCTACTATGCGTCTCACAAAGACACGTTGTTTGGAAACAAAAATATCAAATTTGGACTCATCAGACAAAATAACAGATTTCCACCGGTCTAATGTCCATTGCTCGTGTTTCTTGGCTCAAGCAAGTCTCTTCTTCTTACAGTTGATGTTGAGATGTGTCTGTTACTTGAACTCTGAAGGATTTATTTGGGCTGCAATCTGAGGTGCAGTTATTTGCCGGTTTTTGAGGCTGGTTATTCTAATGAACGTATCCTCTGCAGCAGCGGTAACTGTGTCTTCCTTTCCTGTGGCGGTCCTCATGAGCCTATTTAATCCTCGCGCTTGATTGTTTTTGTGACTGCACTTGAAGAAATGTTCAAATTTCTGACCTTCATGTGTTAAAGTAACTGTTGGTCTTTGCTTATTTGAGCTGTTCTTGCCATAATATGGACTTGGTCTTTACCCTATATAGGGCTATCAACTGTATACCAACCCTTCCTTGTCACAGCAAAACCGATTGGCTCTAACGCATTAAGAAGTAAAGAAATTCTAAAAATGTACTTTTAACAAGGCACACCTGTTAATTGAAATGCATTCCAGTGACTACCTCATGAAGCTGGTGGAGAGAATGCCAAGTGTGCAAAGGGTGGCTACTTTGAAGAATCTCATCTAAAATATATTTAGATTTAACACTTTTTTTGGTTACTACATGAATCCATATTTTATTTCATAGTTTGTCTTCTATTATCCTACAAAGTAGAACATTGTAAAAAATAAAGAAAAACCCTTGAATGAGGTGTGTTCAAACTTTTGACTCCTACTGTACTCAAACTGTACTCTGTCAGGGGCTGGGAAATGCATTTTTTTTTTTGCAAAAAAATCCACTGAGGCAATGTGTGGACACTCCTAATGGCTCTCTGTAAAGGTGCTTAGTTTGTCTTGGTCAGCATTCCTGAGTCTCCGGTCTTAACCTGCTGACATAATGGCAAAGTTGTCTAGCTACATGTAGCAGGGACTGACTGTTTCAGGCAGGGAAGTCAACATGATCAATATTATGAGGTGTTACATTAGCAGTTCGATTGTGTTAGGTTTATTTAAGCAATAAGGCCCGATGGGTGGTGGAATATAACCAGTATACCACGGTTAAGGGCTGTGTCCAGGCACTCTGCGTTGCGTCGTGCTTAAAAGCCCTTAGCACTGGTATATTGGCCGTATATAACAAACCCATGGTCCCTTATTGCTATTATAAAGTGGTTACCAATGTAATTAGTGCAGTAAAAATGTGTTTTTGTCATAGGCCAATCAGCATTCAGGGCTCGAACCACCCAGTTTATAAATGTAAATATATGCAGCATTTTTATCATTTCCTCTCTCATTACAGGAAACTGACAGTAACACCATTAAGAAAACAGAAAAAGAGACCAAGTTCAAAGAGGCCAAGAAAGTCCTGAAGAGAAACTTCCAAGTCAACACCAAATTAGTTTTCACTGAAGACGGACAGGTTTGTGCAAACATTTATCGACATTCCATTTTATTTTGAGTCAGATCCAGTGATACAATTTTTGGCTTCAGCTAAATGAGAGAACCCATTTGTTTACGGGCAATTCCACGCAAACAGATTTACGCTTAGATTTTTCACTTTAAAATATCTGCCAAACAAAAACCATGGATTTTAAAGTTGAACAAAACAAACAACTCTATGCACAATGACTACTTTGAATAATTTGCACAATCATTTGTATAAGTAAAGCATGTGCAGATATAACGTTTGGTAACAATAAAACTGTGGGAGATTTTACTGTAATTCTGTTACCAAATGTTGCATCTGCACAGTTTTTCCTGTTATTGTTTAATGTATGTATTAATTACGGTAACATCTTCCTCAGTTTTATTCTGTTACCAATCTTTGTATCTGTACAGTTCTTCCTATAAATGTGTTTTTGTAAAATTCTGTGGAACATAAAAAGTAGTCCTTGTGCCTAGAGTTTTGTTGAACTTTACCAAACTTTTCTTTGGTATACATTTTAAAGTTACAATTATGAGTCTCAGCGTAATTGCTTGCCATTACAACCATCATTCAGAGAAAATTAGATGGCACCTGTGATGTTTAGTTGTGTTTGCTGCATTGAATCCCAGCCAGCTGCAAATGTAATTAAGGAGACTAAACGTGTGTTGTATGCCCTCTTCTATGTGTGCGTTTGTGTGTGGATAAATGTTTTTGTGTGTGTGCATATGTGTTGATTCCTATCCAGCTGAAAATGAGATGGCACCATTGCAGTGTTGTGATTTAACTCTGTGTTGGTCTATGCCCCTCGCTCTCCAGATGGTGCAGCAGTGGCCCCCGCTCCAGAGGACGGCCGTGCCAGCCACAGAGGGGGAGGAGGATGACTGCACGTCGGGCATCAATGTGGAGGAGGCCAGAGAGAGGCTGCGCCGAGAGGACCAGGAGTTTGACAAGCTGGAGTACAGGCGTAAAGTCAAAGAGAAACACAGGGTAAGACTGTAGTACAATCATTAAGTTAAACACAAACACGGGCGAAGACTACCGCACAGCCGTCAAAGGTCAGCCAAAAAAAATGCATCAAATCAAGCAGAAAAAGCAGGCAAGACTGTAGACAGAAGCAAAAACACAGGGTAAGACTGTAGTTCAGTCACAGTGTCAAACGGTTGCTTCACTAGCCCATACAGCAGCCTCGGGCAGGAGGTTAGTCGATTATTTCCCTGCATCATTTGGGAAAGCAGCATCTGATCCTAATGGTGATCCTCCTGCACTGAATGGGGGGGGGGTGACAATGAAGTACTACAAACTGCATGATCATAATGTACATGACATAATATATTCCTGTATTGTTACTGCGGCAAGGTCCCTTATGGTACCTTAGCACCTGGTTGGATGTTTATACGAATCGCTGTCAACGGAGCCAGTTCAATGCTCCAACTTAATCTCCCCCACTCTGCACCCAGCAGGTACTGTATGAAAAATAAATGTCACAGCTGTGACACGTGCACGCTCACACATACGCATAGACACACACACACACACACATGCCCTGAGGTTATAACCTCAGTGATTGAGGACAGGCATGGGCCAGATGTGTCTCTGGAATGACTTGAAGCAGCTGTTGGAGCTGCACAGTATCAGTGGGGACCAGATGAAAGGGAAGGCAAGACCAAGCATTCAATGTGCTTAGAAATGGGCTCTGCACATTAAATTCAATAACCTGTTAGATTAGGGCAGAAAAATTTATCAGAAACTAGGTGGTCTTTATAGGCCTTGTATTGGGCTTAGATAGATATATCTATCTCAATAAACATGATTGATATCTAATTGCCTTTTTTTTTTGCCTTTTATGTATAACAAGGTCAAAATGTAAGCTATTAAAAAAAATGTCTTAGTTCTACTGCATTAAAGGCTAAAAAAATGTGGGCTAGTACAGTACTGGGGCTGAAACTCTGTTTGGATATGAGTGTTCTAGATTTGCCCAGAGGAGAAGGCAAAGCCTGTCGTGCTGCACCCGTCCCTCCCACTCCAGGTTCTATTTTTAATCCCATATATAGTATATCGCAGGTTGAAACCCAAATGACAATAACAGACATGTCTGAGTCTGGCACACAGCTTGGGAGCCCACAGGCAGACGGGGAGATTAGGTTCAGTTAATATTTTCGAGAGCGAGCTTCGTTTCTCCACTAAAATAACTGCAGAAAGTTTGCTCAGCTTATCTGATTTGCAGAGAAAGTACTTTCCTTGCCAGTGGATAAATATTGACTGCTGGGATAAATATTGACTGCTGGGATAAATATTGACTGCTGGATGCTATTGTCTCACCCACTCGTTGCTACCTTATTTTATTTTATGAGATTATTATCTTATGATTTGATTGGAAGTAGTAATGACTGGCCTTTGAAAGGCATGTGTTGTGGTGAGTGTTGATGAGGGAATATATACATTGCACAATGTGTAGAAAACTGATATAGAACAGAATAAAGTCATTTTAGCAGTGTAGTCAATGTCAGGGATTTCTTTTTCACACTTATACAATTACCTTCTACTCAATTAACCCAAAGCTAAATAACCCACTAGTATTTCACTTCACAAGCAAAGGTTACAGTTCATCAAAACCTGATGAGGGATTTAAAAATGTTATGGTTGAGATGGATGAAGCAGAAGGAATTGCAAATCAGTCTGGCTGCACAACCGATTGGCAAACGTACTGCAAATGTATAAATAATGTGACTAAACTGAATAAAAAGACGAAGCTACACTTTTTAAAACAAAGAATGGTATTAAAACGCTTTGGAGCGCCTTCACTGAAGTTTTGGGGAAAATGCAAACTCCGTTCCATCATTCATTGAATCAGATTCATTTCAAAACCCTCTGATTCTACTTAAAATATTTTTTAATTGGCAAGATTAGCACATTTATGCATGACAATGCCAGCAACTCATGTTGACACTACACATCCAAGTATATCTGACCAAATTCTGAAAGACAAGAATAGTCATTTTGAATTCCGGATAGTGAGTATGGAAGAGGAAGTTTTTTGTTGTTGTCTATCAACAATGCCAAGCCAACAGGGTCTGACAACTTGGATGGAAAATGACTGAGGATAATAGCAGACGCAAATAGGAGTGGCAATATCCATGTCTTCAATTTTAGCCTACTAGAAAGTGTGTGCCCTCAGGCCTGGAGGAAGCAAAAGTCCTTCCTCTACCTAAGAATAGTAAAGCCCCCTTTACTGGCTCAAATAGCTGACCGATCAACCTGTTACCAACCTTTAGTAAAGTTTTGGAAAAAATTGTTTGACCAGATACAATGCTATTTTACAGTAAACAAATTGACAACAGACTTTAAGCACGCTTATAGGGAAGGACATTCAACAAGCACAGCACTTACACAAATGACTGATTACTTGAGAGATTTATGATAAAAAGTTTGATTTTCATTTGAATATTCTGTAATTAACATAAAGAAAATTTGCGCATTTTCCCACCAGTGGTGTTTCTCCACCATTCGGACTTGTTGCGGATAAAAGTCAGTACGTGATGACCTAGTGCACTCAATGTACGTTTTTGCTTAAGTTTTCATGTACCAAATAAAAATCTAAAGTTCAATGTGTTTCCATCACATTTTCAACTCTACTGATAGTTTTGTCACAAACTGTTGAGTTAAATAGAAGTGTACCTACTCTGGTTTTGGCACATGCGCTCTTGCCAACATCTCACAGATACAGTGCGAGTAGGCGAGTCTACATAATTATTATGGATAAGAGCGATTAATATTTGTTTTTGTCAAACGGCAGTCAAGCATCATGTCACCAGAGTAAGACCCTCTATTTATTTGGAAGGAGCATCAAGATCACAGTGCACTCTCACCACCCTGTTAAGTTCATCATAACGTATTTCATCTCTAGCCTAATAAACTGCATGGTTTCCCGAGTCACCTTGGAAGGACAACACCATGTCATAGCACGACTCCAAGTTTACTTCGATATGATGGTTATTATATCAATATTTGCGCATAAAGGCGTTTGTACCACCATTTCTCACATACTTAATTTTACAGACACAAAAAAGATCCCACTGTGTCAAACAAACAAATTCTGTCGCCATTTATAAAATTGTACCGAAGCTACCTGTTTCCACCATCTGTTGTGATTAAAAAAAAACATGACGTTACTCAAACTGTGGATGAAAATGTGGTTAATGTCAAGCATGCATTAGCTCTGCTGAAGTGTTGTGTAGGTGAGCCACCTCCCCCGTAAAGGGCGGCCCTCGAGTGGCTCATCTCATGGTCTCGACAATTAAGTTATGCCGCAGGCACTCCCCCCGCACGTCTATTAGGCATGGCTGTTGTGATTAACGCCTTGTCCCGTTCATTTGTCGTGCTCGCCGAGCATTGCCAAGAATGGCTGTTGTGATGGCTGACGCGTGAAGGGAAAAACAGACACTTTAAAAAATCCATTTAAATTTCTGTGCAGCACGCTGCCTCCGACACTCAGACGCGTGTCCAGAAATCAATTAGCAGCATTCACCAACATGAATCATTCCTGGCTGGCTGGCTGGCGTGCTAAATATCCCTCATGTTGCTAACTCTCTGTCGCTGGCTGTACTAAGGCCCTACTCAAACACTGTTGTGATCGTTTTAGTTTGACGTTCTAACTGAACTTGCCACCTATACTTCTACAGTAGAGAGCCAACCGCTCTGGACCACTGTAGCTACTGTAACTGCACACAGCATGCTGACTGAGGGACCGGAGGCATGCTGACAGACTGCCAACTAGATGGGCAGTTACTAGTCTGGCGGCCGTGGCCCATACTAATGGAAGGCAGCTCAGTGGGGAAAATGTATTACTCTCCCCAGACCGTCCTAATAGATCCATAACTTATTTGTTAGTCACGACTCCCTCTGGTGTTCGCTCTCTCTTCTCCCACTTCCTTTCTTATGCGCTTGCTATCGCTCTCCCTCCACCACTTTTCTGCATCGTTTGGAGGCCGGGCCAGAGTAGATTCCCATATTTTCATTCGGTCACGGCCCTGTGCTCCTCGCTAGCTCTGTAAAATGTTTTAGAAACCCTCCCCCCTGATCATACCTTGTGGCCTGAAAACCAATGAGAGTCAGGTGAAAACCAATGAGAGCCCGGTTCGAGCCTTCCTCCCATATCACAGACAAATGAGGAGGGAGTGGATGGCTGTAGGACAGCAGCCATTCCCCTCCTCGCCACCACACACACACACACCCACTAGTGGCGGCCGCTGCTGTTTAAGATTAGGGAGGACCATTCTTTTTGTTGCTTGACTTTATTTCCGGGGTAGGATGTCATTGTAAAATAATTTGTCCTTCACTGACATGCCTAGTTAAATAAAGGATAAATAAAAATTATATTACAGCATATTGGGTGACTGTCATTCATATTCCATTCACCCAGCTCAATGTGACATCGATAGATTTAGGCTACTACATGATACTAGAATTTGCCCTATACCTATCATAAGCTTGCTACAACCTAGTCTACAAATGAAAGTTGATAACGTAGGTGCACAGGTCGAGAGACAAATTGGAGTAATCAAGGTGACAGAGTGACTCATTCAATACCGCCTTGCACACTCTTGCCTGCATCTAGCTGATCTAGGGTGTAATCATTAGTCCCGACAGCAGTTGCAAACACGTTTCGATTAGACAAATTCAGCTATATTTATCCCTGTTTCATTCCATTTGGTTCCTTTTCAGAAATGTTTTTCAACAGAATCGGCAGAATGAATACACCCTTGATCACCTGCACACACAGTTCACTTTCATAGCAGCCACATACAAACAGCTTCATCACTTTGGGTTATGTGCAACTCTGTGTTGTTGTACGTGTCAAACTGCTTTGCTTTCTCTCGGCCAGGTCGCAGTTGTAAATGAGAACTTGGTCTCAACTAGCCTACCTGGTTAAGTAAAGGTGAAAAAACATTTTAAAAGATTAAAAAGGGTCTCGTTAAGGGAGAAAAAAGTTTATGGCCCGTATCACTTACTTTCCTGCCTAGCAATAAAGATACAATGTTTGTTCAGATGTGTAGGAGGAGACTCAGCCTAGGAGAAATGGTTAAATGTCAGTGCTTGTGTGAACAATGTCTTTGTCTAATGCAGCTGTGTTGATCCTCTAAGAAGAATTAACTTGGTTTGAGCTTTCATAGTATCCGTGGAGTTTTTACTCTGAAAATTAGAACCTAACAATAGTCTCTGTATTGGATAATGGCACAATCATTTGGCCCTGGGCTCATAAAATGTATTTAATGTATGGCTCATAACATGTATTTTAATGTAGGGCTCGTCAGGCTTCATTTTAATGGCGATCAAAGCTTTAATCAAAGCTATATGCTTTAGTATGACACTTCCGGTTTGTGCGGGAAATACTGGATTACTTATTTATTCTCTGGATGGAACATTTTGTAAAATACCGGGAAAATATTCAACCCTAATACACACACACGTTCTAATGCAAAATGTGGTTTTCACTGAGTGACATTTGGAGCAGAAATTAAGAACTCACGTATCAGCTGCTGACATTTCCTAATGCATTCTCCCGCCGCATATAAATAGGCTTCTGTTTTCACACACTATCATTATTTTTCCCCTCTAGCGAGGGTTTCACTCCCGTGTCAAGTCGTTTACTATGGTCAGTTCTCCCTGAATATGCCGTGTTGGCGAAATGATAATGGTGGAGGTCTGCTTTATTTTGGACTGTGTTTTGCAAGTCAGCCATTTTGTTTAGATTTGTTTGGTGTTTTTTCCCACCTGAAGGATGTGGCTGCATCTCGATACTCTATTGTGACCTGTCTAACCTCCACTCCTCTGTCTGCTTTCTTTCCTCCCATCCCCTCTCTTCTATGACCCATGGAAAATGTCTTAGCTTAGAGGCAGTAACCAGTGAATCTTATCATTAAAAAAAAACTACATAGAACAAAAAAGAGAAAGCATATCCTCTCATGGAATCTCTGACAATCTAACGAAATACAGCCATTTCACCCCAAAACAAACCTGCCCTGAAAGGCATGGATTGTCAGAGATATACGACACCTAAATCTGGTTAGACTGACATTGCTCCAAATTCAGTCTCCCTCTTCTCTCCCACAGGAGAAGAGACTGAAGGAGAACGCTGCCAGAAGAGAAGCCAGCAAGCAGTACGCTGAGGTAAGTCTCTCTCCTCCATTTTACATTAGAATTTCTCCCCCCAAACCCCTCTTAAAATCCATCACATCCTGAATGGGTTTGACTCCAGTCACTAGCTCCCCTTCACTCGTGTTACGTTAAACCGTGGCTGTTTAAAGTGATACTTCTGTCAGGATGCTGCTGTTGAACTCCAGTCTAGCTTCAAAAGGAGAGGCAGTCTCTAAAAGTGAGGGCCACACTCTACCCCTTCGTCTTTGTAACAAAGGCAGAAGGAGCATTCTCTCTTCTTCAGCCAATGTCAGACGAAGAACACAGAGTCCCCTGATGCCGATGTAGCACTTAGCTTTTAGATTGGAACAGAATTCATTGAGGAGAGAATGGGACAAGCACAATGGTACTTTACAGGGTCATTAATGTCAGCCCCTCTAGTGAGTCATGTGAAGTGTTATCTTCACAAAAGGGGACATGCTTTTCTGCAGACAAATACCAAATGCTCCATAGAGCTTCTCTATCGCCAGCTGAATTGGCTCCACTCCTGCCACGTGATGATGAGACAGAGAGTAGTTCCTTGTCTTGCGCAAGATCCCGGTCACAAAGCATCTGGGGTGTCTTCAGCAGAGGCGAGTCCCTCTTCCTCTCCGTGTAATATTAAATCCCCCTCTGCTCAGCTTGTGTCCGTCTGCCCGCCTGCTGAATTCGTCTTGCGTAATGTGGAAATGAAAAATCTTGTCTTCAACCTCAGCATAATTACCATGCCAGCACTCTTTCTTTCTCTCCTGTCAATCAAACACACCCAGTGTCATTACATTAATGCTGGCTTGCAGTGATAGATACTCCGGAGGTGTTAGGGTGGCATTTCTCTAATCCCCCTTCCGGCAGCTCTTCTGATGCCTCCTACCACTCTGGTGTATAGCCTACCTCACGTCTCCTGCTCCGTTTAGCACTCCTATTTGGCCTCTTCAGTGATGCGGGAGACGAATAAGGGGAAACTGAATGCAACATCTGAATGTGGCGTCATGGGTGGGATTATCATACACATCCTATCCCCCTTGATCTCGTTCGACGCTGACTCCACTCCTACACCATAGACTTCCTATTGAGTTAAATCAGACATTGATGACTACTTCACAATTATCCCTCATTTCATTGGGTTCAGAATCCACGTTTCCCATCTTTCTTTAAAGAAATACTATGTAGAAATAGCTCCGGCATTTCCTGGTTGCTAAAATTCTAATATTTCGCCTAATATCAGTTTGTGACAAAACAAGCAACAAACAAGCGCAGTGTTCACCAATCGGTCGATCTCCAAGCCATTCCTAGTTGCTCACCAAACGTTTCTGAAAAAAAAAATACGATAAAACCTTGCTATTTATTTTTTTCATTTTGCACTGTTGGTGGTAGGTGCACTTGATTCAGCAGCCCTAGCGGCGGGAAGGCAAGGTGTTCCCATTTTTTTTAAGCACTTCATGTGTCTGAAAGTAGAACTCCGCCTATCCGGCAGGCCCAGAGAGAAAATCAAGTGCACCTATAGGCCTACCACTAGCCAATCAGATTACCGTGTCTGCACAGTTTCCTCGAGCCATAGACTGATAATAGAAGCTTCGGCCGCACAGCAAAGTTGATAATGTGAGATTTCAACACTTTTAAAACCATGACTAGAGAAAGACTCAATGAATACAGCAAAGAGCTGCTGTTATTATGAGTTAGCTTATAATTAAGTTATTCAGCGCTGTCGACACTTTGTTCAGCAGTTTTATAAGCCATAAAATATGCGTTCTCTCTAATTCCACTCACGCTACAAGCAGCCTGCAGCTGCAATGAATGAATATAGCGAAGTGTTTTGATAAGCTTGCGTTATTATTTGCTGCTTGTCTTTTTTAATATATAGAGAGATTTTTCTTTCTCTGGTCATAGGAGTAACACCATTAGTTTGCGCATGAGGCATAAATAATGCAGTTTGAATTAAGTTTCGCGGGAGCCTCGCATCCGACATCTGAAGTAATGCAACAAATGATCTAGCAGTGTGATCATATACCTAAAATGTTGAAATATAATTTTGAAAATGGTCTGAGCCACACAAAATTGGTGGGGCAGTTCAAGCGTGGCCAATATGCAGTGCGCCTACAGCACAGACCTCATGTTAAACAAATTCTAATAATTTGAGCAGTAGAGGTCGGCTTGCATTTTGACTTGGTGATCTTGACTTAAAAGGTTGGTAGGCATCCCAAATGGCGCAGTGGTCTAAGGCAGTGCTACCAGGGCCACTAGACATCCTGGTTCGAGTCCAGGCTCTGTCGCAGCCGGCTGCAACCAGAAGACCTATGGGGGCGGTGCACAATTGGCCCAGCGTCGTCCGGGTTAGGAGAGAGTTTGGCCGGCAGGGATGTTCTTGTCCCATCGCGCACTAGTGACTCCTGTGGCGTGCTGGGTGCATGCACACTGACACGGTCGCCAGGTGTACGGTGTTACCTCCGACACATTGGTGTGGCTGGCTTCCGGGTTAAGCGGGCATTGTGTGAAGAAGCAGTGCGGCTGGGTTGTGTTTTGACCTTTGCCTCTCCCGAGTCCGTACGGGAATTGCAGCGACGGGACAAGACTGGAACTACTGTTTGGATACCACAAAATTGGGGAGAAAAAGGGGTATAATCAAAAATAAAAGGTTGGTGACCACTGGTGTAGAGAATTATTGTACCATCTAAACAAACCGCTGTGAAATACATTTTCCACAACTAAAAATATTGTATTTTCAGCTGTTTGAAGCTGGTGTACAAAACCTAAAGTAAGATGCAGAAGACCGGGAATCATAGAAATAGAGCACATAGAACGGGCGACAGGGTAGCCTAGTGGTTAGAGCGTTGGACTAGTAACCGAAAGGTTGCAAGTTTAAACCCCCGTGCTGACAAGGTACAAATCTGTCGTTCTGCCCCTGAACAGGCAGTTAACCCACTGTTCCTAGGCCGTCATTGAAAATAAGAATTTGTTCTTAACTGACTTGCCTAGTAAAATAAAAATAAAAATATCTACAACCTCTTAGACTTACTTTCAATGAGAATTACAGATTTATAACACATTTCTGTGAATTTGGTTGGGTATCACAAAACCCTACACATTGCAGCTTTAAATCTGCCCATTTTTTAAAGCAGCTTTTTTTCTCAATTCGTTCATCTTCTGTTGGCCCTGAAGTCTGCTCTTATGTTTTACCAGCGACATGGTAAACCAGGCTGCTTCCTCCTGGTATTGATGGGGGCTGTGTGTTGAACTATGCTCCGCCATACTGAACACTTCTCACTCTGCCATCCTCCCACTCACACAGAGACAATTAGAGCATTACAGGCTGTCTCCACTGGGCAACGTGCCTTCAGCCCTCCACTGTTGTCTCATTTATCATCGCTAACACTTTTCCCCAAAGCCTGCGAGCGCAACCATGGTGCCCTCAATAAAGCAGCAGGCCAGACTTATCCAGGCTAACGCTTGGGGAGACTTTGTGCTTGTTTGTTAAGGATTTGGAAGGAATTGGGAAAGTCTTAGGTCAGATATAGCTTGTTAACAACATGAAGTGCCTTCTACACTGTCCTTGAGTTTCAAGTTTTTTTTTTGTCATTTGAAGTTTTGCTTTTGTGTGGTTTTGTGATCCTGGAGTATTTATTTAGTCTTCAAGGTCTTATTTAATCTTCAAGTTCTCTGGGTAAGATAAAGATGCAGCATCTTGTTTCTAAGGGTGCTATTGATCATATAAGCACAATGTCCAGTAGTGGGATACCTTAAGGCAGGTATTCCCAAACTGGGTTGCCGTCGTGGGTACGCCAAATAATAATGTGATTCAGAAATTATTATTATTTTTTCACATTTTCAAGCAGTCCATTTTATAGTTTCCAACAGGCCTATACATTTGGCCAAGTTTTTTTAATCGCCTGAGTAGCCCCGTTTCACTGCCAAAAATAACATTAAACAATCTAGTGTTGAGCGAAATAACAACACAATGTCAAATAATAAACATCCAATCACATTAACTGTTACTCTCTCGTGGGAACTCCCCTAACGGTCCGTATGTAGCCAAACGTAGCTGCTGCTCTTTCCGTTTGCTCGAAAATGGATAAATGGTTAAAAAAAAGTAAGGCCTGTGTCCATAGAGACACATACCAGTTCCACAGGTAGTACTGCTACTACCAGCAGTACTACACCTGCACCTGTCGACGACACAAGTTGTTCTGCTTCCACGAGCACATCCAATGCTAGCATCAGTAATTCTACATTCGTTGTTAGCCCAGCTAGCATGGACACTGACAGTTGTGAATCTCATGTAGCCGGAAGAGCTACTGATCCCTTACCCGGGAAAGCACCGAACAGACAGTGACGTTGGACCATCGAAGAGGCGCAAATATGACCCCTACATTGATTTGGGGTTCACTTATATTGGGAGTAGTGCCTTTCCTCAGCCACAGTGTATTTAATGTGCGAAGTACCATCTCACAACACAATGAAACCTCCACTTTTGCGCAAACATTTAGAAACAAAACATGCCAATTAAAAAATAATAATAAGCCACTGGAGTTTTTTGAGCGAGAATGAAAGACTTTCGAGTAGTAAGACATGTATAAAAGCAACACATACCATTAATAAGAATGGGCTAGAAGCGTCTTATATGGTGAGCTACGGAGTAGTTAGCACAGGCAAGCCCCATACTATTGTGGAGGGCTTTAATTCTTCCTGCTGCCGCAGATAAGTCTGGGACAATGCTGGGGGGAATAGGCCCCCCCCCAAAAAAATGCCTTCATCAAACAACACTGTTTCACAATGCATCATTGACGTGGCAGGAGACGTTTTGAAACAATTACTGCTTCACATACAAGCCAGTGATCTCTATGCGTTACAGCTGGATGAGTCAACAGACGGGCCTGGCACAGCTCCTAGTATATGTCAGTTACATTTATGGGGGTTCAATTAAGGAAGATATCCTCTTCTGCAAACCACTGTGTATTTTCTGAACTATGCAATGATATGGGCAGCAAATATGTAACACCTTTACAACATACAGAAGTGCGCTGGTTATCAAGGGGCAAAGTATTGACATCTTGTTTTAAAATTGAGAGACGAGCTTAAAGTTTTCTTCGCTGACCATAATATTCACTTGAAGAGTTTCTCACACGACTGGCCTATCTGGGTGATGTTTTTTCTCGCCTTAATGATCTGAATCTAGACTTACAGGGACTCTCCGCGGCTATATTCAATGTGCGGGACAAACTTGAGGCTATGATTTAAGAATTTGGAGCTCTTCTCTGTCTGCACTAACAAGGACCTTCCTCGAGTCCACTTACCGATATCTGAACAAGAGAGCCTCATCAAAATTGCAACACGTAGTTCTGTGAAAATTGAATTTAATCAGAAGCCATTGCCAGATTTCTGGATTGGGCTGCGCTCAGAGTATCTTGCCTTGGCAAATCGCGCTGTTAAGACACTGATGCCCTTTGCAACCACGTACCTATCTGAGAGTGGATTCTCAGCCCTCACTAGCATGAAAAACTAAATACAGGCACGTGTTGTGTGTGGAAAATGATTTAAGACTGAGACTCTCTCCAATACAACCCAACATTGCAGAGTTATGTGCGTCCTTTCAAGCACACACTTCTCATTAACCTGTGGTGAGTTATTCCCCATTTTCGATGAACAAATAAAGTTTGATATGTAAGATAGCGACATTAAAGAGTACAATTATTGATTATAATTGTTATTTGTGCCCTGGTCCTGTGAGAGCTCTTAGACTTCCCACAAGCCAGGTTGTAACAAAACATGAATTAAACATAAGAATGAGCGTATCATATAGTGTGTGCTTGGCAGGCTTACAATGATAGGAAAAATCAAAAAATCAACTCTCAAATTTGAGTGCGCTGACCCTGGTGCTAGAGGGGGTACGCAGCTGGAGGAGGAACGTTTGAAGGTTACGCGACTTTAAAACGTTTGGGAACGACTGCCTTAAGGATATTATAAAGATGAGATTTGTCTCTGACGAATGACCGGGCTGTGAATGAGAGGCTGTGAATGAGATTCAAGTTTGGGGAAGCATTTAATGCATCCATTTTAGCAGTTTCAGACTAATGTAAGAGCCTACTATTCCTAATTTGATGAGTCGATTGGATGGTGAGGAATTAAGATTATAATGGCTCACTCACTGTTTGCAAGAAAATAGGCTGCCGTTCTGAAATATGCGTTTCTTGTCCATTCTTTGCACTTGTTTGGAGCTCAACCCCAGCTATAGGATAATTTTTTTTGAAGTGTACGTTATTTATAATAAGTTTCAAATTTTACATTTTATTAGTTGTATGTATTGTATATACGTGGTATACACTGTCCAACGAAATGCATACAAGTTTTTTCTCAACAATGCAACAATAAGAAATAATAAAATATAAAAATTGAATAAACATTTTAGCATAAGTATAATACAGTAAGGCACAATATTTACACTTGCATTAGGGAATGTGCATTATTAGCAGTAGTAAATAAAGAGCCTAGTTTGTGTGGACTGCATTACCAAAATTATGTGGACACCTGCTTTTTGAACATCTCATTCCAAAATCATGGGCATTAATATGGAGTTGGTCCCCCCTTTTGCTGCTATAACAGCCTGCACTCTTCTGGGAAGGCTTTCTAATAGATGTTGGAACATGTGCTGCAGCCATGAGCATTAGTGAGGTTGGGTACTAATGTTGAGCGATGAGGCCTGGCCAGCAGTCGACGTTGCAATTCATCCCAAAGGTGTTCGATGGGGTTGAGGTCAGGGCTCTGTGCAGTCCAGTCAGGTTTTTCTACACCGATCTCTGCAAACCATTTACGTATGGGCCTCGCTTTGTGCACAGGGGCATTGTTTTGCTGAACGAGGGCCTTCCCCAAACTGTTGCCACAAAGTTGGAAGCACAGAATCGTCTAGAATCGCATGCTGTAGCGTTAAGATTTCCCTTCACTGGAACTAAGGGGCCTCGCCCAAACCATGAAAAACAGTCCCAGAGCATTATTCCTCCTCCACCAAACTTTACAGTTGACACGATGCATTCGGGCAGGTAGCGTTCTCCTGGCATCTACCAGAGTTCAATCTTGGTTTCATCAGACCATAGAATCTTGTCCTCTAGTCCTTTAGTTGCCTTTTGGCAAACTTCCTAGTGGGCTGTCATGTGCCTTTTACTGCGGAGTGGCCTCTATCTGGCCACTCTACCATAAAGGTCTGATTTGGCGGAGTGCTGCAGAGATAGTTGTCCTTCTGGAAGGTTCTCCCGTCTCCACAGAGGAACTCTGGAGCTCTGTACGAGGGGCAATCGGGTTCTTGGTCACCTCCCTTCTCCCCCGATTGCTCAGTTTGGCCAAGCGGCCAGCTCTAGGAAAAGTCTTGGTGGTTTCAAACTTCTTCCATTTGAATCCCACTGTGTTCTTGGGGACCTTCAATGCTGCAGAAATGTTTTGTAGCCCTTCCCCAGATCTGTGCCTTGACACAATCCTGTCTCGGAGCTCTATGGACAATTCCTTCAACCTCGTTGCTTGGTCTTTGCTCTGACATTGCACTGTCGACTGTGGGACCTTGTATAGACAGCTGTGTGCCTTTCCAAGTTATATCCAATCAATTGAATTTACCACAGGTGGACTCCAATCAAATTGTAGCAGCATCTCAAATTTGATCAATGGAAACAGGATGCACTGGAGCTCAATTTCGAGTCCCATAGCAAAGGCTCTGAATATTTATGTAAATAAGTTAATTCTGTTTCTTGTTTTTTTAACCTGTTTTTAGCTTTCTCACTATGGTGTATTGTTTGTAGATTCATGATTAAAACATGTAATACATTTTAGAAGAAGGCTGTAACTTAACAAAATGTGGATAAAGTGAAAGGGGCAGAATACTTTCCGAATGCACTGTAAGGAGAGTCAAAAGAAACGCGACAATAATATACAAGGGCTACATAGCGAACATTACAAGTACAACTGTTTATATGGATTCTCTTGATAATTAAGTAGGCATACACTACATAGTGTGTGAATTGACACGCGCTACTGTCACACGCAAATTTCAACGGCGTCCCTCCATGCGTTTTCGGCTTAAGGCTGCATGACGCGACAAATGATTATTTGAAAAAAGTTTAATGAAAGGCAGTCGCGCTGCTCTGTTTCTTGCGCAGGCTGCACACACTTCATCAGTCTCTCATTCACAAGTTGACAAGCATATGATATTCTCACCCATCAGACTATTCTCAATTTAATCTGGTCTGTACATAGAGCCTGTAATATGTGCGGAGTTTTTATTTTATTTAGAATGGCCATTAACTTTTTTTTTATCTATAGCCTGCACTTGAATAGCGAATGTAAGATACGTGTGGTTTGTAAAGCAGATGAATGTGCTTAATTTGAAGAATGTAGTCAACAGAGCAGCACGAGAAAGCTGTCTCTTTTAAATAGGGGCCAGTCAGAACAAGGTTTTCACACACGATTGCTCATTGACTGGGCTTATAAGAACACATGTATCACTAGGATATGGGCTCTCCAACAGTGTTTCTGGGATCTTGGGTCTAAAGGCTATGTTTAGAGTTATTTGGCCACTTTAGTTGTTACAAACCTTTTCAAAACATATAAGCATAGGGCCTCCCGAGTGGTGCAGCGGTCGAACGCACTGCATCGCATTGCTAGATCTGCCACACCCCTTGACCTAGACTAACATTGGCAGTAGAATGGCTTTACTGAAGAGCTGCTCAGTGACTAGGGTGCCACCTTTTCAACAAGTCAGTTCGCCAAATTTCTGTCCTGCTAAAGCTGCCCAGGTCAACTGTAAGTGCAGTTATGTGAAGTGGAAACTTCTAGAAGCAACAACGGCTCAGCTGCGAAGTGGTAGGCCACACAAGCTCACAGAACGGGACCCCCGAGTGCTGAAAATCATAGCGCATCTGTCCTCAATGTCAGCACTCACTACTGACTTACAAACTGCCTCTGGAAGCAACTTCAGGACAAAAAATGTTTAGGCCCCTTAGTTCCAGTGAAGGGACATCTTAAAACTACAGCATAGAATGACATCCTAGATGATTCTGTGCTTCCAACTTTGTGGCAACAGTTTAGTGAAGGTCCTTTCCTGTTTCAGCATGACAATGCCCCCGTGCACAAAGCGAGGTCCATACAGAAATAGTTTGGTGTGGAAGAACTTGACTGGCCTGCACAGAGACCTGACCTCATCCACATCGAATACCTTTGGAGTGAATTGGAACGCCAACTGCGAGTCAGGCCTAGTCGCCCAACATCAATGACCGACGTCACTAATGCTCTTGTAGCTGAATGGAAGCAATCCCTGCCCCAACATCTACTGGAAAACTTTCCCAAAAGAGTGGAGGCTGTTATAGCAGCAAAGGGGGGACCAACTCCATATTAATACCCATGATTTTGCAATGAGGTGTTTGACTGCACTCCTTAATCTTGACTGCCGGTTCACCGTAACAGCTGTATTGAAAACAGGGGTGGCAATAATTTTGACATCCATCTAGTCGAGAGAAAATAATAGTACTTGTTAAATAAAATCTCTATCTGAGCAATTGTATTAGTATAATATACCTCAGTATTTGTATTTATTTTATCAAGGGTACCAATAATTTTGGACCTGACTGTATATGTTGATTTTATGTGATGTGCTTCCCGATGTGACACAGTTCAGTCATGTAAAGAACATTTCATGTACAAAGCTGTTAGGCTTTGGAGTCCCTTATCATCCTCGCACAGACCAGTACACAAACATGAACATTTTGATGCTGGCCCTACCAAGCCCACTGAGCGCGCTGAAGTTTGAGTGAAGCTGATTTAACCACCACTCACTCCAACTCTTTTAAATAGAGATCTCCCAAGACTAAGACTTATCAAACAAAGCCCCCACTTCGGACAGATGGCGTTTTGCTTGACTCCTTTCCAAACCCAGGGTAAGTGTATTGCTGTGATGGCATGCCAGGAGAACCACAATGCCCGGACTCTCTGCATCAGAAGTTGACGCTAGAAGGGGTAACCGCCCTTTGTTGGTATTTTAAAAGTAATCTTTGCAGATAACTTGGCAGCAACCTGATGGCCAATCCAGTGTTTCTCTTCTCCTCCTGGAATAATTATATCCAGCAGAGTCTGACATAACTGGAAAGCAGCCGTTGTCATCCGTTTCAGGAGGCCGTCCACAGTTTCTAGATGGCAGCTGTCATGTCTATTCTTTTCCCACTCTCCCTGGGGGATACCTCGTATAACAGGCATATGCAGGTGTTGGGAAGAGGTATTCATACCACCCTTTGACAACCGATTCTCAATGGACCTGGTGGTGCTCTTGTGCTTAGTTACCACATCTACAGTGTTTTGTACCTGAACCGGTGCTATCATTTATTGCTTTCAATTGATACCTAAAAGTCCATCTCTCTTAAGTGTTCTCTGCAGCAAATTAAGTTTTGTTTGTTGTTAATTACTTAGCTTGACTGACCAATGAACAGATTCAAGTTTTGCACATAGTTTTGGTGTCCAAATGGGTACGAATATTATCTAATGAGCTGTATCAATGTTAAGCTCAAGGCTTTTCGGGTTTGTTCACTTCCTTGTCTCATAACCTTCACTATATTATCTATAAACCCTCTTAGATTTAGCATCTGTGCGTTTTCGAATCCTGGCAAGCCTTTTGGGTCTTACTTTTATGTAATCCTGATGAGAAATGCCGGTGGTAGCTCTGCATGCGCCAATGAGTTCAGACAGCCTAATGTCTGACAGGTTAGTAATAAATGTTCCCTCCATGCTGCCTGAGACTGCTTTCCACTTTTCCCAGAGTTAGACTTTCAAGAGATGAAGCTCTAAATGAGAATCCATCACCAGGGGCCTGAAGAGATTTGATTAAAGTCCACCAGGGAGCGTGAGCTGTGGTGGCATGTCAGAATTTCTCCTAAAATACTTCTGTGTTCTCATCAATCTGTCCTCCCTTCTCTTTTATTGCTCCCACGCTGGGATTTCTGTCTGTGTTCGTGTTTTGTGCCTAGTTGTTGGCCCAATGTTGATACAGAGCCCATGCTTTAATCAGTAAACTCCTGAATTGAATGAATAGGTGGAAAGAAGGCTTCCTGGATGATCTAGATGAGCGTGTCCTGAAAAATTAATGCCTAGTATTCCAGCGTTTAAAGCGTCACATACATTTGATGGTCTCCTAAATGCTAAGTGATTACAGCATTTATTTAAATATTCATTGGCTAAAGTGCTGGCTGGAGCCATTCTAAGCTGGCACAAGGCATGGATTCTGCCTGTGTGTGATTGAGACACCTTAATCGACGTGACATCCCAGGTGGTGCCTCTGAAGATGTGTGTTAAACTAGCTGACACAGTGAAGGCGTGTAAAAGAAGGCTGTGCACACACACAAGGGAAATAAACATTGCATGATGTTGAATGTCAGCTTTTTACTTTGACCTTAAAATAATGGTGGTGCCTTTAAAGCTTTGAGATAATAATAATTATTTATTTATTTTATATAGAGCTTTTCATTACAAACAAGAATGTCAGTCGCGTTGAAAACAAAAACGAATGTAGGGATCTTGCAGTTCATGGTTGGTCTTCCACAGCTTCCGATGTCGAGGCAGTTGGTCTTCCACAGCTTCCGATGTCGAGGCAGTTGGTCTTCCACAGCTTCCGATGTCGAGGCAGTTGGGATAGGCAGTCAGTAGCAGTAGCTTGAGGGGAGGGAGCCAAGCCAAGCTGAATAAACTGGCTTGCCGTCATCATTCCTGTAACTCCATGGGTTACCACCAGTTATTTCAGATCAACCCTCATTAAGTTAAAAACCAAAGAAGTTGATTGAAAAAATGCAGTTAAAAAAAACACTTAAAATAACGAACATATGCACAATTTTGAGCTTTCTGCCTAGGCGACCCCACGGCGCCATGGCAACCACTGAACTTGACGTTATTGATGTATAATATGACATCCTGTTTCAATCAATACATGGCATGCCATATACTGTGGAACTTACAACTAAAGGTGCACTGAGTATTGTATTGCTATTTTCCAGACAGTATCTGTAATATGTCTAAAGGGTTTTCAGTTTCTACGGTAACACTGGCTCCTCTCTCAGCTCAATATGGCATTCTTGTTTTGATGAGTACATAAGTCTCCCTAGAGGGAGCTGAGATTGCACTAACTTGAGCGTCTGAGACTGTACTGAAGATAATGAGATGAGACCACGCACAGGTCTGCTTGGTGGTGTGGAATTATGCTGCCTGTTCTTCAGTATATTTAGTTTATGATACTGTCAGCCTTGTTTTTTGTTGTTGTAATTACTAATATATTGGTCAAAGTAAGAAAGAGACTCATTGTTGCTGTTAATCTGTACATAATGATCAGGTTAGAAAAAGTTCTCATCTATAGTGCTGGGCAGTATACCATATTTTACTATACTGAACAGAAATATAAACGTAACATTTCACAATTTCAAAGATTTTACTGAGTTACAGTTCAGATAAGGAAATACGTCAATTGAAATTTAATAGGCCCTAATCTATGGATTTCACATGGCTGGGCAGGGGTGCAGTCAGGCACAGCCAATCAGAATGTGTTTTCCCCCACAAAAGGGCTTTATTAAAAAAGTAAATACTTCTCGGGTACCAGTGATGATGTAGGCCTAGATAGGCATGTTTGTGCAACGGTAAGAAACCATGTAATGTAACATCTAATTAGTCCCCTGGAATCACTGACCAACACTTTGGTTCCTACCCTGTCAATAATTCCTCCTTGGCGTAGTCATTCATTGTCATGTCAAACAATATATTCAAGGTGCTGCCCACTATATTCCAACCATAGAATTAGATAAATCATTCTATTTCCATGATCCCAACAGTTAACCAATTAACTAGGCATATATTTTTCCCCTATATTATGCATCTCTGTGGGGAACAGTGTGGTAATGATAACAAAAATGCAGAAATTGATGAAAATGCTGATAAGTTTAGTTTGGAGTTAGAACGGTATAAAATGTTCAGAATGGTAGTGTTTCCACCCTAGGGTCAT
Organism: Oncorhynchus masou masou; assembly: GCF_036934945.1. Classification (NCBI taxonomy): domain Eukaryota; kingdom Metazoa; phylum Chordata; class Actinopteri; order Salmoniformes; family Salmonidae; genus Oncorhynchus; species Oncorhynchus masou. The sequence goes on along the minus strand of NC_088222.1, from coordinate 40,576,563 downwards.
GAACTACCCATAAAGCATATTTAGAACGTTTTTTATTATTGAAAAACATAAAATACCATCATACCATACATCAAATATTGTGATATGATATTTTGGCCAAATTGCCCTACTCATCTGATTTCAAGTTTGTTGGGACACACTGGTGTACTGTGTGTTTCTCCCTGCTCTGTTTCATGGGTCTGATTTGTAACTGTCCCTGACGTCAGCATGAGGCAGGGCAAACTCTTGTTTTTATTCTGTTCAAGTGGATATGACAGGACTGTTCTTGCCCCAGGTCTTGCTAGCAGAATTTCAAATGAATCGTACAAAAGACAGGTCTCCATACAGGATTTGTTTACAGCATGCACAGACACTGAATCTGGCTCCCTGCACAGCAAGACTAGCGGCAGGACACTGCTGCTGATACTCCGACTTAATGTTCTAACATTAGGTAAAGCAAAGATTAGATTTCCTCCCGAGATACTAGAATTGCTACAAGTCCCACCCCCATCCATATTTTGTTGCCTCTGGGTCGTAAACGGGTCGTTAAGATCTCTAACATGAGAAGAGTCAAACTGGCATACTGGTGTACTCCCCTTCCTCACTAAAGTACTTGAGCGATTGCTAGCCTCACAAATCCAACAACCCATAGCATCTCATGAACTTTTTGCGCCCCTCCAGTCAGGCTTACGAGCTATGCATAACACTGAAACTTCCTTGGTAAAGGTAGTGAACAACGTTCCCTGTGCTGCTAAAGCTGGGAACATCTCCATCCTCCTGGGCCTGTCTGTAGCATTTGACACTGTCATCAGATTTTAACTGGCCACATCTAGAGGCTTCTTGGAGTCTCCTTGCCTGGTTCCCCTACCCATCTGATAGACAACAAATTGTTTCCCTTGGAAACTGCAGGTCTTCCCCAGCCCCTGTATCACAAGGTGTCCCCCAAGGCTATGTTAGGTCCATTACTGTTTATTATTTACATGCTACTCCTTGATCAGTTTCTCCCATCACTTTGGACTCAGATTTCACTATTATGCAGATGCATATGCACATCTAGGTCCACTCAAAAAAGTCTGTCATCGTGTTTAGTCTTCTCCCTGGTTAGTCTGTCATCGTGTTTAGTCTTCTCCCTGGTTAGTCTGTCATCGTGTTCGGTGTACTTTTATATACTTACTTATTTCTATGGGATTTTATTGCTTTTCATCCTGCTGCATGTAAAGTGATTTGGGGTGTCTTGAAAAGCGTTTAAAATGAGATGTATTATTACTGTATCCATATTAAGCCTACATATGTGGCATGGCTATTGCTTCAGTGTCGTCCACTAAGCTTAGAACTCTTTTATTCCATTTCATGTGGATATCTCTTCATTTAAATCATCAAAGTGCATTGAACTATTGACTTACCAGCGCTTTAGTCTGTAGTCACAAGAATGTAGGAAGATCCATACCGCAGGTTATGTTTGGAAAGCTATGAAAGGGGTAGAGTGTAGTGCTGTAGCTAACTCTGTCTCCCATAACATTTCATGCTCATGACCCTTTGTTTTCCACGGTAGCCTTTTTAAAAAACATTTTTTTTAACCTTTTTCAAACAATCCGTGGGTGAGGTCTTTCACACATATCAGATGGCCTGATAAATTGTTTTGACAGGATAGAGCTGTTGGTTTAGAAAGCAGAGCTTTGAAGACTGTTTTCAAAGCCAGTTGAAATTGAGCAGCCCACCTTCTAGTCATGAAAATCAGCTTAGGTCTTAACGTTCCATCGAGTTGCTAAAACCAGCAATATTGTCCTCTCTTTCAAGGCTTTCTAGAAGCTATTAATAGTCTGGAACGGGCAAATAAGGCTTGTTGAACACTGAGGTTAGCAACACGGACTCAGATATGTGGAACAAACAGGGCCCTCTCATAATAGCTGTCCATAGAGAAATCTACCACAGATGCGTTTGTCCCAAATTCTTTCATAAAATGGCGTCCCTGTGGGTCTGAGAACCCGAGCTCATTAACAAGTGCGTTCCACTGGGCAGTTTCATCCATTTTAAGTAGATCAATTATTTCCCTCTTTTCCCTCTCCCTCCCTCAGTACCTCCCCTCTCCTTTCCTCAGTACCTCCCCTCTCCCTCCCTCAGTACCTCCCCTCTCCTTTCCTCAGTACCTCCCCTCTCCTTCCCTCAGTACCTCCCCTCTCCTTTCCTCAGTACCTCCCCTCTCCTTTCCTCAGTACCTCCCCTCTCCCTCCCTCAGTACCTCCCCTCTCCTTTCCTCAGTACCTCCCCTCTCCCTCCCTCAGTACCTCCCCTCTCCCTCCCTCAGTACCTCCCCTCTCCCTCCCTCAGTACCTCCCCTCTCCTTTCCTCAGTACCTCCCCTCTCCTTTCCTCAGTACCTCCCCTCTCCCTCCCTCAGTACCTCCCCTCTCCCTCCCTCAGTACCTCCCCTCTCCTTTCCTCAGTACCTCCCCTCTCCTTTCCTCAGTACCTCCCCTCTCCTTTCCTCAGTACCTCCCCTCTCCCTCCCTCAGTACCTCCCCTCTCCCTCCCTCAGTACCTCCCCTCTCCTTTCCTCAGTACCTCCCCTCTCCTTTCCTCAGTACCTCCCCTCTCCCTCCCTCAGTACCTCCCCCTCTCCCTCCCTCAGTACCTCCCCTCTCCTTTCCTCAGTACCTCCCCTCTCCTTTCCTCAGTACCTCCCCTCTCCCTCCCTCAGTACCTCCCCTCTCCCTCCCTCAGTACCTCCCCTCTCCTTTCCTCAGTACCTCCCCTCTCCCTCCCTCAGTACCTCCCCTCTCCTTTCCTCAGTACCTCCCCTCTCCCTCCCTCAGTACCTCCCCTCTCCTTTCCTCAGTACCTCCCCTCTCCTTTCCTCAGTACCTCCCCTCTCCCTCCCTCAGTACCTCCCCTCTCCTTTCCTCAGTACCTCCCCTCTCCCTCCCTCAGTACCTCCCCTCTCCTTTCCTCAGTACCTCCCCTCTCCTTCCCTCAGTACCTCCCCTCTCCTTCCCTCAGGACCTCCCCTCTCCCTCCCTCAGTACCTCCCCTCTCCCTCCCTCAGTACCTCCCCTCTCCTTTCCTCAGTACCTCCCCTCTCCTTTCCTCAGTACCTCCCCTCTCCCTCCCTCAGTACCTCCCCTCTCCCTCCCTCAGTACCTCCCCTCTCCCTCCCTCAGTACCTCCCCTCTCCCTCCCTCAGTACCTCCCCTCTCCTTCCCTGCTTAGATTAAAGAGCACCCAGTGAAACGCCTTAGAACTTCCACTTGTTTTATTTGTAGCTTTTTATTGCCCTCCGAATATGTAGGTTACATTGTGTGAGGGAGATCCGCGCGTTATTAGTGAAACACACAGAAGCAGAGTGGTTTGGTGCCCCCGATTCGGTGTTTACACTGCTCACATAGAGGCTTACCCCTCTGCCTGTCTCTGTAAACCTTTTTATTGGGCTGCGTTTATCTTGCCCCTCTTCTTTTAACCTGCTCTTGATTCAGACGGAGTTTGACTTATCCTGTACTGCTTTAACCTTCTAGATATTTGTATCGGTCAGGCTTTCACTGTGAATATATTTTCATACTATTATTTTGGTCCGCCACTGCAGTATTTCCACTTGCCAGCGTCAGACTTGCAGTATTATCGCTGAGTTCATTTAGGGGTGTGATTTAGTGTGGCTTGGCAAGCTTTCTCTTTGTGAAAAATAACATTCATTAATTGGGCACACAAACATTGGCACATATACATTTACTGTTTATGGGTGAAGTTTTCTCCCTCTAACCATGTCAATTCATTGGTTGCATTGCTAATGCCAACTGCTAATTTCCTGTCTTCCCCTCACAGTTACACCTGTACCCTTTTAAAATGTGTCTGTTTCGGTCAGTAAGAACCTTTTCAAGACATTCGGTGGAACATTCATAGGGGTTCATATAGTCTTCATGCAATTAGTTGATTTGCTTACTGGATCCAGCACTCAAGGTATTTGTAGTAATGGTGTATTTTGTCCCAGGAGCAGAAGTCCGGTGAGGAGGATGAAGAGGAGGTGGTAGCGTACCTGGGCGGTTCTGATGGAGAAGAGTTTGACCCCAGCACACTGCCAGACCCGGACAAACTACACTACGACTCAGAGGAAGAGGATGACCAGATCAGGTAAAAAAAAAAGGGCTACTGTACCATCTAGTCTTTAGGCTGAAACTGGATGCGTGATAGACTAAAGGTTCCATACAGGGCTTTTAAAATCGCTTGACAATGCGCAGCCCCTACCTGTGCGGATTTTGTGATGAGTAAATCTGAAAGAACAGGCATCAACTCGACCAAGCATAGATTAGATGTCTGGATATCACTGATGCATTCCAATCCTTTCAGAACTACCAGACAGAGTCGAGAAGCCATGGTTTGACATTTCTCAAGGAATCCATATTGGGGAAAATGAGGTGCTCAGCATTTTAGGCCTGGTGGTCTGTCGTAGAGGGGTTGTTTCTATTGAGCATTAATAGATTCATTAGATTTGCGATGTTGTATCACTGCTTGGCTGCCTGGGGTTATTGGGATTTGTGGTGTAATTGCCTCCGGAGCAGAATTATACCCTTTCCAGGAGGGAGGACTCACTCCGTAGCTTGCCGAGGCATTGATCGCGGGTCGGACAGCAGATAGGCCATAAAGTGTGTAATTAGAGGCAGATTTAAAGTGGCAGCCGAGGGTGAAGGGCAACGCGGCCTCTCGCTACAGGTTAATGCACCAAGGATTTAAAGGCGGAGAGGCAGGCAGGACGAGGCTTCGGGTTTTCTGCTCCACGTCTCCCTCTCCCTTCTCAATGTTTTGTCTACTACGGCAGTGGTTCCCATCCAGGGGTACTAGGTACTTGAGGAGACTCATGAGACCATAGTCTTACTGGTAAAATGCACGTGGGGGGGTACTCCGGGCAGAGCAAAATTCGGGTTGGTGGATAGAGCAACTGGAAAAGGTTGGGAACCACTCTACTACGGACTATTGTCTTTGTGCTCTCGCTCTGACTTGTTTCTACTTATCTCCCTTTCAATTCCTCATGCTTCTCTCTCTCTGCCTGTCTTTCGCTCCCTTCGCCTGCATTTATTCCTCCCTTCGGCTTCCCGTGTGTGGAGGATCAGCAGATGTTCCTTCGTCCTCCTCCTCCGTGAGCCCAGAGGGCTGCAGGCGAGAGCAGATTTACAGTCTGCTCCACTTCCCCGTGTTCACTGCACGACTACGATGGCCCTTTACCACGCAGATCTACCGCCAGCCTGCCTGTCTCTCTCCCCAGGATGCTGGTTTATACTAGGGAGGGATTTCTCAGAACACCACCACTTATATATCACCCTCTCCTTGACACCTTCTACTGCGCCTCCTCCTCCTCTCTTTCCATCTCTCTCTTTCCTCCTAGTGTCTTCTTCTGGCAGATTTCCACACACCACTATCTGTAAGAGAAACCTCCCTGTGCTGCTTGTATAAGGCCTGGCCATTGTTACAGCACACCAAGAATATACTGTACTGTCCATCCATTCACTCTGGGCTTATCCCTGCTGAATCCATCCATGCCTGTACTGGCCAGTTCTTCTGTCTGACTCCATTGCTCACATCCTGTGGTGATGATGAATGGAAGTATAATTGAGTCTCCCTGTCTGACTTAACCGCTGAGCTGTTTGACCATGATCTCCAGGGCAACAGATGGTGGTATGATGCGTGGTGGTAGGATTATGGAGTAGCGGATGGATGGTTGTCCCCAAGACAGCTCTAAGGCCAATCGGCTGTACCTGGATGTAGACATTCATAAGCATGTTACTTGCTAACCAGTAAGGGAGCTATTGATCAACGCACAGCCTTGAGCAGCCCATATTGCTCTTGTTTCTAGCACAATGTTAATTATGTATAACCACCACTAGGGGGACAGCAACCCAACTCAAGCCATGATTGACATGAGGGCCATAACATGTGAAACGTTCCCTCATATCAGTTGTTAACCCCATTCCAGTCTATACTTTATACACTAGCACATACAGTTCTGTTGGCTAAAAGCCTTAAATAATTTAACAGAGACTTAGATTTGACAGTGATTGAACCAAACAATACAGGCAGAAATTGTTTGGGGGAAATCGTCTTCAACACTGCACAGTACATTGAGGCTTCCTAAGCTTTGGAACTTGTGTAAAGATGAATTCATTTATGTAAGACGCAGTAGTAATTATTCCATCATAGACATGTATCTATATCGGGTATGTTTTTGCCACTCGGTTGTTTATTTTCCACTGGTCAGGTTCTAGTTCTCAGCCAAGTGTAAGATACAGCTTGGCTGGTGTGTTATGGCGCCCAGGAGTATATTAAACACAATACTATATGGGACCTGCTGGCCCGAGGAATTAAATTGAGTCTCAGGCAAAAACACTTAGGATAAGAGCAATGATACAGAGGCACAGAAATCCGACGGAGGGGGTCAGTTAAGGCGTAAATTAGGAACTCGTCAGAATGAGTCCCATTTCTGCTCTTTGAAATTGTATTGTTGCTGCCCTTTTAGCTATTATAGATGATAATTGCAAATATAAGTTCTGATCAGTTGGGACCGTTCCCCAACTTCTCATGTCTCACAACCTGTACCAAACAGATGTGCTACACACTATGTTCTTCATTTGGGCTCAGGTTGTGTTCACCATGGGCTAAGGTTAGCGCGATGCACCCTGTCAGCACTAACGAAACAGCAAAGCAAGACAAATGTACCACTGGTATTCCCCTTTCCTCTTTGCTTTCGCTGAAATCACTCCTCCTTATGGCTCGCGGAAAGACTGTCAAGGAAATGCGCTTGCCTACATGTTTGTGGTTGGCAAGATTAATGTAAAAGTAACTCGCCAAACCTTACTCATGTGCACACCTGGGTCCTGATTCGTTAGACATGAAATGGAAGAAAATGGGCCGAAACGAGAAGAGGCCATCTGAACTTATTCATAAAAAAAAATAAAAAAACGCTTGTTTTAGTTTTCCATTGCACACCGTTTCGTTACAGTGTGCTAGAGCTGGGACGATAAACCCAATGTGGGCATTTTGCTGATGCATGTATCGTTCATTATGATAAGTTGCCTATACTAGAGAAATGTGAAGTTTGAAATGAAATATGTTGGTTATATGTTGTTGTTAATGGGACAATTGATGGCTACAACAATCAAAATAGTAGTAGTAGTTTAAAGGATAAATTGCATTAATTCAGTTAATTTATTGTGATATGGATTTTTGGCCATATCTCACAGCTCTATGGTGTGCCCTAATGAATATGACCCCAATAGGGTTCTGCATGCACGGCAGCCATTTTGTTTTACCTGGTGCTCGCCACCCACTTCTAGAGCTGTGGAGTGTCAAAAATCGGAGGCATGGCTAATGGGAGCAATGGCTCGACTCATCGTTTCATTCTGCTTCCTGTTGACATGATAAAGCCTTCCCATCTCCCTTTATCCACACCATTTGACTTCATGAAAGACTTCGACTTGCTTTGTTCGGCTCATTTGTTCAAATAATTCCATTATGCCATCGCTGGTGTCTGATTATCTTGACACTGAAGGAGTCCTGGAGATCTCTATAGAACTGCTTCTTTCCAAACCATCTCACAACTGTTGAATAAAGAGAGTCAGTTATGTGACTGATGCCTCTTTCCTTCCCTCAATTACAAAGAAAACCAACAGTGGGCTACCGCAAGCAGTCAAACAGCTAGCAACCTTGGAAGACTTTTAACCAAATGTCCTCTGTTGCATTCATCTACACCCTTCTTACACAGATTGCCATAATCTATGGTATGCCTCAACTAAGGCCCTGTGTTTTGGACAATCATGTCACATGACCTGGATTTGAGCCTTTTTAGTTAAAGCTTTTTCATCAAACAGTCCCATTTTGTTTTTTATGTCAGATGGTCCAGCACTATCCCCAATTGCTTTTAATTTTTGGTGTAATTCTAATTTCTGGAAAGGGCTTAAAATGAAGGTTCTTAACAAGGTCATGTGACATTATAGCGCAACACACAGGGTCCCTGCTCATAACCCCTTTCAAACCCATCTCCATAGATTGGCCCTCAATATAAACCCAACTCCCCTTGATATGCTCTGAACTGATTGTTGAACCCTTTCTCCTGTCTCTGTTTAAAGCCCCGCTGCTGGGACGAGGAAGCGCATCCGCAGTGACCTCATCGATGACTCGGGTGAAGAAGAAGAAGAAGAGGCGGCGGCAGCGGGGAACAGGAAGAGACCCAGGCAACAAGCAACCGCCAAGCCCCTGGACACTGGCCTCTCTCTGGCCGAGGACGAAGCACTGGTCCTGCATCTGCTGGGGAACCGAAGCTAGAGCTAACAAATTACCCAACACGGTCTTATGGCAGATCCTCTCCAATGTCTTGTCATAATTTAGGGATGTTCCCCACTATTTTGGGAACATAAAACAAATGAAGTGTATGTTAGTTACAAGTGACCTGTTATTGTTTTACTGTGATTACATGTGCTTGTTTGGTATATAATGTATTTCAGCATGAAAAACAAGTGCTTTAGCCCGTACCTATCCACATACATTTTCTTTTTAAATGTCCTCAAGTGTTTATTTGAAATACAGTAATTTGCTCTACCTTGTGTTTTTTGTTTCTCATTGTTCTAAAATACCCTTTCAAGTACCCATCTATTTCATGACAAAGTAATCACACAGCCATTTCCTTGGCCTGTGTGTTTCTCTGCATCTCGTTCCAAATGATGTCTCTTGTAATATGATTAGATTCTAGCTTGATGCAGGTGCAACACGACCACCTTTCACTCACTTGGTTAAAGCCTGAAGCCCACTTTCAGCTTTTTCATTTCACAGATGTAAATGACTTTGGCACATTCTAGAAGGAAATGAATGTATAATTCCTTCAGCCCCTTGTGACCTCACCAGAGGAGATCTGATGCACACTACAAGGGGGGGACTGGCAGGCTGACCGATGTAACATTATGCAGACATGCTTTTCCCAGCTCCCAAAACCTCTCTTTTCTGTCCCTTTGACAATTTTGTCTTAAATTCTCTCTCTTGCTGTCCCGGTAGTATTTTTTTTTACTCTTGTTGATCTCCATCACACTGTTATCCCACATTACATCTCACACTCCTCTTTCCGTTTTGTTCTCTCCATCTCTCACTGGCTCTTTCTGGTTCAGCACGTATACATCATTTTTCTCTCTCCCCTCACTGCAGCTCTATGTTTTGAGAGCTGCTCTGCCAATGCAGCCTCAGATGACTTCAAACCACTGCCTCCTTTGGTGAAGCATAACTTGCATCACTTGTGCCAAAAACAACAGTAATGGTATACCGTCTGTCACCATCTGCGTCCTATCACCTGTTATTGCTATTTTCCCCCATTTTTGGACTTTGATGCTCAGCTATATTGCTATTTGACTTGATAGAAAGGAAAGATCCATTGACTGTAATATTAAAATACACCCCTTCAAATGAGTGAATTTGGCTATTTCAGCCACGCCCGTTGCTGACAGGTGTATAAAATGGAGCACAGCCATGCAACCGACACAGGACATTCTACTGCCAATGTTTGTCAAACTGAAAAAGTGAAGTGACTTTCAACCCTGCACCGTCATAGAATTTCCAACAAGTCAGTAAGTCAAATTTCTGCCCTGCTAGAGCTTCCTCGGTCAACTGTAAGTGTTGTTATTGTGAAGTGGAAACATCTAGGAGCAACAACGGGTCAGCCGGGAAGTGGTAGGCCACACAAGATCATAGAATGTGATTGTCGAGTGCTGAAGCACAATAACTGTTCGTTGGGTGCTTCATGAAATGGGTTTCCATGGCCGGGCAGCCGCACACAAGTCTAAGATCAACATGCATGATGCCAAGCGTCATCTGGAGTAGCTCTGTGCCTTTGGACTCTGGAGCAGTGGAAACACATTCTCTGGAGGGATGAATCGAGCTTCACCATCTGGCAGTCCGGTGAATAAATCTGGGTTTGGCAGATGCCAGGAGAACACCACCTGCCCCAATGCATAATGCCAGCTATTAACGTTTGGTGGAGGAGGAATAATGGTCTTGGGTTGTTTTTCATGGTTTGGGCCCCTTAGTTCCAATGAAGGGAAATGTTATTGCTACAGCAAACAATGACATTCCAGATGATACTGTACTTCCAAATTTGTGGCAACTGTTTGGGGAAGGCACTTTCCTGTTTCAGCATGACAATGCACCTGTGCACAAAGTGAGGTTTGGTTTGTCAAGATCGGTGTGGACCAACTTGACTGACCTCCCCTGAACTCAACCCCATCGAACACCTTTGAGATGAATTGGAACGCTGACTGCGAGCCAAGCCTAAAACCCCCAACATGGAAGTAAGAACCCGCAGCAATGTTCCAACATCTAGGGGAAATCCTTCCCAGAAGAGTGGAGGCTGTTCTAGCAGCAAAGGGGAGAACAACTCCATATTAATGTCCATGATTTTGGGATGAGATGTTTGACGAGCAGGTGTCCACATACTTTTGGTCATGTAGTGTGGGTATGTCTGGGATTGCAGACGTCCCTTTACGGTAATACTAATCAGGTTTTCCAAAAAACCTGGACGAAGGAGTCCCGGATTTAGAAAATTACTGGAATTTTGTTGTCCTAGTTTGACAAAACCCATTGGAAATTTTGGGATGTCACAAAATTCAACTTCTGTGTGACATGTCGTAATATTATACCTCCGCTTCTACACTTTGATCTCAGCCCTCTTCTGTATCTGTAGTGCACTTATCCCACTCACTCCCTCCAGAGAGACCCTACTCATTTGTTCAGAATAATGGGGCACAGTTGGCGACAGGGACTTCAAGGTATTCCATTACTGTTATTGGCATCGGTGGTGCAGCTTATTATGCCTCTCACAGAGTGGTTTGATGTTGTCGGAGGCTCACCTGGATTGGAGCCAAAGGGGCAGCTTTCAGACCTCCAGCCCCCAGCACTTTATGTTCAAAGATTACATGGGCGTAGGCCTTGCTCACGACTCCCCTGTGATTGACATAACTTAATTTAGCAGACCCCGAATGCTGTAGAATGCCAGGAAAGGCTTTTTCATCATCTGTCCACCCCAGAGTTATTTTTTATTTTTTTTACATTTGTCTCGTCCTGTTACAGATTGGTGTTGTCACCATGACAGAACCTGATCGCTTCAAGATATGTTTGGGACATATTTTCCTTCCTGAAATCCAATAGTTTCCCATTTAGTTCTATTAGTAGTTATGTCTGAAAGATGTCCTTAAACCCACTTAGTGCGCCTGAACGGTCACCTTCCACTGCAGTACTGGTTTTTCCTTTCTGTACACTCATCTCACTCCCCATTTAACACATCGGTAGTCAGTGGGGGGCCTCAGTTAACCAGGGGAGCTGCATTATCTTCACAGCAATTTTACAGTAATGCACTCTCAAAATAGAAAGGCAGCAAATCACTATTGTTGCTTCACTACTTAAATTGCCTCCTTTTGTCATTGTAATCATTTTTGTGGAAAAGCTACACAAAAATGTATGGTAGTGTGAAACAATCTTGAGTCTGAATATACGCAAGGTTGGGTAGGTTACTTACTAAATGTAATCCGTTAGTTACTAGTTACCTGTACAAAATTGTAATCAGTAACTTTACGAATACCCAGTAATGTAGTCTGGTTACATTCCGTTACTTTTGGATTACTTTCCCCTTAACTACAATGTTTTTAAAGAAAGTCAAATCAAGTAAAAAGGATAGCTAAATATTTACCAGGAAAAATTATTCAGCATATAACACAAGCATTAATTGAGAGTCAGGTGAACTACTGTTCGGTGGTCTGGGGAAATGCATCATCAAGTGAAGTTAGGAGGCTGCAGAATGCACAGAATAAAGCAGCAAGGATTGTTTTAAGGTGGAGATATGGTACTTCTGTTGCCGTCATGTGCAGAGTTGTTGGTTGGTCATCAATCGACAAGATAATTGAAAAAAACATGCTTATTTTATTTTATAATATACACTGCTCAAAACAAATTAAGGGAACACTAGAATAACATCCTAGATCTGAATGAATGAAATATTCTCATTCGATACTTTTTTCTTTAGATAGGTGAATGTGCTGACAACAAAATCACACAAAAATGATCAATGGAAATCAAATTTATCAACCCATGGGGGTCTGGATTTGGAGTCACACTCAAAATTAAAGTGGAAAACCACACTACAGGCTGATCCAACTTTGATTTAATGTCCTTAAAACAAGTCAAAATTAGCTCCGTAGTGTGTGTGGCCTCCACGTGCCTGTATGACCTCCCTACAACGCCTGGGCATGCTCCTGATGAGGTGGCGGATGGTCTCCTGAGGGATCCCCTCCCAGACCTGGACTAAAGCATTCGCCAACTCCTGGACAGTCTGTGGTGCAATGTGGCCTTGGTGGATGGAGCGAGACATGATGTCCCAGATGTGCACAATTGAATTCAGGTCTGAGGAACAGGCGGGCCAGTCCATAGCATCAATGCCTTCCTCTTGCAGGAACTGCTGACACACTCCAGCCACATGAGGTCTAGCATTGTCTTGCATTAGGAGGAACCCAGGGCCAACCGCACCAGCATATGGTCTCACAAGGGGCCTGAGGATCTCATCTTGGTACCTAATGGCAGTCAGGCTACCTCTGGTGAGCACATGGAGGGCTGTGCGGCCCCCCAAAGAAATCCCACACTATGACTGACCCACCGCCAAACCGGTCATGCTGGAGGATGTTGCAGGCAGCAGAATGTTCTCCACGGCGTCTCCAGACTGTCACGTCTGTCAAGTGCTCAGTGTGAACCTGCTTTCATCTGTGAAGAGCACAGGGCGCCAGTGGCGAATTTGCCACTCTTGGTGTTCTCTGGCAAATGCCAAACATCCTGCACGGTGTTGGGCTGTAAGCAAACCCCCACCTGTGGACGTCGGGCCCTCATACCACCCTCATGGAGTCTGTTTCTGACTGTTTGAGCAGACCCATGCACATTTGTGGCCTGCTGGAGGTAATTTTGCAGGGCTCTGGCAGTGCTCCTCCTTGCACAAAGGCGGAGGTAGCGGTCCTGCTGCTGGGTTGTTGCCCTCCTACGGCCTCCTCCACGTCTCCTGATGTACTGGCCTGTCTCCTGGTAGCGCCTCCATGCTCTGGACACTACGCTGACAGACACAGCAAACATTCTTGCCACAGCTCGCATTGATGTGCCATCCTGGATGAGCTGCACTACCTGAGCCACTTGTGTGGGTTGTAGATTCCGTCTCATGCTACCACTAGAGTGAAAGCATCGCCAGCATTCAGAAGTGACCAAAACATCAGCCAGGAACCATAGGAACTGAGAAGTGGTCTGTGGTTATCAGCTGCAAAACCACTCCTTTATTGGGGGTGTCTTGCTAATTGCCTATAATTTCCACCTGTTGTCTATTCCATTCGCACAACAGCATGTCAAATTTATAGTCAATCAGTGTTGCTTCCTAAGTGGACAGTTTGATTTCACAGAAGTGTGATTGACTTGGAGCTACATTGTGTTGTTTCAGTGTTCCCTTTATTTGTTTGAGCAGTGTACATCATTTAAAACGGCTAAGTTCTATTCACAATGGTATTCAGTTGGTAAGAGACAGACATTCCGTAAATACTAGGAATAGATTGTCCACCATCTATGCGTTATCCAGACAGAAAAGAGAAATAGGCAAAATAACATTTCGATTTAGAGCAATAAAGAAATGGAATAAATTAACTGAGCAAACCAGAAACATTTCAACATATAAATTGCAACATTATTTTAAACCAATTTAAATATAGTATATAGAAATGTTGTGGGACTATAGTAGATGAAGACACACCAAATGTGTTTGATGGATTGCGGGAAAAGAGCATGTTACGGTTTTCTAGGTGTGAAGGAGAGTCGGACCAAAATGCGGCGTGTAGATTACGATCCATGTTTAATAAACAAACGTGAACACGAATCGATACAAAACAACAAACACAATGAACGTAACGAAAACCAAAACAGCCTATACTGGTGTAAATAAACACAGAACGGGGACATCAGGACACTAAGGACAATCACCCACGAAACACTCAAAGAATATGGCTGCCTAAATATGGTTCCCAATCAAAGACAACGATAAACACCTGCGTCTGATTGAGAACCACTTCAGACAGCCATAGACTTAACTAGAACGCCCCACTAAGCTACAATCCCAATACAAACACACCACATACAAAAACCCATGCCACACCCTGGCCTGACCAAATAAATGAAGACAAACACGAAATACTTCGACCAGGGCGTGACAGAGCATGAATAAACTTTCGTAGGCTACAGTCCAAGTCTTCCAATGGTGTGACAGCTGTCGGCATCCAAAGATTATCCATCTTGAATAAACACTTGGAGGTAAGGATGACAGCAGTGTTGTAGTCTACTTGCAACAGCTGCATAGTGAAGATCCCAGCCTATGGAATAAAAGTGGGGCTTTTATTGCGCAATCTAATTCGTGTAGATACAAAAAAAATTCCATAGGCCTAATGGACACATGCTCAAACTCGCACACTTTTGATAGACTTAAAGGGGCAATTTGTAGTTGCTACATCCATTTTTTTTACTTCTAAATTATATATATATATATATATATATATCATTGATTCTGGAAGAATATAATTTATAAATGCCTCATGAGTTTAGTTCAACTTTCACACTCCATGAGAACCCACAATATAAGATTGTTTTTCTCCAATGTTTGTAAACATTATAAATGTAAACAAAACACTGCCTCATAACATGGTTAAAACAATTTTGATATCATGGATGGTCAGTCTATTCATCTGAGAGTGGTTCCATTTCTCCAGGTCCATCCCTCAGCTTTTTACCGAAACAGAGGCGGAACGACCGTTTTGTTATTGTTTCATCTGTGGATTTGCACTTTAAACAGCTGCATATTATCAAGATATCAAAGTGTCACCAACCAAATTCTTAATTTGGCCTATAAGAAATGTTGCATATGGAATTCATTTTTCACATGTAAATAGCTAATTTCAGTGGTGCTCAAAGCATGCCATTCCATGAGCGCAGCATTTATTTTTCACCTCGAATCAATGAGTCCAATCAGTCCTCCATGACAACAAAATCATAAACAGAGTAGGGTTGGCTAATAAGTCCTTAGTTTTGGGGTAATGCTCAGGTAAAACCATTTGGCTAATCTATACTTCCATATTTCCAAGTCCTATTCGTAAAGATCAAGGGTTATTACATGTATTAGAATGACTGGAATTCTAATAGACGATTAGGTTAATGTAAAGATAATTTAATCGTATAATCTTTTGTAGTAGAAAGCGATGGGTTAGAAGAAGCCTACATAACCAACCCATAAAGTAAAATTGAATACCTATATATGGCCCGCTATGTAAACTTTAACATTGATTTGTCCTGCAATAGATGTCATTCAATTGGTAACATGCATGTTTGTTTTCTTCCAATGCCTCTTAAACAAGCTTATATATTGGGTTCTGATGGGGTATGACAGTTGAGGGAAGTTCTTGAGGCATTTATACATTATATTCAAGAATCAGTGGGTATGTATCATTAATGTATACAGTGCCTTCAGAGAGTATTCATACCCCTTAACTTATTCCAAATTTTGTTGTGTTACAGCCTGAATTTAAATTGGATTACAATGAGTTTTTTTTCTCACCCATCTACACACAACACCCCATAATGACAAAGTGGAAACACGTTTTTAGACATTTTTGCAAATGTATTGGAAAATGAAATAGAGTTATCTCACTCATTTACATAAGTATTCACACCCCTGGGGGTCAATACTTTGTAAAATGTCATTTGGATGTGTTGTGGAAATTCTTACACAGGGACACTCAAAGTCAATCTTAAATGAATCATTGTTCATTTGTCAGCGTGCTGGAGAGGTTCCAAGAAACGTAATGCACCATCGTGAATGTCTGTCAGAAGCTCTGCCTCGGCAGTCCCAGCAGTTGTCTTATATACAGCTATGCACAGACAAGTTATATTTGCATTATTTAACATAATTCATTAATCATTACCATTTTGTTTCATTCATGTGACAGACCAATACTGGTTCATAACATGTGACATACCAATACCTCACGAGGCTTCTTCTCTCTAAACTGAGACCTTCAAACTGAGATATCTTTAGTTCAAAACAAAGGTCTGGGCGTACTGCCAAATTGCAGCTACTGATAGTGAGGATTTGTTCAGTCACTTGCATGAACACAGAAATTGGTTTATAGAACAGCACGTAAAACATTTTCATCACAGAGGCGATTACAGCTTTGAGTTGTCTTGGGTATGTCTATCAGCTGTGCACTTCTGGATTTAGTGTTATTTTTTCCCATTCTTCCTTGAAGATTTTCTCAAACTCTTAAATTAGATGGGGAGTGGTGGTGAACAGCAATCTTCAAGTCTTTCTGCAGATTTTCAATGGGATTCAAGTCTGGGCTTTGGCTGGGCCACTGAAGGATTTTCACATTTTTGTTCCTAAGCCATTCCAGCGTTGCTTTGGCTGTATGCTTGGGATCATTGTCCTGTTGGGATGTAAAAATCTTCACCCCAGTCTAAGGTTGTTTGCACTCTGAAGCAGATTCTCATCAAGGATTTGCCTGCATTTGGCTCCATTCAGTGTTCCCTTACCAGTCTACCAGTCCCTGCTGCTGAAAATCAACCCCATATTATGATGCTACCACCACCACGCTTCACGATAGGGGTGGTGTTAGACAGGTGATGAGCTGTTGCTGGTTTTCTCCAGACATAGTACTTTGCATTCAGACCAAAAAATGTAAATTTTTGTCTCATCAGACCACAGAATCTTTTGCATTTTCACGTTCCTTCTTGTCCAGGTGTCGTGAGCTTTTTTTCTCAGGAGTGGCTTCTATCTGGCCATTCTCCCATCAAGCCTAGATTGGTGAAGTGCTGTAGAGACTGTTGTCCTTCTGTCTGGCCATTCTCCCATCAAGCCCAGATTGGTGAAGTGCTGTAGAGACTGTTGTCCTTCTGTCTGGCCATTCTCCCATCAAGCCCAGATTGGTGAAGTGCTGTAGAGACTGTTGTCCTTCTGTCTGGCCATTCTCCCATCAAGCCTAGATTGGTGAAGTGCTGTAGAGACTGTTGTCCTTCTGTCTGGCCATTCTCCCATCAAGCCTAGATTGGTGAAGTGCTGTAGAGACTGTTGTCCTTCTGGCAGGTTCTCCCATTTCAGCCAAGGAACTCTGTAGTTCTGTCAGAGTGGTCCTTGGGTTCTTGGTCACCTCCCTGACCAAGGTCCTTCTTGCCCGATTGCTCAGCTCTAGGCAGTCTGGCCGTCCATTTCCCAATGAAGGAGAAATGGTTTAATACCCCTTCCCCAGATAGATGCCTCATCACCAATGTTCCCTCTAAGACCGAGACTGCCACACAGATATATCAGCCCACAGAGAGAAACACGAGATTGAACTTCACTCAACTTTGGAGAGCAGTGGTCACAGACTGGTCAATCTCCAAACATTTATTTTTAAAAACTCAACGATAAAGCCTTGTGTAACAATTTTGTTTTATTTGTCTTGGACGGTAGGTGCACCTGATTCTGCTGCCCAGCACGCCGGGTAGGCGAACTGTTGCCATTTTAACCATTTCATGTATCTGAAAGTACAAACTCTGCCTTCCCGACAGGCCCAGAGAGCAAATCAAGTGCACTATAGGCCTACCGCTGACCAATCGGATGGCTCAGATGCCCGTGTCTGCAGTAACGTAGCTGGCATAAAAGAAAGCTACAGCAAAGTTGATACTGTGAATTTTCAAAAAGTTTAAAACAATGACGAGAAAGAAACTCAACGAATACAGCAAAGATATGCTGTAGAAATATCTAAGAATATGTCACTTTCTCTGTTCCTAGGAGTAAAAACGTGAACTTGTGCACGAGGCAAAAATAATGTGGCGCGACTCGAGTTTCGCCATCAGCTGGAAGACGGTGTCCCTTTTTGTTCATGGTCAGTGGAGGAAAGGGAGAGAGGAGGGATGCTGAGGAGGACTTTGTCTGCTGCTGTCTCCCTCCACTGAGACTGACCATCAGATGCAGGCACCATTAGCGCAGTAAAATAAAAACGTATGATTTTAAATGTATGCTCACTCAGCTGTGCTTCACAAGTAATAACACAATGGATCTATTACCAGTGTGATCATATAGCCTACCTCAAATTCTGAAATATATATTTTTAAATGGCTTGATCAACAATGCATTGGAAGGGCAATTCAAGCAAAGCCAATATGCGGTGATAATGGTCGTGGCTAGCGTTTTGTCTCAAAGTGATCTTGACTCAAAAGGTTGGTGACCACTGTTCTAGAGTTTTCCCTATTAACACTATAAACGTTTCCCTTGACTGTGGCAATTGTTATTGAATCAACCTAATATTTGCCACTTTCAATGCATCATACTGAAACAAAACAAACTATGCAAGAGACTTTGTTGTAGGCACAACGCATCTAAGTAGGATTCTATTGCATTGACATGCACGAATCAGCCCGTACTCTACACAGACCTGTGCGGCATAAACAAACAGAACTGCAGTCGGCCTATATGTAAATAGACCATTGCCATATATGGATCTGTGCCATTTACTTTGACCTGGACTGTGTTTACAGCATGAGTGGTCGTGAGTAGGTGCGCTTGTTTTGAGATCAAAGCAAGATCTGCATGTAGCCATGTGCACATTTTGTTCATATCCTTTGCTAGTTAGTGAGTTTTTAGCCCAGTTATAGATAATTAGTATTCAGCAATAGGTGACTGATTGCTTCCATCAAGAACACAAAATGTGTACATTTCCAGACATCAAGTCAGGTAAAGAGCTTTTTTTTTTACTTTAAAGGGGCAGTGTTGTATTTTGAGACAGGCTTGAATAAGCTAAGTAACCAATAGGCAGAGGGAAACATAATTTGTCTTCTTCTCTTAAAATGGTATGGGAATAATAATGCATTTTATTTTGTGAAGTGGTCTCTTGCATCAAACAACACAACATTTTTAGCCTTGGATTGCATGGTATAGTTTATTCACTGTCAACTGTGGGACCTTATATAGGCAGGTGTGTTTCTTTCTAAATCATGTCCAATCAATTGAGTTGGCCACAGGTGGACTCCAATCAGTTTGTAGTGACATCTCAAGGATGATCAAAGGAAATTGGATGCACCGGAGCTCAATTTGGAGTGTCATAGCAAAGGGAGTGTGAATACTTATGTAAATGAGATTTCTGTATATCATTTTCAATGAATGTGCTAAAAGGTCTAAAAACAAGTTTTCACTTTGTCATTATCCAGGCTGTAACACAACAAAATGTAGAATAAGTCAAGGGGTATGAATACTTTCAGAAGGCACTGTAAATCCACCAATTCATGCAGCAACTGCAGATTGCAGAGACCTAGATATTGCAAAGCCGTAAATCCCCATTTCAATGCAGTCTGAGGGATTTCTACAGCAAGAGACTAGAAGGCGTAACGTTTTGATGCCATCCACTTATTAGAAGCGTATCTGGCTCTTGCCCTTAGAAAAATATGGCTTGAAGTCTGTCCCGAACTTTGGAAATGAAGCAGATGGCCTTTTTGCGGCGTTGTCGTTGACTCCCCGTTTTGCCGTGCTCAGAGTGAGTGAGTGATCCAGGGAAGACCGCATTACCGGGTTTTAGCGCAGAGTCCTCTGCCTGTCCTTTCCAACTAAATCTACATAATTAGAGAGAGGGAAATTGAGACTGAAGAAGACGGAGCAGCGAAGTGAGTTTCTCCCGCAATGACCTTATCAAACTTAGCGGGAGCAGCAAACAGTCGGGCCCCGCTCACTGCAGTGACAAATGGAGCTGATGAAGTTTGTGTGCGAGGGGGATGGAAGAAACCAGTTCCTTAAGTTTGCGGCTGTCTGTGCCCACAGTCATCCTTCAGTGCTGTGGTGTTTGCTTATGAAGTGCCCTCTCCACTCACCTAACCAGCCAGCCACAGCCAACTGCCTCTTGGACGGACCTTTTGATTACAGTAAAACCGTTGCCCCATTTTGTTCAACTTTTTCCATCCTCATCTTACTTCCTTTATGAACAAAGTACATACTTGATCTACTGATATGGCCGACAGACAATAGCCCTCAAGCTCCTCTTTGGTCACTTACAGGGCCTTCAGAAAGTATTCATACCCCTTGACTTATTCCACATTTTGTTGCATTACAGCATGAATTCAAAATGGATAAAATACTTTTTGTATCACCCATCTACACACAGTACCCCATAATGACAAAGTCAAAACATGTTTTTATACATTTTTGCAAATTGATTGAAAACGAAATACAGATATCTTTTACCTAGGTATTCACACCCCCTACTTTGTAGAAGCACCTTTGGCAGTGATTACAGCTTTGCGTCGTCTCAGGTGTGTCTGTATCAGCTTTGCGTCGTCTCGGGTGGGTCTGTATCAGCTTTGCGTCGTCTCGGGTTTGTCTGTATCAGCTTTGCGTCGTCTCGGGTGTGTCTGTATCAGCTTTGAGTCGTCTCGGGTGTGTCTGTATCAGCTTTGCGTCGTCTCGGGTGGGTCTGTATCAGCTTTGCGTCGTCTCGGGTGGGTCTGTATCAGCTTTGCGTCGTCTCGGGTGGGTCTGTATCAGCTTTGCGTCGTCTCGGGTGGGTCTGTATCAGCTTTGCGTCGTCTCGGGTGGGTCTGTATCAGCTTTGCGTCGTCTCGGGTGGGTCTGTATCAGCTTTGCGTCGTCTCGGGTGGGTCTGTATCAGCTTTGCGTCGTCTCGGGTGGGTCTGTATCAGCTTTGCGTCGTCTCGGGTGGGTCTGTATCAGCTTTGCGTCGTCTCGGGTGTTTTTGTATCAGCTTTGCGTCGTCTCGGGTGGGTCTGTATCAGCTTTGCGTCATCTCGGGTGGGTCTGTATCAGCTTTGTGTCGTCTCGGGTGGGTCTGTATCAGCTTTGCGTCATCTCGGGTGGGTCTGTATCAGCTTTGTGTCGTCTCGGGTGTGTCTGTATCAGCTTTGCACATTTGGATTTGGGGATTTTCTCCCATTCTTCCTTGTAGATTTTTTCAAGCTCTTAAATTAGATGGGGAGCGGTGGTGAAGACTTTCCACAGATTTTCATTGGGATTCAGGTCTGGGTTTTAGCTGGGCCACTCAAGGACTTTAACATTATTGTCCTGAAGCCATTACAGAGTGGCTTTGGCTGTATACTTGGGATCATTGACCTGTTGGAACGTGAATCTTCGCCCCCAGTCAGGTCATTTTCACTCTGAAGCAGATTCTACATCAATGATTTGCCTGTATTTGGCTCCATTCATTGTTTCCTCTATCCTTACCAGTTTCCCAGTCCCTGCTGCTGAAAAGCATCCCCATAACAAGATGCTTCTCGGTAGGGATGGTGTTAGACGGGTGATGAGCTGTGCCTGGTTGTCTCCAGACATAGCGCTTTGCATTCAGGGCAAATAGTTACATTTTTGTCTCATCAGACCACAGAATCTTTTGCCTTATGTTCTCAGAGTCTTTCACAATGCCTTTTTGCAAACCAGGGATGCTGTCGTTCCTTTTTCTCAGGAGTGGCTTCTGTCTGGCCGCTGTCCCATAAAGCCCAGATTGGTGAAGTGCTCTAGAGACTGTTGTCCTTCTGTCTGGCCGCTGTCCCATCAAGCCCAGATTGGTGAAGTGCTCTAGAGACTGTTGTCCTTCTGTCTGGCCGCTGTCCCATAAAGCCCAGATTGGTGAAGTGCTCTAGAGACTTGTCTTTCTGGCAGGTTCTCCCATCTCAGCCAAGGAACTCTGTAGTTCTGTCAGATTGGTCATTGGGTTCTTGGTCACCTCCCTGACCGAGGTCCTTCTTGCCCAGTTGCTCAGTTTGGTCGGACAACGAGCTTTAGGCAGTGTGGGTAGTTCTATATTTGACCAATTTCCCATTGTGCTCTTGAAAACTTTCAACACTCTCTATAAATTGTTTGATACCCTTCCCCAGATATGTGCCTCATAGTTTCTGCTCTGGAATTCATTGTCAACTGTGGGACCTTCAAATCAAGAATGCGAGGCGACCATCTCTGTCGGCGCCATTGCATGAGGGAATCTGTAACATGCGTGTTTCTTTCTAAATCATGTCCAAACAATCCAAGTTGTCGTGACGTCTCAAGGATGATCCAAGGAAGTTGGATGCACCTGAGCTCAATTTGGCATGTCATAGCAAAGGGGTGTGAATACTAATGTATAAATTAGATTTCGTTTGAAATAAATTCGCAAACATTTCTAAAAACACGTTTTCACTGTCATTATGGGGTATTGTGTGTAGATGGGTGAACTGTATTAACATGTTTTCACTGTCATTATGGGGTATTGTGTGTAGATGGGTGAACTGTATTAACATGTTTTCACTGTCATTATGGGGTATTGTGTGTAGATGGGTGAACTGTACTGACATGTTTTCACTGTCATTATGGGGTATTGTGTGTAGATGGGTGAACTGTATTAACATGTTTTCACTGTCATTATGGGGTATTATGTGTAGATGGGTGAAAACTGTATTAACATGTTTTCCACCATTTTGAATTCAGGCTGTCACACAAAATGTGGAATGAGTAAAGGGGTATGAGTAAGTTTCTGAAGACACTGTATCATCAACGTCTCTTTGTCTCAGTATAACCATTGCATCTCAACTGGCCTTTGTAATAGCATAGAACGGTAGAAAATAACCGTGCCTCCATATATCATTGCCATAGCATATCATCACATTGGCATAGCATATCATCACATTGGCATAGCATATCATCACATTGGCATAGCATATCATCACATTGGCATAGCATATCATCACATTGGCATAGCATATCATCACATTGGCATAGCATATCATCACATTGCCATAGCATATCATCACATTGCCATAGCATATCATCACATTGCCATAGCATATCATCACATTGCCATAGCATATCATCACATTGCCATAGCATTGAGTAGACGGTTCCATTTGTAGACTTTTGTTTTCCTAATTACCTTGTTGATGTTATTATGAGGTCTGGTTTGTTATCCTGAGGGTGCACAGTAATGGCATTTACAGCTCATGTTAATGTAATGTTGTTCTCTGTGGCTTCTCTAGAGTTTATTCAGAGGAGTAAAGGGGCAATCCGCAGCTAAAACAAAGTGTATCCTTGCCACTGTTTAGGTAAAAAGATGAGGGATGGACAAATGTAACCACTATTTCTATTTTGACCTCAGAACATGGTTTAGGGAGTAAACTCTTGTTCTAATGTCTGCCTTTGCTGCTGGCCAAGTCTAGCATTTTGCAATGGGTCATGTAGGCCTACCTACCGATGTTCCTGGCTGTGTCAAATTGAGCCAGTCACCTCTCTTGACAAGGAAATGCTGCTTTAGCCTACAACAAATACAGTCCAGTGATTACTGTATTGTCACGCAATAGGATACTTCATGTTGATTTATGATGTGAAGGGATTGATTTATAGGTTGTCCAGCTTTCTCCCTCATTATGAATGTCAATAATCTCGTATCAATTCCTTTGACACCAGCTTTGTTTTTAGCCAACCTGCATCACCGTGGCAGTCCGAATGCATTTAAATAAGATCACCTTATAGGGGCAATCAAAAGTTGTAACAATAACAAAGGCAATTCCCTGCCCTTGTTTTGACAAAAAGCAGAGGGATGGGGCTGGAGAAATGCAACTCCTCTCAAATTCATAGACAGAGCTATGGATGTAAGGACTGACCATCCATAATATCACAATTATAGTTTTAACCATGTTTTGAGGTTGTATAGTGTTTTTGTTTAGATTAACTTTAACATTGAAGTAATATATAATTACTATATTTATTAATTTCATTTTTTTTTCACCAGGTAGGCCAATTGAGAACAATTCTCATTTACAACTGCGACCTGGCGGAGAGAAAGCAAAAAAAAACTGCGTCAAAAACAACAACACAGAGTTACACATGGGATAAACAAACGTACAGTCAATAACACTATATATCTGTATATATATTTGTGGTTCTGATGGGGTTAGACAGTTAAACTAAGCTCACGATGCATTTATGTTCTATTCTTCAAGAATCAATACAGTATCTTCTATTTATAACTCCAAAAAATAAATGTAGCAACTGCAGATTGCGACTTTAAGGTCAAAAGCATTATTTTAGCAATTTAAACGCATGATCATGTGAACTAAAAGTGCGCGAAATTAAATGACAGGTAGTCCTAAATCGACTGACTATGGTCATGACGCTGTGCAGATGATTTCAGCACCACGAGCGCAGGAAGAGCTCCACACTATTTTACATGCTAGTGCTTAAGTGCGTGCACGCATGTGATGACTTATAGAAAGTAAGTAGGGGTTCAAGGCGCATATAGGTACTCAGTTTTTCGCCTAAATATATTATCCAAAATTGTTCCGTTTATTGTTCGCGTATCTGTTGGTATACCCTATATGTTCTACTGTAGACGTTTTAATTTCCTCTACGCCTTTCAGAAACAGAGGAGCCTGCAGGAGGCGATGTAGACTCCAGTGAGGAATGTGGAACACAGATGTGCATCCAGTGTGTCTGTGTGTGTGTGTGTGTGTGTGTGAGAGAGAGAACCATAGACTGTAAAAAGAACAGAGCACAGCTTTTGCATTGTGTGCTAGGCTACGTCATTGTGATCCCCGAGAATTCTCTCTGCTCCCCACATCGTCACTCCGACCGGTCCTCGACTCTGAAACGTCTTCGACTAGATAGTATCACCAGGTAAGAGATTAAAACATATATTTATCCCTCAAACAGTCTGAAATAGATACGTTCATATTGTTCTCTTAAATGTCTGTCTCTTGAAATTATCCTACATCAAGGAAATGCTATAAGTATTGTAGTGGTCTATGATATAAGCCAATCTCAATGATCTCATATTGATACTATTCACATGGGAACTTTTGCGGTAAATTGACTGGAATTGAATGATGTCTCTATCGTTCAAATACAATAATAATTCTGATTTCTGTTCATTGGAGCCATGAATGTGTTATCTCAAAACTGAAGCGCAATTACGCACGACTAATAGTCCTTTCAATTATTTAAATAATTTAATCGGGCGTGCCATGAATGGTGAGCCTATACACGGAGGGCATATATGCTACTGTATCCCCCCTGCTCAATGTCATTGGCGTATTGTATAGTAACATTTTGCTACTGATCTCAAAGGGGTTTTAATTTCCATTTAGGTCAATCTAATGGGACAATCGAGGCGTTTGATTCCATTTGCCTCGTCGCACTGAGGTTGGAGAGAAGGACATTAGCCTACCACCCCGAAGTGAAAATCAAACCCCAACGAAATGACAACCAAGGAGTCAGAGAATGTGGGTCTCTCCATACCACTGTGCATCTACAACGGGGCTTCCCAAACCAACGGAACCTGCATGGACCAAATGGACCGCTTCTTCCAGCCGTTCTCCTCTACCTTTGCGCTCATGGTGCTGGTGGCCATGATCATTGGGATAATATTGGTTTCCCTGGCAGCATTTCACTTTAACAAGAGGAGGATGAAGAAGAGGAAGATCCAGCGTGCCCAGGAGGAATACGAGCGTGACAACCGCAGCCCGTCCACCAAGACGAAGAGAGAACCCACGAGACCATCCATTATTGTCCGACCGTCGCCTCCAGATAGTGAACACCGCCCACACTCCGTTGTCCAAAATACCAGTTGTCACATTCAGGAGGACCCTGGTACCTTACCCATTGCAAATAATGAGTCAGAATTGGATAAGGCACACATTGAGAAAGGAAATGGACAAGTCCTGGAAACGGTCATCTTGTCTTGATAACGCTGCAGTTGAAAATGTTGGGACTTTGTAAATAGACAACATATCTACGTTATAGTTCAGGTGTAACTGACTGAAAGAAACTCTTAACATCACTTTGGGATTAACTGGGATAAGCAATATGGCACAAAAACAAACACTCTGACCTCAAGGAACTATGGTTGCCATTTCATCATAAATCACACTGAGTGGATTCATATCTGTGCCACGTGTATAAAAGTAGAATAATTCAGTATATTATAATACATTTGTGGGATAATTTCAGCAAAGGACCATTTGGTAAAGTATTCTACATTGAAGACAGGCTATGCGTGAAGGATAATGATACCCACTAGAAAGAGTGCTGTCCATGGTGCTGAAATGTATATTCATGTGCCGCTAGCACATTTCCTTGTGTAGATGTAAATTGCTAGTCGTCCTTAAAGTATTCTAAAGTATTTATTTCTACAACTACTATTCTACTCCTGGACTTGCACATGTTAGAATTAGATTTCTAACTAAAGGCATTTTCCCTAAAAGTTCATTCAACCTTTTTAAAAGTAACTGTCCAGTGAAAATCTCACTTTTAAAAGTTCATATTCTGTTATCTCATACCCAAATAAGGTTGTTGACTCATCCTATACACGTATGCGACCAAAGCATAAAAATAAACCTCAAACTTGTTTCTCAAACAGACCATTTCGAAAATGCTTGCTATTTCCTCACAGAGGATTATGTCATCCTCCCGAGGAGAATGAGCTGGCCAATCAACAGTCTACCCGCATTCATATTTTTTCAGTGATATGCGCACAATTCTGTTGTTTGAATACACCCACACCATTCCAACATATAAAAACATAATTAACCTTTTTTGGAAGGAATACTAACTATTTCAATCATATATAATAGAAATCTGGAAACACTGGACAGTTACTTTAAAACCAGTACCACATAACACGATTGACTTTATACATCATTCAGTAGCTACTGTCAGGCTTGAAATGGGTGACATAGCACATTTTATGTAATATGCTCTGGTGACCTGCATTCCTCTTAGTGTTAATCCATTTTATTTCGACAATGCTTTCAAAAGTAGAGCAAGTAGATGTCGGAAGATGCCTTGAGAGGAACTAGACTCCGATTGGCATGTGCTATGTATGGCACCGTTTTCCAAAGTTTTACAGGAGCTATCAAATAAAGCTTTTATGTCATGTTTGAAAAGGTTTCACAGTCCTACTTCAGGCTTTTGGCTCTGTTAAAAGTGTGGCAAGAGGCTTAAGTTGTAATTTGTTGCAATTAGTTAGTGCAGACTGCATTTAAAAAATAGACTCAAATCATTATTTTCAGAGTTACATAGTTTCATTTAAATGACGTATTTTTATTGGTAGTTGATCATCTGCATTTAGTTTGTAATAATGCACTCTTACAGATGTCATGAACTTTCATGTGCCAGGTGGTAGCTGTGGGTCTTAATATAGCACTTTCACTATTTATAATGTATTCTCTGAAATGTAATAAATCGGGAATCATAAACAAATATTTCTTATCGCTTTTTGTCTTTGTAATGCAAGTGACATTTAGTCTATTTTTCTACCTTAAAACAAACCCGAATATTTTTTAAATATGTAGCCTGTAACATAATTTAACATTGTGACTTTGGAAAACCCCTATGTGTTCTGAGCTTCACTTTTGAGTGAATCCTCTCAAAAAACCTTGGCTCTACCCATAACGACAGACCTACCCTTGACTTAAAGCCACGTCCACCTCTCTTCTGATTGGCTGGCTCATTGGGGAGTTGAGTGCTTTGACAGGTTCTCCTCTAAGAGGGGTCTATGGCGGCGGGCCAGGAGCAGTCACTCCCAGTGAGACTTGGGACCATGGCCAGGTGCCAGGAGGGCATGTTCCTAATTGTCTCCTCAAAGACAAGCCCTGGGTCTCTCATCCCTGGCTGGGCTCCAGCTCCTATTGGACATACTGCTGCTGGGAGTCTCTCAGCAGAGCTGTCCCCAGACTAATCTCCTTGGGGAGTATGGGGACAAATAGATCCCTGCTATTTACTCTTTGTGATTGAATTTGCAGTACAAGGTTATAAGGAAAGCGAAAACTCAAAACGAGCTGCATATTTAGTTGATGACTTTTTAGGGCTGATATGTGTATGGACAAGTTTGAGCTCAATGGATTGGACAAAGGAGATGACCTCAAACGGAAGTCTGTCCAATTTTACATGAAGAAAGATGATCGGTTTAAAAATTCACTTTTCTAGGTGTTTAAAGCATACTGTACATTGTCCGGAGTGGATACCCGCCCCGTCCATTACCACCTACCTGGTGGGTTGAATGCTAAAGCTTCTATATAGTCTGTTCCAGCATGTTGCATACCATATTCCTCTGTCAATAGCCCTGCTGCTCATCCTTAGGGGATGCTCATTCAAGAATGTTCAGTGATATACTATTCACCTGCCCTTCACAGGCAAAGCCCAGGGAATGATTTATGAGCGAAGCCCTCAGTGAAGCGGTAAAATAAAAAAAAATTTAAAAAAGAGGGCTCGATAGCACAACACTCAAAGATAAAACTGAGATCAGTCCTTGCCAGGCAATTTAACAGCCGTGCTAAGTGAAGCCTTGGTGTGGAGAAAAACATCCATCCAGTGTGAAGGCAACATGAGTCAGGTAGGCTGAGATTCTGGAAAGACATTGCCTGGGGGACAGAGGTATCACTCCTGACACTTGTGGGAGTAGAGTGCCTGTCGGGCAGACGCTGTCCTGCCTGTGAGCCCAGCTACCTGCAGTGACGTGAGCCGCCTCCCCAGCGAATGGGTAGCCAGGGAGGGCAACTGCCCCCTTACAGGGCCCACTGTATATAAAACCCTGGGAGTCTGTATGCCTGTGACTATAGCACTCTGAGCTTGGACACCCCAGCTTTGAGGCTGCTGCTGCTGCTAAAATGTCTGAGACTAATCTGAGAATCAGTGGGGGGGCGGTGAGGTTTGGGGCGACCTATGGGGGCAACAGGCTCTTCTCTGGGGGCAGGAGCGGTGGAGGTGGCGGCGGAGGGGCTGGAATGGCCCTCTCCAGGTCTTTTGGAATGGGCGGGGGTGGAAGAGCGGGACTCGGTATGAGAGGGATGGGGCTAGGCATGGGGATGGGAATGGGTGGAGGCCTTGGGATGGGAGGAGGCATGGGGATGGGAATGGGTGGAGGCCTTGGGATGGGAGGAGGCCTGGGGATGGGGTTAGGAATGGGGGGCGGAGGAGGTGGAGGCGGTCTTGGGATGGGAATGGGTGGACGTGCCTTTGCTCTAGGAGCCGGCGGTGGAGGGATCAGTGCAGCAGGGTTCAGGGCTGGCGTGGCCCCACTCAGGGCTCGCTTGGGCGGCCGGGTCTTCAAGATCGGAGGCTATGGCTTCAACCCGTCTTTCCTGAGCTCCACCACTGCAGTGGGTGGTGACGTGGGTGTCAGCCCTGTGCCAAGCATCGACCCCTCGCTACCCTCGCTCGACACAGTCCAGGTGACCCGCCTAAAGGAGAAGGAGGAGCTGCAGGTCCTCAATGACAAGTTTGCCACCTTCATTGACAAGGTATGTAATGAAAATATTACACTCTTCATACATGCAGTATCTTTAATGTCTATAATCAATAATCAGTGAAAATTAATGTTGGTATTTAGCCACTATGCTTCATTCATTTTAATCCATCTCAGTAATATTTTAAAGTACACTTTAATAATACAGTAATTAGCTATGCTTCTTATTCATGCTTAGATATGGTCCCATGTGTAAACTCAATATTTGTATAGGTGCTTGAAAAACCAAATTAATTAAACTATGTACTACTGCTTGAACAAATTAATTAACATTATGTTGATCAGTGTCCTCTACCCATCAACATCATCTGAGGGTGTGACATTTTATAGCCTAGGTGGATTTCTCTTACAGATGTGGATTGACCTATGCATAATTTATGTTTGTGCGTAAACCAGTTGAGGATAGTCCTGGTTTTGAAATTGATAGCAATGCTCATGTAGGCAGTCAACATTGTTATCATGCAAAAACATTATGCATGTATTGGTTCTACACAGAGTGTACAAAACATTAGGAACACCTCCGTAATATTGAGTTGCACCCCCTTTGCCCTCAGAACACCCTCAATTCATTAGGGCATGGACTCTACAAGGTGTTGAAAGCATTCCACCGGGATGCTGGCCCATGTTAAACCCAATGCTTCCCACAGTTGTGTCAAATTTGCATGAGGTTCTTTGGGTGGTGGACCATTCTTGATTCGGATGGGAAACTGCTGAGCGTGAAAAACCCAGCAACGTTGCAGTTCTTGACACACTCAAACCGGTGCGCAGGGCACCTACTACCGTACCCCATTCAAAGGCACAGAAATGTTGTCTTGGCCACTCACCCTCTGAATGACACACACACACAATTAGTGTCTCAATTGTCTTAAGGATTAAAAATCATTCTTTATCCGTCTCCTCGCTTTCATCTACACTGATTGAAATGGATTTCACAAGTGGCATCAATAAGGGATCATAGCTTTCACCTGGTCAGTCTGTCATGGAAAGATCAGTGTTCATAATGGTTTGATCTAAATAATAAAAAAAGAACAGGCCATTAGAATGTTCTGAACATCAATATCAATCAAGCTCATTGAAATTCAGACCCATTCTTGGAGAGGAACAACAGACTGTATTTCTATGTTGTAAACCCAATAGAAATCTATTTGTGTAGTGTATTCATCGATCTGGCCTCTCATGGTCTGTGGTCCCCAGGCTCGCTCTCTGGAGCAGACCAACGCTGTGTTGAGGGCCAAGATCGCCATGTTCACCAACCCGGACCAGAGCGGCCCTGCCAACACCTCCATCCTGCTCACATCTGCCATCGGTACCTACAAGATCCAGATTGATGGCCTGTCTGCCACCAAGGAGGCCATTGTTGCTGAGATTGAGCACTACAAGAGCATCATCGAAGATGTCCAGAGCAGGTGGGTGGGGTTAGGGTAGATTACCTCACAAAAGTGGCGCCATAATGAAATAAACATTGACCCTATAATACGCAATACAGTAAAGTTAAGTGTCCCCACAATACCTTACAGTGAATCCACAACACAGTATCATAAAGTGTGGGTATAGTGTTAGTCACTAATCTGTCTGCTGCACCAGGCCTGAAGAGAGAAAGCTCTCAGCCTCATGTAGATGTGGTGACTTTGCTTTATAATTACCTCAGCAGATCAATGCATTTAATGCTCAGTTGGAGCAAAAATCCAGCAGCAGATTCTTGAGCCTTTTGATCTGAAGAGAATCTGCATCCTACCAACACACAGCTTGACATTCAATTGATGCTGCGAAAAAAAAGAATAACAAATACCCACATTTGTTTCAGCCTGATCACACAATATATTACCCTTTAAACTCACGAAGCAGAATTGTAGACGTCGATGATATATGAAAGCTAATGCATACATTTGACATAAAACCTCTTATATTGAAAGGTTTGAGGAGGAGACCGTCCAAACCAAGTCATTAGAGATGGACTGGACCACATTAAAAGAGGTATGGATACATCATGGTGTTATCAAACTACCAAAGGATTATTCAAACTATTGAAATAATGAATAACATTCTGTTATGGCTACTAAAACCACTACTCCCATGCTTTAACAGGAGGTAGACAATCTCTACATGAGCATTTTTGAGCTTCAAACCAACATTGGCGGACTGGAAGATCAGATTGGTCTCTCAAAGCAGGTGTATGATGCTGTGAGTACATGATGACAAAGTCTTTTACTGGAAAAGTCTTGCTGAACTTGCTAGGGGAGGGGTGTTCAGTGCACATTTAGGCTCTATAAAATGAGCAAACATGAAAAATTGTAAACGTTTCCCCCCCCCCTCTTGGTTCACATTTGTATTAGAATTCTACATATGCACTGTTCCTTGTCTGCTCCTGTACTCCACCAGTAAAAGCCTTCTTCCCTGAGCCCTCTGGAGATGATCCCTTGCCCAGGCGCTGCATTAAAATGTCTCCCCATCAATTATGGAGATTCAGACAAGCTGACAGTCAGCACTCAACACTAAGCACTACTGCTTCTCTCTCTCGCTCACTAAAATCACCCAGATGATCACTGCTGCAGAACCAGACCTTTCATAAGTGTTCACAACATTATGGATTCACATTACACATCCTGTGACTCTCTCAGTATCGTAAATGGCATAATTGGTACACAGGAGGGACAATGTGGGCCTATTATTCTAACAACACGGTTGCAGTAGATTATAGTATATATGGGGATCAACGAAGAGTAGGGTACATTTACCAAAGCGATATTGGAAAGTGTTCAAATAAAGGCAAAATGCCCAACAGATATTGTGCAGTGTGTTTTCAGGGTTCAATTGTGAGTCTCAACACAGTACTACGCATACTTTAAAAGCTATATTATGTTGCCATAGCCACAAGGAAGACTAAAACAATTGCACATTAGACATAACACATTTGCTTTGTGTTGTAGAAAGTGAAGGAGGTGAGGAACATCATGACGGGCAGTGTGCGGTCAGCCTTCTCCATCTCGGTGGACAACGCGGCCCAAGCCCAGGACCTGACCTCTGCCCTGTCGGACGTCAAGTCCCACTATGAAGCCCTGGCCCAGCGCAGCAAGCAGGACGCCCTTGTTTCTGTGCAGGACAGTGTATGTACCCTTCAGCGACCGACAGTATCTAGTCTGCATTTTGTCAACCAGTCTATTGGTCCATCAACTTTACATTGCATTAACATAATAATCTCAAGTCTGTCAGGCATTATCTAACGATAACTAGTTGCAAAAATGATTACTTGTTTTGCAAACACCATTGGAACCAGTACAACATTCATTATCTCTCATTCCTATCTGTGTTGCAGTCTCCCCCAAGTGGATGTTCTTAGCATTGCACCCAGAATACACTATTTTAGCCTACATTGCCTTATAGCATCCAACCCCAAATCTTATGTTTATTTCTCAAGTTTGCGTAGACTAAGACTAGTGAAGGCACCATGAAAATGTAACCTCCTTTTTCTTATTTCAAACCCCAGCTCTCCATGATGTCCATGACGTCCCAGCCCAGTACCCAGACTCTGACCCAAACCAAAGAGGAGCTGCGCATGTACAAACTGCAGATCGACTCAGTACAGAGGGAGATCGACAGACTCAAGACCCTGGTAGGAACATGACCTTGTCTACCCTGAAATTATACAGCCTCAAAGAAAATGTTTCATTGATTTCATAAATGACAGTATGAGGGTAAGTGTCCCAGTCCTATCTCCTGACAACCTAATGCTCGTCACAGTGTTTTAATACGCAGGACTGATCTCTCCCGTTGTAGAACATCCAGATGGAATCTCAGGTGGATGAGGCAGAGTCCCACTCCAGCTCCCACACAGAGACCTATCAGGAGCAGGTGCTGACCCTCAAGTTGCAGCTGGATGACATCAGAAAGGTAAGGATGGGGTACAGAGTCCTCCACAAGTATTCACCAGTAAAAAATACAACTCCTATGAGCCACTTTCACGTGCAGTTTCTAGGTGCAGCATAACCCCTGAATCATGCTCTTCTTACAGCAAATAACACACTATGGTCAAGAGTACCAGGAACTCCTGGCCAGTAAAATGTCTCTAGATGTTGAGATCACTGCATACAAGAAGCTTCTGGACAGCGAGGAGAGCAGGTAAGAGAGTAGGGTCTCATACATCATCCAGATGTTCACCCATATAAGTGCTGATTGACGCTCTCTGAAGTTCTACGATAGTCATGTATTTGTGATGAATATGGTTTCAGACTGAGGTCAGGAGGCGGCGTGACCGTGCACATGTCGAAGACTGCCATTGGAGGAGGGGGAGGTGGGGCTGGCCTGGCCCTGGCCCTGGGAGGAGGAGGCGGCGGCATGGGTCTGGGAGGAGGAGGAGGAGGAGGAGGCGGCGGCATGGGTCTGGGTCTGGGAGGAGGAGGAGGAGGTGGCGGCGGCGGCGGCATGGGTCTGGGAGGAGGAGGAGGCGGCATGGGTCTGGGCGGTGGCTACAGAATGGGCGGAGGCCTAGGAGGTGGCTTTGGAGGGGGTCTGGGCAGTGGCTTTGGAGGTTTTGGAGGAGGTCTGGGGTTAGGAGGAGGTGGAGGGTCTTTCGGAGGTGGGGGATCCTTCGGAGGCGGG
The DNA here is from genome assembly GCF_036934945.1 of Oncorhynchus masou masou. Lineage (NCBI taxonomy): Eukaryota > Metazoa > Chordata > Actinopteri > Salmoniformes > Salmonidae > Oncorhynchus > Oncorhynchus masou. The sequence continues at coordinate 40,542,671 of NC_088222.1, read as the reverse complement.
AGCAGCTACATGTCCTCCAGCCTGAGCAGCAGTGGACGTGAGTACAGCTCCCATCTCTATGAACTAGTTTTACTTTTATCTGTAATGCCTCCTTTAAAACAATACTATTACTGGCGCCATCTTAAAGGAATATCACAATGCCAAGATAAGTCCATGTCACAGGCCATCCACAAGCTAAAATGAATGGAAAAGCACCATGGTATTTCCAGATTTGTTGTACGTGTCTTTGAATTTATTTGGGTTGGGGCAGCAGGTAGCCTAGTGGTTTGAGCGTTGGACAAGTAACCGAAAGGTGGCAAGATAAAAATCTGTCGTTCTGCCCCTGAACAAGGCAGTTAACCCATCATTGAAAATAATAATTTATTCTTAACTGACTTGCCTAGTTAAATAAAAGTTTAAATAATAAATTAAATAGCAGGGTCTACACAACTTATTGCTTGCGACATGGACTCATCATAGAGGTCTAAAAAGAAGTTAAACTTGGGAGTGTATTGTCCCTTTACCTTCTGAGATTCAACCATAGATAATGGGACTTCCAACTTCATTGGCGGAGGGCTCAGCCAATCGTGCTATTTTAAAATGGATTGCCTCAATGGTGTTGGAAGTTGCCTTAGGTCATGTATTTTTAATCCCGTGGCCTTTTGATAGGCTGTCATTGTAAATAAGAATTTGTTCTTAACCGGCTTGCCAAGGTAAAGGTTAAATTTTAAAAAGGCTAATGGGACAGATGAGTTTCTCTATGGGTGCAACGCAGACAATTCCTCATTGGACCACTCTTTCCCTTCCAGTCTCTTCAACAGTGTACTGAGGACAAACAGGAACGACCAGAGAATCTCCATCTGCCTACATTGAGATGGAACCCTGTTTTGGCAGAATTACTAAGAAAGATCAACAGTCTCAGATTCTGTTGTGTGACTTGCCATAATGTAACATGTTTAATATCAATAAAAGCAGTGTTATTTCACAATGTGCAACACATTCAATAGGCTTGAGGTCTACTAGCATAATCCCCAAGTCCTGGATTCAAGACGACTATGCTCCCTTGTTCGCAGAGAACGCATGCAAGGAAAATGGTGCATAGACAAAGCAATGACCAATTATTATTTGAATACTTATCAGTTCAGAGGCTTATGAACACTCCAGAATTTTGCACAAGATTCACACTGGTGTGTTGGGATGGGGTAGGGACGCAAAGGGAACATACAGCCCAAGGCCACAAACAAACCTCACCCTTCCTTTGTATGAAAAGGATATCAATAGGAGCTCTTCGTAGAGCAAAGTTATGAGACCCCATCTTCACAACCACAGGCTCTCTCTCTGGCCTAAGTACACACATATAGTCCACTTTATTCTCCTCTGCCTCCCTTCTGTTTGCCTTCAGGCTGTGTCGTCTTGGCCTTCTTGGTCGGACCCTGTCCAGGTGTCTCTCCTCCTCCTGGTAGTTTCCTCCCTCTGGTTTCCCCAAGGGGACAGTGTTGGCATCTGCTGCCCCCTGCTCAGAGACAGGCAGTTGCTTCTTGCGGTTCTTTCTCTTCTTGGTCTCGGGCAGGAATCCTTTCTTCTTCTTGGGAGCAGTCAGCTCAGCCTAGTCTTTGGTTTTCCTGGTTCTGTCCCTTTTGGGCTTTCTGTTAAAGGTGGAGCCACAAAACATGGTATTAAAGCAGATATTTTCAAAGTGGTGTCCACCTCTAAATATATAGAATGTCATCTCTTTAATGAATATTACTAACAGATTAAACATTGTCTGTGGATCTGTGGAATAGAGTACAATATTATTAATATACAGTTTGTGTTCCAAACCATGGTTCTGCCTGGGAGGCACACAGGGATATTGGTATCAATAGGCCGGTATTCTCCCAAAATGTTAATTTTTTAACATAAATCACAGTGCATTTAAAATGGCAAAGTTCTCTCACTGCCTCATGGCAGGATATATGCTTTAAAGCTGAACATAATCTCTTCCCCATGACAAAACATGTAGAACTGCAGGAAATTAGCTTCATCTGCAACATTCTCTCCGATGCCAAGAGGCGGGCTTTTAAAATGTTTCTTCCCAGGGCCCGAGACTTGGTTCGTATGACCATGCACTGCCGAAGTAGTATAACTCCTTGTATCTCACTCCAGTTGTGTTTTAATTATGAGGGAGTCCCTTATGAATTGGGTCTCCGGCCCCAAACAGTTTGAGAACCACTAGCCATGCTGCTCTGTTGGCATAATGGCACAGCAGTTCTCTTACCAATTATCTGAAATAGTGGAAATGCTCAAAGTTTCAACAGTACTCATCCCCCCCAAAATAGCTGACATATTCAGTAGGTCTCAATGATATGAGTATTGTTGGTACAATTATTTCCCAATGACATGGCACTGTAACAGTAAGCATGTGGCAGAGTTACTCACATGACTCAAATGTTTCATAACATGTCCTCCATCTGTCCAGTCTTCCTGAAGCCCAGAACCTCTCTCATGGACTGAAGAACCTTTTTGAGGGACAGCTTCTGTAAAACACAGGAGACAAAAGTAGGTTAAAGAATCTGGAAAGACAAAAGATGTGGGGGGAGGGGTTAATGGGATAAGTTGCTTTACCTGCTGGTTGACAGTTTTGACCAGGAAGAGACCGAGCTCCAGGGCTTTGACCAACTTCTCCTGGACCACCTTGTTCTTACCAGTCTCAACTACAGTCTCCAGACTCTGAGGAGAACATCCACAACCATATCAGTAACAAATCAGCAGCTCCAGTGAGAGATGGGTAATGTACAGTATCATCCAAGTCAAACCTAGAGATTAAACTGGATGAAAAACATTGTTAAAGTTGATCAGTTTTTAATGTAACATGCTTTTGAAGAAAGTTTGGGGTCGTACGCACATCCCAGGCGGCACCTTAATTGGGGAGGACGGGCTCATAAAAATGGCTGGATCGGAATCAATGGAATGGTATTAAGCATGTTTTCAATGTGTTTGATAGCACGCCATTATTATGAGCTGTCCTCCCCTCAGCAGCCTCCTGTGATGCACATCCTAAAATAATAATGGAAAAGAACAGGGAGGGCCCCACACACTGATCCCAATTTACCACAATATGATTTTTCCCATGCTTTGCAGTAATGATGTGATATAGAGATTGATTCCTGTGGTGTTTCACACAGTGACATGTTCTCTGATGTCTAAGCTTGGGTGAGGTGTTTGATGCCTACCGCTGCCACACGGCCCACCGCCTGCTGAAGCAGCCCTGCCCAGGGGTTGCCTGCTAACAGCTGCTGTACCTCCCTGCTCTGCAACCCCCGCAGCACCATGGCACTGGCCTGGCTCTGTGGAACACACACGCATACAAAATGAAACACTCAATGGGAAGATGATTTTGTGCAGATCGGTGGTATTTACCGTCAGTCTGAAAGGATCATTGGCTGGGAAGAGTGTGGTCCGTCATCACTGTATTAAAACTAGAGTTGGTAGAAGTTGAACCTAACTACTGGTCCAGGGTCAGATGCTTCTTTTTACTGGTAATTGTTGAGGTGGAGCCTGCTAGTCTTACCTGTTGGTGTTCTCTGACTCCTGTTGTGATGTGTTCCACTGCGGTCACCAACAGGTTCACACACAGAAGCTACACACAACACAAGATAATCAACCTCCAACAGCATCCCGTTACACCAGCCAACAGACTTCTTCACACTAGTTGTGGGGATTCTAGAAAGCACAGAGCAACAAGAGGAAACAACAACGCTTCTTCAAGTGTTTATGCAGTCATTTGAATCAATAGAGAGCAGTGTGGATGCAGTTGTTGTTGACTCACAGGGAAGCGGGTGAAGAGGTCGACAAACATTAGGCCTGACAGAGGGCTTTTCCTGCGCGTCATGAAGGAGCAGAGCGCCCCTTTAAAGATGGCCGACACCCTCTCCACGTCCACGTTACCCATGAACCTCAGCTGCAACACCGAGATTTCAGCAGGTTGATTTCATATAAAAGATGCACTAATAGTAAATACTCGGCGTACATTAAGGTTGAATGCTAAGGGTTGGTTAAGGAACAATTGTCACTGTAGTCTACACTGAAAGGTAAAGAGGCTTACCTCAGTAGAAGGTGTTGTCTTGCCATCTGCTGAGGCCCCAGGTGCCCCCCCTCTCAGCACCTTGACCAGGTACAGAGATGCACTGAAGAAGTAGAGTGACACTGAGGAGTCAGACAGCTTCTGGGTTTTGGTCATGAGTTTCTCCAGCAGGTCGTGGAGCTCCCCCTGTCTGTCGCCTACGGTCTTACAGTACTGCTTGGCCCGGCACAGCTGGTTCCTGGGAGTAGGAGAGGACGAGGGTGACGTTGACTGATCAGTGTGGCAGAATAATACTGGAAACTGTTGACATAACATGATCATCTGTCTCCCCAGAAAGAATACATCCGTCTTCAATGCACCTGCATATGACAAGTTGTTCTTTCGAGATGCATAAAGAGAAGTAAAGCACAATTCTGTCTCACATCTCTAATACATTGCGAGGTGTTTTCAGTATTAAAGGAAAACTCCACCCCAAAATGTTAGCAATCAAGTTTTCAAGAGTACATGTATTCCTAAATTGAAAAATGTGGAACAAAACACATTTGGGAGCACAATGAGAGTATTTGAGGAAGGAGGTTGCCGTGGCAACAGCGGAGAGCTCCCCCAATGTTTTTGGCATGGAGAGATGATAGAGCCGACATGACACATTGGGCTGGGCGATATCGTCTTTTAAGGTATTCCATTATGGCTCCACGTACCGGTATGGATATTTACAATACCGTTGAGAAAAAGGTATTTTGATACAGTACTACATAAATAAAAAGTTTTACAAATTGCCCTACTTCACTGTCAGTTTTGCCCTAGTATTGTTGAATATAAATCAAATCGGAATGGAGAAATACCACTTAGAATGTATTTGTTGCCACCCTAGGGTCATGGCCTACTCATAAAACATACCAGTCAAAAGTTTGGACACACCTACTCATTTAAGGGTTTTTCTTTATTTTTACTATTTTCTACATTGTAGAATAATAGCGAAGACATCAAAACTATGAAATCATGTAGTAACCAAAAAAAGTGTTAAATCAAAATATATTTGCGATTATTCAAAGTAGCCACCCTTTGCCTTGATAGCTTTGTTGTTTGTCACTGGCCTACACACAATATCCCATAATGTCAAAGTGGAATAATTATGTTTTTCAAAATGTTTACAAATTAATAAAAAGTTGAAATGTCTTGAGTAATCAACCCCTTTGTTATGGCAAGCCTAAAGTTCAGGAGTGCAAACCACATGGACTTACTCTGTATGCAATAAATGTTTAACATGATTTAAAAAAAAAATAATAAACTACCTAATTTCTGTACCCTACACATAATTGTAAGGTCCCTCAGTTGAGCAATGAATTTCAAACACAGATTCAAAGACCAGGGAGTTTTTCCCAATGCCCCGCAAAGAACGGCACCTATTGGTTGATAGGTTAAAAAAAAACAGACAATGAATACCCATTTGAGCATGGTAATGTTATTATTTACACTTTGGATAGTGTATCAATACACCCAGTCACGACAAAGAAACAGACGTCCTTCCTAACTCAGTTGCCGGTGAGGAAGGAAATCACTCAGGGATTTCACCATGAGGCCAATGGTGATTTTAAAACAGTTACAGAGTGTAATGTCTGTGTAACTGTTCAAAGGGTCTGGAAAGCTGTGTAGTCACTGCCAAAGGTGATTCTAACGTCGAATGTATTGACTCAGGGGGTGAATACTGATCTAATCAAGATATATTAGTGTGTTATTTTTCACAAATGTTTTAACAAACGTTCAAATTTTTCTTCCACTTTGACAGAGTATTTTGTGTAGATTGTTGACAAAAAAAAAAAGACAAATCCCATTTTTTAACAACAAAAACATCAAGGGGTGTGAATATTTTCTGAAGGCAGTGTATGTGTCTGAAGGTAGTGGGTATGTTTCTGAGCCTGTGTGTCTCTAAAGGCACTAGCATGACGTACTTGAAGATGTCTGCGGCCTTGCGGAGTAAGTCCTGCTCCTGCTGGTCGCTCTCGGAGCTCATGCCGCTCTCGATGACGCTGAGCAGGGGCTCCACCATGCCCAGCACCAGAGGGCTGCTGCCCTGCCTGGCCAGGAACACCTCCACCAGGTCCAGCACCTAGAACACAGCATAAGACCAGGGTCAGCACCCCATGAACATAGGGGAACCATCACCAGAAGAACAAGAGAGGCAGTGTTAGAAATAGCACTGCCAGAGTACAGTGTTTCACCTATATTAATTAAGCAGTGAAATCATTGCCACCACTCCATGTAAAAATAATAAATATATAAATTACAAAGAAAGATAACGGAGCTATAATTTCTTTTTTTACAAGATCATCTTTGAGAACTAACAATCACCAAAATAAAAACTAGACAGTCGGGGAGAATTTGTTTTCTCCAAAACTGTCATTGCATGGGGTCCCCATTGATTTTGTAATGTTTAAGTCACTCAGATAGCATAACAACCCAGCATAAGCCATGGCAAAATGTGCTTTAAAACAGCAACACTTTGCCACTGCGGCCAAGAAAACTTTGGGTTGGCCACGCCGACTACACCTTTCACACTTACAACTCTATCCAAACAGGCGAGACGGAAATAGTCATCTTGTCATGTGAATACCTTGATCTTGAAGTCTCTGACGAGGGTCTTTTCCTTTTTTAGCTTGTCCTTCTCATCCTTCTTGGCCTGCATCTTCTTCTTCTATTCAAGGAACAGTCCTGCGATGCTGCCGTCCAGCTTCATCATGGCTTCATCGTCCAGCTCGTCATCATCGCTGCCGCCCTCTTCAGCGGCCTGTGACATGCAGCAAGAAAGACCCGGTCCAGTTAAAATGCCTAGAACAGCGCTGTGTATTAATGTCTCTGCTTTTGAACCCCCCCCCCCGATTTCAATGAAACTGCTAGAATCTTATCCAGAGCGACTTAACACAAAATGCATTATAAACATTTTTTATTGAGCACTATAAGTGAAACCTTCATAAATAAGAGTAAAGTACAATCCCAGAGCGAGAACAAAAGACCAATCACAAGACACCGACCAGAGCACCCTGGTTCTGTAGGACCTTCATCAGCTCAATGCGGAAGTTCTGATCCACCTCGCTCCCCTCCTCCATGGCCTCATCTTCACCCTCATCAGAGTCGTCGTCTGATGCATCCGACTCATCCTCATTCTGGAGAAGCAAGTAATACATATATTTACGAAGAGTAAAAATATAAGCAATAGCTGTTACTGGACACTATACAATAGCAAACAAAAATATATAGGCAACCATTTTTTTTTGGGGCTCATTCTAATTATTATTACATTCTAATGGGAGAATAATGTGGACCTGCCGGACTAAATAAACTGGATGCGTGCATGGTGATAATAAAGCTTCACTCTCACCATTTGAATCTCTCCATCACTGTTTTTATCATGAGAAAGCGTGCAAAAAACAGGTTCATTTTGTAATGGGAGGATTTGTATAGAAAGCCAAGTTGATGCCAGCATTAGATGCTGTCGTCCTCATAATAACCGCACATGGTTTTACCGCAACACCTTTCAATTGAAGCGGCAGAGAATAAATGAAAGTGGGCACGTCTCACAAAAACGGAAATCGTGGATAATAAGGGGAGCAGGAGAACTTCAAGATTGGCTACAATAATTACACGGTAGGCCTTTTCCAGTACTTCAGTACCCCTTGTATTGTTTAAAATTGCAGGTGTAACATTGAAACCAAAATGTATTTGTCATGTTATTTCATTACTATATCATATTGAGAAGAAGCACACTAGGCAATGTCATTTGTTGTCATCATATCCAGAATAATTCATAGGAATAGAGTTGGGTGTTACGCAATAGTCCATCCTACACAATTGCCCACAGTAGACTTGGTGTACAATCCGAGGCACAAAAACATGAACTCATTTGATGGTTTCCCTGTTAAATCTAACGAGACCCTGCTGTAAAACATGCAGACAACAACTGATGATCAACATCAACTCGCTAGGGTTATTAGATCCAACGTGGATCCTGACAACTGTCTTCCCAAAACCTTTTTTCCAGCACTTGGGCGGTTGCGTCGCATACGCCATCACAACAGCTGATTGTCACTTGAATGTCATTCAAAAAATTCCTTCCTGGATCAGATGACTACATGTGAAAATATCACGGTGTAATTAAACAGCTTGACACCAAATGCACATCCAACCGTGTTATGCAGAATTATTGAAGCACGTTAATGACAATATCGATTTAGGTTTTAAGTATCAAGGTAAGGTGACTCAGAAGCCTTCCATTTTGCAATAGCATACATTTTGGGGGATTTGTGTGCCCATGAAAACTGTTTCACCTCTTAACATAAGCAGACATGAAATGTTAGGTAGTTACACTGCATTTCTGAGATCTCTATACAAAAAACAGTGACGGCTAGATACAGGTTTCTTACAGGGCTCAAGTTCAATGTCTAATTTAACCGATTAATGCTTAATATATAATATGACGACAACTTACACTGCCACAAATGCAAGGACAGAAAAGTAATGTTTTATGTCTCAGGATTTTGGGCAAATCCGTCAAGACACCAACCAAGAGAAGGGGTCGTCTAGCTATATTCAATAAAATGTCAAACCTATGTTCCCCCTTATATATCTTAAAGTAATGACATGGGGGGAAAATGGCTAACTATTATCAATGAGTTCTCAATAGCTGTAACATGTCGTCCAGCATAGGAAATCCTCGCTGGTACCCTAGTTTATAGAAAAACCCTGGTGTAGATTTGTGAACGTGACCAGGTGTGAAAGAACTGAACTGACCATCTCTTCGTCGTCTTCATCCTCGCCTTTCTTTTTTTTGTCTTTCTTCTTTATTTTGTTAGAGTCTTGATCATCCGTCACCACGATGGAACTGTCCTCCTGATCTTTATCTGGGTCCAGAACCTTAAAGACACAATGAGTCAAATGAATGGACATTCCTGTAATATATCAACATTTACTTTCGCAAATCAACAGAAGTTTTACCTTCAGTGAACACTTTTATGCAACATTTAAAAAACACAGCTCTGTAAGAGTACAGAATTCTCTAGTCTGGGAGACTTACATCCAAGATGGCGGCGAGGGCTCTGGCGGTGACGTGGGGAGAGATGTTGGAGAAGACAGTCCTGCAGACTTGGCGGATGTGTCTACTGGGCTGGGACAGGAGTGAGAGCATGATGTCCACCACCACCTCAGCCCAGTGGGGCTCCTCCTCTCCTGCTGCTGCAGAACCTGGATTAACAGGACATGTGGTTACAGAGACATCCCACCAAAGGCTACCATAGTGAACATAGAGGCTGGTATTTATACTAACCTTAAGCCGGGTGTACACTACACGACTTTCAAAACCCTGACATCGCTAAACCTCACAATAAACGACCATCTTCCCTGCAGTTTGTTTTGTCACGCAAATGTAGTGGTGCGCATACTAAATGATCTGGCAGACGGGGGTCACACACTACAATTCTTCACTTGGTGTTGAGGACTGTCGATACCAACCACGCTGTCCGGCAAAAACAATGACGTGATTAGACGACCTGTGGCTCAAAGCAGCCCCAAAAGTTTTCAGTCAGACATTCACGCTTTCCCTACAGTTGAAATATCTAGCCAACATTTTTAACATTGCTCAGAGCTGTAACGATTTGGCACTTTGGCTTTGATCAAGGTACAAACGCAATCTAGTAGTAGTCATCGCTCCTTCTTGAGTCTACACATTATGGGTAATGTGAAACAACATCATCTCACTGGCTTCTTCTCTGGCAAGCTCTCATTGGCTATTGCTCATCACGGTTCTCAAAACTTGTCGCTGCATATCTCACACTACAAGAGCATTGCAGATTGTGCCGAAAAGAAAAAAAACATACTTGAAATTTTTGAGTCAGACTGCTCAAAAACAAGATCGGTAGCCCTCAGATTTTAGTCTCTGACCCTCTCACATTTAACGAGCGGCAGTGACGGCCGCACGCCTGAGTAGGCAATGATATTGGGATTTTGTCTCCGATTTCAAAAACTTGTCTGGGACAGCTAAATCGGGGCCAAAATCGTGTAGCGTACACCCGGCTTTATTGTCACTGTACAACTGTGAACCAGTATGGATGGGAAACAGCTAAATATATGGTTTTCAATATATGGAGAATGAGTACTTCTTTCCTTGCCACGGATTAAGACTGGGGTGGTTTTGGCAAACTCAACTCTACAGTAAGATTCGGTTGGCTCCGACACATTCTCTATGGACATGTGGTCTTACCGGTTACCGCCTTCTTCTTCTTGGACTTCTTCTCTTGGGCTTTTTCCATGCAGTTCTGCAGATCCTGCATCAGGTCTACCAAACCCTCTGGAGCCTTTACGGTACAAGCAAACATGTATACATAAACGTGGGATAAAAAGGACAAAGTAAAATGATGCATCTAAGAAATCTTACCATACTACGACAATCATTTTCATCCCTCATTTGTTTATCAATTGCGTACCTTGAAGAGGTGAATGCCAACCAGCAGGAAGAGTTGTTGGAAAGCAGAGGTCTCTGGAGTCTGGCCTTTCTTAGATTTCTTCATTAGAGTCCCCACTGACGCCAGCATACTACATCAGAACAGGTTCACTATTGGCTTACATTTTTCTTACACCAACCTTTAACCCCCCCCCTCCATATGGTCCATTTACAGTCAGTGTGGTCCGTACCTGTCCCAGTACCTGTCACTGGCTGGTTGAGCAGGGTGTCAGCGTACCGCACCAGACAGAAGATCCACATGGAGCCGTCAGCCATCACACCCTGCATGTGCCTCTGGTTGCCGGCTGCCACCTCAGGGGAGTCGCCCAGCAAAGGCAGGTGGTTGATGTGCTGCAGCAATCTGGAGGGGTTGGGAGGTTAGAGAGATGTGTTAATCGCTTGTGTAGTGTAGGGCAGGGATCGACAACCGGTGACCCCTGACCTAAAATCATATATTTTTTGGGGCTTCAGTTTTTGGAAAAACAAATACTAAAATCACCAGGAATTCAGCTAAAATATGTTTAATTTAGGAAATGTGTTCCCAAATATTCCCACAAATAGAAATATATGTGATCATATATGTGATCATGTCTCAATGTAATCAAGGTATGAAAAGATCGTATTTGAAAATAATCTATTTTGGGGTTTAGTTGTGGTCAATGTGCAGTAGAGCCTGGGCGCGAACCCAGTCTCTGATGGCACAGCTGGCGGTGCACTACAGCGCCCTTAACCACTGCGCCACCCGGGAGGCCCAAATAATTACATTATTGGTGGGTCTTATGGTGTGGAAGGCTTATATTTAGCCTTGGTATACTTTTACAAACCCTGAATTCATTATATTATTCCTGACTGTTTGAAATGCAGTGTATTTATCTTTAATTGTGTAATAAAGCTTACGCAGAGAGAACTAGATATACAAATCTAGATATACACAAAAGTAAAAATCACTGAAGCTGGAGTCATATCTCCCTCTTTAACTTTAAGCATCAGCTGTCAGAGCAGCTTACCGATCACTGTACCTGTAAACAGCCAATCTTTAAATAGCACACCTGACTACCTCATCCCCATATTGTTATTTATCTTCTTGCTCTTTTGCACCCCATCTCTACTTGCACATCTATCACTCCAATCTCCATAGACAAACATTGGCAGTCGAATGGCCCATACGGAAGAGCTCACCATAGAATGCCACCTTTCCAACAAATCAGTTCGTCAAATTTCTTCCCTGCTGGAGCTGCCCCAGTCAACTGTATGTGCTGCTATTGTGAAGTGGTAAAGTCTAGGAGCAACAATGGCTCAGCTGCGAAGTGGTAGGCCACACAAGCTCACAGAACGGGACCGCAGCGTGCTGAAGTGCATAGCATGTAAATATAGTCTGTCCTCGGTTGCAACACTCACTACCAAGTTCCAAACTGCCTCTGGAAGCAACATCAGCGCAAGAACTGTTCGTTGGGAGCGTCATGAAATGGGTTTCCATAGCCGAGCAGCCGCACAAAAGCCTAAGATCACCATGAGCAATGCAAAGCGTCGGCTGGAGTGGTGTAAAGCTCGCCGCCACTGGACTCGGGAGTCCTGGAAATGCGCTCTCTGGAGTGATGAATCACACTGGCAGTCCGATGGATGATCTGGGTTTGGTGGATGCCAGGAGAACGCCACCTGCCCCAATGCATAGTGCCAACTGTAAAGTTTGGTGGAGGATTAATGGTCTGGGGCTGTTTTTCATGGTTCGGGCTAGTCCCCTTACTTCCAGTGAAGGGAAATCTGAACGCGACAGCATACAATGACATTTTAGATGATTCAGTGCTTCCCACTTTGAGGCAACCGTTTGGGGAAGGCTCTTTCCTGTTTCAGCATGACAATGCCCCCGTGCACAAAGGTTTGTTGAGATTGGTGAGGAAGAACATGACTGGCCTGTACAGAGCCCTGACCTCAACCCCTTCAAACACCTTTGGGATAAATTGGAACGCCGACTTCGAGCCAGACCTAATCACCCAACATCAGTGCCCGACCTCACGAATGCTCGTGGCTGAATGGAAGCAAGTCCCCGCAGCAATGTTCCAACATCTAGTGGAAAACGTTCCCAGAAGAGTGGAGGCTGTTATAGCAGAAAAGGGGGGACCAACTCCATATTAATGCCCATGATTTTGTAATGAGATGTTCGACGAGCACGTGTCCACATACTTTTGGCCATGTAGTGTATATCATAAATCGGCCAGAAGTTTAAAGAAAATGTAGACGTGATTTTTAGGCCATATCACCCAGCCCTAATTTGCAGTGTACAAATGATTATAATTATGTCCCGGTCTCCAGGCCATCCACTCCAACAAATATCAGCCAGTGGCTTTAATCTCGTTACCTACCCCTGGTGTAGGGCATCTAGAGTGTAATGTAAATGAACACTCACACTATGGAGTTTCATGCAATTACCCCTTTAAAACCATACATGTTTAAAACTTAACTGACTATTCCAGCCACCTACCATTGTAGCCATGCTCTTCATCTTTGACTACCCCACAGCTTGTTTTTGAAAAATGAGAGTGTAAAGTAGTCTTATCTCACCCAAAGGAGTTTATGATGATGGCTCTGGTCTTCTCATCCAGGGGCACTGACAGGGTGGCTTCTGTCTCAAGTATGTCTGGGGTGGCCTTCTTAGCATTGAAGAACGCATGGAAAAAGACAAACCTAGCACGATGGAGGACAAAACAATGAGTTAGCAGCTATGCTACACTATGACTATAAAGTACCCTTCAGAATACAATAGTTATAGAAATGTTGGGAAGATTACTACGCACATCCAACTTGGCACAGGAAAAATATCACCCTTTGCTGCTCCCAAATGTGATATCACCAAGGCATAATCTAAAATCACTTGGGGGAGCAGCAAACAGTGAGAGACATGACATTTTCCCTGCAGTGAGATCTCTCACCTGGCTACATCCATCATGAGAGCCTCCTCTCTCTTCACCTGGTTGTTCTCGGCGATGGAGGTTAGGCGTGGAATGATCCACTTCCTCAGGCGGAATATACAGTTCTCTCTCCTAAGGATAGAGAGAGTCAATGGGATACTTTTAGTTTAGAAGCCAGAAGGCATATATTAGTCATTCTAGGACATGCTCCAAGAGTTCTACTCACTGGATTCCGCCCTCCTGGTTCTCCTTCTGCCTGCGGGTGCTGAAGTCCAGGCAGCTGTCCAGCCGGGGGTTGAGGAACATGTCTTTGAGCCAGTCCACGTAGCTCTGCAGTGGGGTCGGCTGCAGGTGCTGCACAACCCTCCAGAAGGAGGGCACCACAGGGTAGCCCTGGTTTGTGAGCAGGGAGAAGGCCACCATCACCGCCAGCTGCTTCTCCGGATCATCGCAGCCCTGCAGGAAGTCGCCAACGTACGTCTCCATCTCGGGGGCAAACTTAAAGCGGTCTGGGAGCTGAGGGGGCGAGATGAGTGCATACTTGTAAGTCAATATATTTTAAAACATTTCCTTTTTGGATAAGTGAGCATCTTACTATATACTTTCTGTGACCAACTAAGATGCCAGCAGCTTCACTATGTATTTTCTATAATCTGGTGCAGTCACGAGTCGACAGACATTTGTAGGGAGACTGACCTGTGCAGAGACCACGTGTTCCCCGTAGGTCCTCATCACCTCTCCATTTAACACCTGTTTCAGCTGGGCCAGGGTCAACAAGGGCAGGGCACTACCCAACAGCCGGTAGCTCAGGTAACTGGAGCACAGAGAGAAGACAGCCCGATGTCACAGGAAGGCCAAAAAGATCATCAAGGACAACAACCACCCGAGCCACTGCCTGTTCACCCCGCTATCACCCAGAAGGTGGGGTCAGTACAGGTGCATCAAAGCTGGGACCGAGAGACTGAAAAACAGCTCCTATCTCAAGGCCATCAGACTGTTAAATAGCCAACACTAGCACACAGAGGCAGCTGCCAATATACATTGACTTGAAATCACTGGCCACTTTAATAAATGGAACACTAGTCACTTTAATAATGTTTACATATCTTGCATTACTCGTCTCATATGTATATACTGTATTCCATACTATTCTACTGTATCTTAGTCTATGCAGCTCGGACATTGCTCGTCCATATACTTATATATTCTTACTTCCTTTGCTTAGATTTGTGTGTATTGGGTATATGTTGTGAAATTGTTAGATATTACTGCACTGTCGGAGCTAGAAACACAAGCATTTCGCTACACCTGCAATAACATCTGCTAAACATGTGTATGTGACCAATAAAATTAGATTTGTTAGAACAGCTATGTAAATTTACAGCACAGGAAGGAAAACAGGAACATACATGGGGGGAAATGCTTGCATTAAGTTAGAAAAATGACAGGGGTAAAAATTGTATTGTTAAGCCAACAGTCTTAACCCCAATGCTGTGCTTACTGTGTGGGCCCCGGCTGGTCTTTCAACATGCCGTTAATGATGGTCTCCCTCCAGAAGAGCTCAAAGTTGTCCTCCCTCAGAGAGATCTGCAGCAGGTCCAGAGCCACCGCAGGCAGCAGGCAGTCCTTCTTGACTGAGCGGGCCGCCATCTTCAGTACATCTGTCAATCTAGGGGAGAGGATGGACAGGAGACACAGGTTTGATTTTACATTTAGTGTGTGTGTGTGTCATCCAGACCATGGAAAAAAAACATAGCCCTAGTCGTAAAAAAAGCTGCTCACTTAGGGATATTTTCCATGGTAATGATTGTGGAGGTGCCCAGCAGCTTCTTCAGCTTCTTGGGCTTGAGCACCTGGGGGAACTTCTGCATGGCCACCAGGAGGAGCTGCAGCTGCTCAGGGGTGCTGAAGGCAGAGGACAGGTCTGTCTGCAGGGCTCCCAGCAGCACCTCCTCAAACACCTCCTCTGACGTCTGGAGAACCACACAGACCAAACAATACACAGGTCATACCGACTGCACCCTTCAACACAAGGATTTATCACATTGAGACACCATTAGAAGAGTGCTACACTATAAAGTAGAGCTGGATGAGTCACTCACCTCAGACAGGATGTCCACCATGGTCTTCCTGGGCAGGACCCGCAGGTGTTCTCTATACTGCGATAAGCTCTGGAGGAGCTGGACACACTCCAGCACCACCTGAGGCTCCTGTCACACACACACATACAAACATACAAACACACACACAGGTGAGTAAGAAAACCAAACACACACTGAAGTCTGAAAAGTAGAAACCGAGCTAGGTCTGGCAGTAACAATAAGGGGGAGATATGTGCACTTCAATTCTCTGTGCAAAACATGGTATACTAGTCTTCTCTGCCAAGCCCATGGGTGATCTGGTGTCATTCTTACCTTTGGAAGGCGTGTGGACTGAGACAGGGCGAGCACACCAAAGAAGTTCCCAAAAGCAGCATTTCTGATGAGTTTCTGTCAACATGAATATAAACGTCAACATAAGATACTGTGCAATATAGAGACCTTCATTGGCTGATTACATTAAGTATATGGATGTTAGTGAAACACTCCCGAGCGGCGCAGCAGACTAAGGCACTGCATCTCAGTGCAGGAGGCGTCACTACAGTCCCTGGTTTGAATCCAGGTTGTATCACATCCGGCCGTGATTGGGAGTGCCATAGGGTGGCGCACAATTGGCCCAGCGTAGTCCAGGTTTGGCCAGGGTAGGCCGTCATTGTAAATAAGAATTTGTTCTTAACTTACTTACCTAGTTAAATAACGGTTAAATAAAAAAATATATATAAAATTATAAATTTACCACACCATCTAACTTGTCACATCACATGCTTACCTTTTTCACTTTCGCCAAGTTGTGCTTCTCTTTGATTTGATCAAAGGCTGTACGCAGAGGTATCTCCTCAAACACGCTCAGTACCTGACAACCAAAACAATGACAGAAATGATGCATCAGTAACAACCTCTTATATGTTATGTAGCAACACCTTCATAACTCCTTCGTAAGACATGTACAAAGAAATAGGATGTTGGTGAGCCATTAGGTGTACTATTAACATTACCTGTCCCAAAGCCAAGCTGAAGCCTGGCCGGGCAGCCTCTCTAGTGTGTGCCAAGCCATCCACCAGTCTCTTCAGGGTGTATGTCAACTCATCTGTCTAGAAAGGAAAGAGAAGAGAACACATACATTATAGCAAAATGTCAAGAACTCAATGGCCCATATATGTAACATGTATATGTGTGGTCCAACACCCACCAATAGCATAAAAGTGACAATATGCCTAGCTAACCAGCTATACTGTAGTTGGTTTAGCAAGATAAGTAGGCTATGTTAGCTAACAAGCTAACTCCGTAGCAGCTAACTTGGCAACTGAGAGCTGTCCCAAACACACCAACCTTTTCACTAGTCTTCAGATATTGTATGAGATTTTCAATGGCCTTCAGCCGTATCTCTTGTTCAGGTTTAGCGATATCCCAGAAGTCCAGGAACTCGCGGTTCTGTTGGAGAATACCCTTGGCATCAGTAATTTTCGGTCGCACTGGTTCATTTTCTATCTCCCCCATGTCTACATGCATCTTATTCATGCCATGTGACAGTAGGGAGATAAGGGTTTGAGTAGACAGGATACAGTTTTTGGTCAGATTTGACTTTTCTTAGCAGGTTAGGATAATTTACGTAACAGGTTAACGTTGGGGAAACGAATGGAGTTAACTAAAATATATATATTTTTGAGTTAATTTGACAAAAACTGTATCGCTTTTTATAAGAGGAAAAGGCCAAGCAAGAGGCATAACTGGGGCCAAAATCTGTCTCCTCCAGCAGGTGGCTTTTTAAAAATTGTATTCGCTCGTCAAGCGATGGGTTTTTATATGGAGGTCGTGGAGTGTCGAAATTCGTTAATAACAATATAATTACGTATTTGCTACGTGTTACTTATTTGATCGAATCGAAGTTTCGTAAAGATTCGGTTGTTACGATTGTATTGATATAAGTAGGACACGTGACATCCCGGTAACTTTGAGAAAAAGCACGTTATAAATTCACTAGTTACCACAGCCACAAAGTCATAAACCTTCTTAAAATTTTACTTTAAACCTAACCTTAACCACACTGCTAACCGTATGCCTCACGCGAAATTAAGACCCAAACCATGTTTGTATATATATACGATATAGTAAATGTTGACTTTGTGGCTGCACACATATCTGTCCTCTCATTGGCTAGAATGGCCCCACCTGATCTAGCTTCCTCCTGATTGTCTTCCATTTTTGAAGACTTTTCTTTTCACTTTTAGAGCGCCAACTAGAGTATCCGATGGATATTTTGGATCAATGATTCCTAAAATTTGTATAGTTCCGTATCCCTTCAAACATTCAACCTCCAGCTGCGTACGCCCTCTAGCACCATGGTCAGCGCACTCTCAAATTATGTTTTTTGCCATCATTGTAAGCCTGCCACACACACCATATGATATATTTTCTTTTCACAACCCGGCTCGTGGGAAGTGATAAAGAGCTCTTATAGGACCAGGGCACAAATAATAATATTATAATAATCAATACTTTTGCTCTTTATTTAGCCATCTTACATTAAAACTTATTTGTTCATTGAAAATGATGAATAACTCACCACAGGTTAATGAGAAGAGTGTGCTTGAAAGGACGCACATAACAATGTGGGGTTGTATTGGTGTCACACTCTTAAATAATTTTCCACACACAGTCTGTGCCTGTATTTAGTTTTCATGCTAGTGAGGCCCGAGAATCCACTCGCACATACATTACCGTTCAAAAGTTTGGGCTCACTTAGAAATGTCCTTGTTTTTGAAAGAAAAGCCAACAAAAATTGTCCATTAAAAATAACATCAAATTGATCAGAAATACAGTATAGACATTGTTCATGTTGTTTATGACTGTTGTAGCTGGAAACGGCAGATTTTTAATGGTATATCGACATAGGCGTACGGAGTCCCATTATCAGCAACCATCACTCATGTGTTCCAATGGCACATTGTGTTAGCTAATCCAAGTTTATCATTTTAAAAGGCTAATTGATCATAAGAAAACCCTTTTGCGATTATGTTAGCGCAGCTGAAAACTGTTGTTCTGCTTAAAGAAAACAGAAAACTGGCCTTCTTTAGACTAGTTGAGTATCTGGAGCATCAGCATTTGTGGGTTCGATTACAGGCTCAAAATGGCCAAAAACAAAGACCTTTCTTCTGAAACTCGTCAGTCTATTCTATTGTTCTATTCTTGGCTATTCCATGCGAGAAATTGCCAAGAAACTGAAGTTCTCGTACAGTGCTGTGTACAACTCCATATCCAAAAGCCATATCTCAGACAGGCCAATAAAAATAAAAGGTTAAGATGGGCAAAATAACACAGACACTGGACAGAGGAACTCTGCCTAGAAGGCCAGCATCCCAGAGTCGCCTCTTCACTGTTAATGTTGAGACTGATGTTTTGCGAGTAACGGTTTACTCAAATAGTATTTTACTGGGTGACGTTCACTTTTACTTGAGTCATTTTGTATTAAGGTACACTATATATACAAAGGTATGTGGACACCTCTTCAAATTAGTGGATTTGGCTATCTCAGCCACATCCGTTACAGACAGGTGTATACAATTTGAGCACACAGCCATGCAATATCCATAGACAAATATTGGAAGAAGAATGGCCTTACTGAAGAGCTCAGTGACTTTCAACATGGCACTGTCATAGGATGCCAGCTTTCCAACAAGTCAGTTCATCAAATATCTTCCCTGCTAGAGCTGCCCCGGTCAACTGTAAGTGCTGCTATTGTGAAGTGGTAAAGTCTAGGAGCAACAAAGGTTCAGCCGCAAAGTGCTAGGCCACACACGCTCAGATAACGACAGACAAGTGCTGAATCACGAAGCGCATAGACATCATCTGTCCTCAGTTGCAACATTTACTACCGAGTTCCAAACTGCTTCTGGAAGCAACGTCAGCGTTGGGAGCTTCATGAAATGAGTTTCCATGGCCGAGCAGCCGCTCACAAGCCTAAGATCACCATGTGCAATGCCAAATGTCGGCTGGAGTGGTGTAAAGCTCGCCACCATTGGACTCTGGAGTAGTGGTTCTGCTAGTCACATTCTGTTAAAGATCCCCAAAGCACACACATTCCTGGGTTGCTCGTCTTTTCAGTTCGCCGCAGCTCGCAACTGGAATGCCCTACAACAAACACTCAAACTGGACAGTTTTATCTCAATCTCTTTATTCAAAGACTCAATCATCATCATCGACACTTACTGACAGTTGTGGCTGCTTTGCGTGATGTATTGTTGTCTCTACCTTCTTGCCATTTGTGCTGTTGTCTGTGCCCAATAATGTTTGTACCCTGTTTTGTAATGCTACCATGTCGTGTTGCTGCCATGTTGTGTTGCTGCCATGTGTTGTCATGTTGTATTGCTACCATGCTATGTTGTCTTAGGTCTCTATTTAGTGTTGTGTTGTCTCTCTTTTCGTGATGTGTGTTTTGTCCTTTATTTTTATTTGATTTATTTATATTTTTAATCCAAGCCCCCAACCCCGCAGGAGGCCTTTTGCCTTTGGTAGGCCGTCATTGTAAATACTAATTTGTTCTTAACTGACTTGCCTAGTTAAATAAAGGTTAAATTTTAAAAAATAATGTGGGGGGCACAAAAGCGAGGTCCATACAGAAATGGTGGAAACACTGTACTCCTGGCAACCATGTCAGTGTGCATGCACCCAGCCCACCACAGGAGTCGCTAGAGTGTGATGGGACAAGGACATCCCTGCTGGTCAAACCCTCCCCTAATCTGGACGACGCTGGGCCAATTGTGCGCCGCCCCCATGGGTCTCCTGGTTGCAGCCGGCTGCGACAGAGCCTGGACTTGAATCAGGATCTCTAGTGGCCCAGGTAGCACTGCAATGCAGTGCGCCACTCGGGAGGCCTTGACTTTTAGTCTTACCCTGTGATGTCACAGAGAAGCCGTTTTAGGAATTTTCTTCTTATCTTTTTAAAACACAGATCACAGAAATGGGCTGTTTTCACATATGTAAACACTGGTTTGGTACTGGAGACAATAATGAGGCTATGGGGTTAAAAAGGTTCAAAAGTGGCAGAATTGCCTTTTAATTAAGAAAGAGCCAGGGCAGAATTTCCCGAACTTATTGGAGTAGGTATAGCCTATGCCAGCTGGCTTACACCTGTGTAATAATAACCTAATCACATTATAACGGCATCCATTTGGAAACATTTCTCTTTATACAATGATGTTTTCTCCACAGACTTCTTCATACGCTACAGCAACAGGGGTTTCTCATGCTGTATGGCATTGTATAGTGTTTTTCATCCCTGATCCCGGAAGGCCACACAAGAGCACCTGCAATGTGAGGACCCCCTGGGATCAGTATTGAAGAACACTGAAATATGTTTACAATTACAACAAAGCAAATTACAAAGTCCATTTAAAAACCATGTTCTATGTGCTTGGGAACTGTCCCTAAAGCAGCCACTGAAAGGTGTCATTTCATGCACCCTTGTTAAACTACAGTGATGTAGGGAACCTTTTAGAGGTGGTCCACTAGACTCTCCGTCCGGCCTGCCAATGAGGGCGGATGTGGTAAGGAGTTCAGTTAGAAACAGGAAACTCTTTCTGCTCTCCCCCTTCACAGCTCTGTTACAGTAACCTGTCTGTAAGTGGAGCTGTCAGTGAGATGGTGGTGGCCTGAAGAGGCTTTACTAAAGGTGAGAACAACACAATACATGTATTTCTATTGTCTCATGTTCAAGAGTGTAGGAGCAGCTTGGTTGGGGATAGATAGACTATTTGAAGAGGTTCAATTTCAGAGACGCATCATGTTGTGTTATTGTCATCCTCATACCAAGGTTAAAGACTTCATTGGAATGAATTTGGCTTTCAATAATGTACCAATTCAGGAGTCTGCTTTGAAATGTCAAAAAGATCAACCAGCAAACATGGAGTCCCCTTGTTCAGTCCGACAATTTATTTGTTATGATGAAGTTCAGCTGAGTGTGTAAAAACTGATGCTACGGTTTGAGTTTGATGCTCAGGTTTTTTACAATTAAAACAATGTAACTAATGCTGTTGAACTGTATACTCATATATATTTCAAATCTATTCTATTTGGTATATCAATTATAGACCATTCATTAATACTTTATTAGTCTTTATTAGTATTAGTGATGTAGATCATAGTCACTATTTTGTTCAAGGTAAATAAACATACAAAATGTATTCCTAAGTGTATTGTTAAGTTTGATCAATACCACATGTTATACCTCTACCCTATCTCTATGCATTTGGCTTTTATCTACCTTTAATCACAAAATCGGTCATCATTTCCCGACCCAAACGTTGTTTTATAAAAGCGAAAGTGCTCTTATCTTCTGATGCAGATACTGTATCCCTGAACCAACAGGGGTATTCAATACAATACCAACATCATTTTTCTTTGGACGTTTCAAGTTAATAGCGTAAGAACATGTCACTCCTCACTGAGTGGGATCAAGGCATTACACAATGATGTTGGCTATAGTGCTGTGATGACCACACATCCTGTGGGTAGCTGTGGGCTCAGGTTGTTTACAGGAACACATGACCAATTTCTACCAAGTGAGGGGTTTATTTCCAACAGTTTAGTCTTTCTTTCCACTTAGTTTTGGTGCCTATAGAGATGATATGTAAGTAATCATTACACCCGTGGTCAGTATCTGATGAACTTGAGGTCTTTTCATGACAACATTGGGTGAGCAGGAAATTTGTACTGTGAATTAATTATACAGAAGAAAACTATGGAGGATAAAATTAGATCATTCCAAAGGCAAATGCATTGTTGTTTAATTTTCCCATAGGCATGATAGCCATCTTCAGCCTACAAGGAGCTGTCTTGATCATTGTGTCTGCGGCATCTCTCAGTGTCTTCTCTGCTTTCTGTCTGTGGTGCAGGAGGAAAACCAGTGAGTGGCACTGCATTACAAATGATGACATTTATTACGTATTTACTAGACTACATGTCCCACTAATCAACCTGTAAATCTATTCCAATATCATGAAATCTTAAAGTAAAAATATATTTGTCACGTAGCACTAAAGCTAAATTAAAATACTTCGTTTTTTACTTTGACTCGTGAAATAATTTTCCAAATCAATCCGTAGTGCGTGCCATTCAATTAAAGTGTTCCTCTTTTCTTTGTCTGTAGAAATAATACATGAAGAGAATCAAATTTATGACCCTCAAATATTGTAAGTATAACATTAACATATATATTAAATAACTGATGCACTGTAAGACCAAGCATGATCTAATCGATATAGTGACGATTATTATAGATACATAGCATAATACCCTATGTAATTCCTAATGTACAACTGAAATGTTCTATAGTTCATAAAAAAGCCGTTTCTAATTTTTGATTTTAATTCATAATTTTTTAAAACTCATGTTGTAAAACAATTTAACCTCACTATTGGCTCCTATATGATAACATACTTTTTCATCACGTAACTCTGCCCAACTCAGCCAACGCGAAGGAAGCAGATTTGCAGTAATGCGATCTAAAACAGGTAAAATGACATTGTGATTCATCATACCCTTTGGGGCAGATTCCCGGACAGAACAAGCCTTATTCTACTTAAATTAATACAGAATAAAAACATATCTAAAAGGATTTCACAAGTGGCTTCATTATTGTGAATTCCCTTCTCATAGTGAATGACTGAATGCATCTATTTAATATGGTGATGGTTGTTATGGCTATCGTGTGCTGATCAACAGTAAATTATATGTTCTCACTCCTGAATCCTGCTCGAATCTCTTGGTTTTTTTTAGTCACACGACCCAACCAGATTATAAGAGAGCTGCCTCCAACACCAGCGTAAGTAAACTACTCATACATTTAGGTATTATGCCCGTCATGCTCTTGTCTAGTTCCAACATGACAGCTGAAATTAAAAAAATTTTTAGTTCCTTAAAACGGGATGGGTAACAAAATATATACTTGTTTTAATATTTTACACACACGAACAAGAGTTTCTACAGTTGGAGAAAATCTAAAAGAACATTGGAGTTTAGTTTTTAGCTTCCAGCTCACACCTGTTGGTTGTCATGTGTGTGGTCATGTAATGCGTGGTCATGAATTGACATGTCTGGTCATGTAATGACCACAGACCCACTGGGCACACACTGGTTGAATCGACGTTGTTTCCACTAATTACAACAAAATTACGTTGAACCAACGTGGAAAAGACGTTGAATTGACGCCTATGCACATATTGGCTATGGTCTGTATTTAGCTTCGGTGGCCCCTCAGCACTTTATCTTTGTCTCTAGATATGCTAATAACAGACAGCAGATATGCAACACTCACAATAAATACTTTAAATGTAATTTATTTTACAGGGAACAAACACCACAAGGTAGGTTTTATTTAATTGTTAATGTCCAGCAGACCTTCTCATTCACTTACATGGGGTCAGTGCCTAAAGAGTCTGTTGATAAAGCTTATAAACAAAACTGAACCAACTGGACCCAGAATTTGAACAGATTACAAACATTACAGATGTTTCAACATACAGGTAACTGCCAAAAAAAGGAAACACCAACATAAAGTGTCTCAATAGGGCGTTGGGCCCCCAGGAGCCAGATCAGCTTCAATGCACCTTGTCATAGACACAAGTGTCAGGAACTGATTGGAGGGATGCAACACTATTCTTCCACAAGAAATTCCATAATTTGGTGTGTTGGTGGAAAACGCTGTCTCAGGTGGCGCTCCAGAATCTCCCATCAGTGTTTGATTGGGTTGAGATCTGGTGACTGAGACGGCCATGGCATATGGTTTACATCGTTTTCATGCATTGCTCATCAAACCATTCAGTGACCACTCGTGCCCTGTGGATGGGGGCATTGTCATCCTATGGGGGCATAGCCATGATAGCTAAAATAATGGCCTGCCCAGCATTTTTATCCACCCTAAGCATGATGGGATGTTAATTGCTTAACTTTGGAAGCACCTGCTTTCAATATACTTTGTATCCCTCATTTACTCGTGTTTCCATTATTTTGTTAGTTACTTGAAGGTGTTGTATGTATCTTTACAGTTGTGAATGAGGAGCAAGCAAAGTATCAAAATGTTGCAACAGGTAATTATTAACTGTTAGTAATTGTATTAGGTATATATGAATGCCAAACCTTTCCATTTTGGAAACACAGACCTTTCAATGTGGGAACAGTATCACTAATTCACTACAGTTTTATCCTGCACCAAATTCCTCAGCACTAACTAAGACTTTTCAATTGTGTTATATTAGCTCAGATGGGAAGCGTTGAACCAACATATGTGTAAGTATCTATCAATGTTTGGTTGCCATTTAAAACGTAATATACTGTATAGTCTACTTACAATTAATCTGAATTTTAGTTTGTGAAACTATTGTGCTTATTGTTCTTACAGAGATCCAATCCCAGTGTTAGTGTACCAGAATGTTAATGAGAGTGCTAATGCAGACACCAGAGAATCAGAAACGGGTAAGTATGATTTATCCAGTGGCGTGAATACAGTATGTCTATGGTTTTATCAGATGGAATAAAATAAAATGAAATCTGGGGCGGCAGGGTAGGCTAGTGGTTAGAGCGTTGGACAAGTAACCGGAAGGTTGCAAGTTCAAACCCCTGAGCTGACAAGGTACAAATCTGTCGTTCTGCCCCTGAACAGGCAGTTAACCCACTGTTCCTAGGCCGTCATTGAAAATAAGAATTTGTTCTTAACTGACATGCCTAGTTAAATAAAGGTAAAATAAAAAACATACAAGAAAGATGGGAGGCCCCACCATTGATGCATTTTGTAGAGCCCGTTACTGTAGGGTGAAATCTTCTCAGATAATGTAATCTGCTGCTGTTGAAAGTAATGTCAAGCTTCGGCTCAAACCACAACCATCAAAAAGTACAGGCGACACAGCACATGGCAGTCTACATGCAGTAACCCAATCTAACATCCTCTCAAGACAAGTGTGATCATTTATTCATGTGTTCGGATTGTCACTTGCCTTATTTGGATGTCAGAAATGTTAAGTATCATTTGATAAAAACATATTTCTACTTTCCAGATGGTGATCAATATGAGAATGTTTTTCCATCTATTGATACAATCAGCCGGGGCTCTGGTATGTACTTTAGAATGACTAAATGTAGGCCTATCCCTCCTTTGAAATTAGGCATATTTACGAAGATCATGTTTTTTTTTAGCAAAGTTCATTATCTATTTGGAGTAGATTAGATTTTATGTTGAACTAAGATTATTTCCCACCACCTCACAACAGATGGCTCAGATTACGAGAACTCTGAATTCCTGGAGCAAGTGAAGATGGGGTTAGAACCGTTAGAGGATGGTAAGTCACCATAGTGCATTATAACGAAGACAACACTTCTGCTATGAACGTAGGATGAATGCCCTAATTTTAAGTCGCTATGGATAAATTACTACAATGTAATGAACTAAGACTTGAGACTTCTAATTTCGTCACAGATGAACCAGATTACGTGAACGACACTGACTGATATGGAATCTACATGCTCTACGAGTGGACATCTATGGGAATGGACTTTTCTATTTGTTGAGCTGCTTGAATAAATATTAAGTTATAATGATACATATGTCAATGTGCTATACCAGAGCAATGCCATTTTAGGGTTAATGCCCAAAGTTGTATTACTTCATCAGGAATTCCCTTGAGTCAAAAAATGTGAGGAACCATGTGCAGCAGGGATGGGCAACTGGCAGCCCATGGATCAATTTCCTAAACTCCTTTTACTGTTGAGAGAATAGTAGAATACACAAGGTGCACTTTTGAAATGTGCAGTTGTGCATCAGCGGTTATGTCAGCCACTCAATTAGCCCATGCCAGCAAAGTTCTTTTAGATTGGTAAATTAGACTAGCGACCAACTATCTAAACTTGTAATCATGTTCAAATTATGGGGCCACCATTGATCATCAGAGATCATATTAACTGCTGTTTGTCTCTACCCTATGGTACAATGTGTAGAATTACAGAAAATCCACTTAACTGCTGCTACTTCCCCCCCCTGTTCGGACTGCATGTATGGATGTGGGTATGCAGACCCGCGAGCCACTGTGGCCCCTCATGAGGAGTTCTGATTGGTGGCTCCCACCCCCATCAATGTTGCCCATCCCTGATGTACAGTATTTTTGATTGTTTGAGTGTTACTGTGTAACTGTCACCATCTAGTGGTACAAAATGAATACGAGTCAGCTCCAAATGTAAAAGAAAAAAGATTGTCAATATGTATTAATAAATAAATCCTTACTACAAAACTTTTAAATGTACAACCTCTTTATAGACCAATGTGTTCTGTCAAGTCATAAAAAGCATTGATTTATTACAGAAGTGACTTTCAATAGTATTTACATTAGCATGCTTGTATAAAATACAACATGTATTTAACCCAGAAATGTTACAACATCAAACAACTCCCCAGGACTCTGAGTCAGTCATTTAAGGGTGTCACGCAGATTGGTGGAATAGGGTTGTGTTCATTAGGAACGAAAGTCAAGAAACTGCACTGAAACAGGGAAGGACAACCTGGACATGCTCAATATGTAACTCTCTTATGTTTTCTGTTGCAAAATGTTTTGTTTTCGTAATGAACACAACCCAGGAGAGAAAGAGACAGGTGGGGAGAGACAGTGCTGAGATGATGGGTGGGTGCGGTGTTAGCTGAGATCAGGGGCGGCCGTCTTGCTGCACAGTCGACCCAGGAGGCCTGCCATCTGCAGTAGGGAGTTCACGCCCTCCGCCACCTTCATGTGGGTGTATCCTATCTCCTGAGAAAAGGAACAATACCAAGTAAACAAGGAGAGCGATGCTGAGGCGAAGTTGATTAATACTATGGTGTGGCTTACTTTCCTATGCCAAGTTTGGCACTTTTCTGCCATTTTGTTTCACCCAACCAAGATGAGGAAAACAACCAGAGATGTACATAATGTACAGTGAGCAACAAAAGTATTGGGACAGTGACACGTTTAGTTGGTTTTGGCTCTATAATCCATCACTTTGGATTTGAAATAATACGAGGTTAAAGTGGAGCCTGTCAGCTTTAATTGTAGGGTATTTTCATCCATATTGGGTGAACCGTTTAGAAATTACAGCACTTTTTGTCCATAGTCCCCTCCATTTTAGGGGACAAATTCACTAGTAGTAAAAAGTTATGCATTTGGTCCCATATTCCGAGCACGCAATGACTACATCAAGCTAGTGACTCTCCAAATTTGTTGGATGCATTTGCAGTTTGGTTTGGTTGTGTTTCAGATTATTTCTATTGTAAATAAGAACAGAATGTTTCTAAACACTTCTACATTAATGTGGATGCTACCACGATTACAGATAATCCTGAATTGTGAATGCTGAATGAGAAAGACGCACACATTTCATACCCCCAAGACATGCTAACCTCTCACCATTACTAAAACAGGGGAGATTAGCATTTTTTTTTGAGTTCACTGTACAACTGCAAATGTTTTACCATGTCTCTTACCTTGATGAACTCCAACTTGAGATACTCGGACATCTGGAAAGTCTTACACACTCTGAAGATGTTGCCGATTATGTCCTCAGGGGAGTAACCCAGGGCCCACAGCTGCTCAATAATCTAAGGGAGAGGAACACATGAATATTAATCAGCTATATGGTCCTACTATATATTATAAACTGAGCAGTTATTGATCACTTTAATTAAGAACCATACTTAACGGCTAGAGAAATAAGGGTTATTCATCGAGAAGAATATTATACACATCCTGTTTTGATTGTTATTGAAAAGTGGATCGCAATACCTTGTAAGCCTCATCAATGCTGGAATTGACAGTGTTCCAGCATGCTTTTCACCAACAATGGGTGTGGCTCATTGCACACCTGAACAAAAAACAACAAATGTACTTGTCTTTCCTTTGAAACCCTACGCATTGTCAATTTTGCCTTCTATAATGACATAAAAAAAGACAGGTTAGGTAACAGTACCTTGAACACATTTTCACTATTGATGTAGCCAAAACCAGAATTTGTGGATTGTAGGTTATTCAATGCCTGATGATGCAAAAAAAGAAAAAAAAGAAAGCTCAAGTTATTATAGATTCTCATGTCTCAGCCAAACTTTAATTGGCCCCCCAAAAAGTACGGCCACTACGAGGAGCCATGGATCAGGGTTTCCGTGGCGCAGGACAGCGTGACCGGAAAGATTTGAATTTACCAACCCATTAGGGTGTGTCCACCCACAGAGTTCAGAATGACAGAAATCACATTTACATTACGGTAATTCATCTTAACAGAACATGCAACTCCTGTAATGAAGCAGACAATAAAACATCCCTTTTTAAACACTTCCCAAAATGCAATTTGCAGGAAAACACCATTCTAAACAGTGCACCTGACGCAAGCGGTTCCATATGTGATAGAGATGAAAATCTCTGCTAGAAACTTAGAAAAAGGGGGACTCTAAAGATACAACAACTATGATGGGTTGTTAATATGACAACCGTACGATTGTGCCTTTGGGCTCCTGGACCACGTCAGAAAGTTATGAAAAGACAACGTGACTGGATGGGCTCTGAGGAGGAAGGGGCAGAGCAACACGGAGGACCATCAGGACAGAGAAAAGACAACGTGACTGGATGGGCTCTGAGGAGGAAGGGGCAGAGCAACACGGAGGACCATCAGGACAGAGAAAAGACAACGTGACTGGATGGGCTCTGAGGAGGAAGGGGCAGAGCAACACGGAGGACCATCAGGACAGAGAAAAGACAACGTGACTGGATGGGCTCTGAGGAGGAAGGGGCAGAGCAACACGGAGGACCATCAGGACAGAGAAAAGACAACGTGACTGGATGGGCTCTGAGGAGGAAGGGGCAGAGCAACACGGAGGACCATCAGGACAGAGAAAAGACAACGTGACTGGATGGGCTCTGAGGAGGAAGGGGCAGAGCAACACGGAGGACCATCAGGACAGAGAAAAGACAACGTGACTGGATGGGCTCTGAGGAGGAAGGGGCAGAGCAACACGGATGACCATCAGGACAAAGAAAAGACAACGTGACTGGATGGGCTCTGAGGAGGAAGGGGCAGAGCAACACGGAGGACCATCAGGACAGAGAAAAGACAACGTGACTGGATGGGCTCTGAGGAGGAAGGGGCAGAGCAACACGGAGGACCATCAGGACAGAGAAAAGACAACGTGACTGGATGGGCTCTGAGGAGGAAGGGGCAGAGCATCATGGAGGACCATCAGGACAGAGAAAAGACAACGTGACTGGATGGGCTCTGAGGAGGAAGGGGCAGAGCATCATGGAGGACCATCAGGACAAAGAAAAGACAACGTGACCTTACACTTGGGTCCCTATTCAATACAATAGCATCAATGTATCGTAGGGTTAGGACGCTCACCGATGATCTTGTCGGAGGCGGTGCACGCCAGAGCGAAGCGTGTGGTTTTAGAGTAGATCATGGTCCCCCTCAAGGTCTGCTGGGCTCCGTCTGTCATGCTGGAGACACAAGTACAGCCTTTACAGACACAGCCATTATAGGTACACTAGATCAGCTTAGCTGTCATGACCCTCAGGGGGTCTTACCTGTCAGCCTCATCCAGGATGATGATCTTGTGTCTCCCTTTAGGGAGGGTGACTATCTGCTGGGCAAACATCTTGATCTTGTTTCGAACTACATCGATGCCTCTGAGGAAGATGCATGACAATGTGGTGGTTTAGGATTCACTTTCTAAAGCAACATGATTTTAACCCGAAATGCAGCTCCTGGACTCACTGCTTGTGCAGTTAAAGGAAAGACTCACCCATTTTTGATTTGTTATCGTATTTGTGCATCTCTATGTAAGAATGCTGTTCATCGACTATAGCTCAGCCTTCAACACCATAGTGCCCTCCAAGCTCATCACTAAACTTTGGGTCTGAAACCCGCCCTGTGCAACTGGGTCCTGGATTTCCTAACGGACGGGCCGGGCCGGGCCCAAGTGGTGAAGGTAGGCAACAACACTTCCACCAAGCTGATCCTCAACACGGGGGAGCGTGCTCAGCCCTCTCCTATACTCCCTGACCACCCATGACTGCGTGGCTACACGCACGTCTCCAACTCAATCATCAAGTTTGCTGACAACACAACAGTGGTAGGCCTGCCTGATTACCAATGACAAGACAGCCTACAGGGAGGTGAGGTCCTTGGTGGAGTGGTGTCGGTAAAATAACCTCTCCCTCAACGACAACAAAAGGGACGGAGCTGAATGTGGACTGCAGGAGAAAGGAGACGGTGTCCCCCATCCACATTGACAGGGCCTCAGTGGAGAGGGTCAAAAGCTTAAAGTTCATCAGTGTGCACATCACTAACGACCTATAATGGTCCCTTCACACAGATAGGTGCTGTTGTGCCGTCACCACACTATTCGGCTTGGCACCTAAGACCCTCAGGAACTTCTAGCGGGGCACTATTGAGAGCATCCTGTCGGGATGCATCACCGCCTGGTACGGCAAATGCACCATCCGCAACTGCAGGGCTCTCCAGAGGGGGGTGCGATCAGCCCAAGGCATCATCAGGGGCACACTGCCTGCCCTCCAGGACATCTACAGCACCCGGTGTCACAGGCCAAGAAGATCATCAAGGACCTCAGCCACCCAAGTCAAAGCCTGTTCACACCACTAGAAAGTAGAGCGACTACAGGTGACCGAGAGGTTGATAAACAGCTTCTAACTCCAGGCCATCAGATTGTTAAACAGTCACCACTAGCCAGCAGGTACTCTACCCTGTACCTTAGAGACTGCAGCCCTATGTACATAATCATTGAACACTGGTCACATTAATAATGTTTACATACTGTTCTACCCACTTTATTTGTATACTGTATTCTAGTCATGGCTCATCCTATATAACTATTGATATGCACACACCTTTTCTATTCACATACATATACACCGAGTGCATAAACATTAGGAACACATTCCTAATATTGAGCTACACCCCCCTTTGCCCTCAGAACAGCCTCAATGTGTCAGGGCATGGACACTACAAGGCATCAAAAGCATTCCGCAGGGATGCTGGCCAATGTTAAACCCAATGCTTCCCACAGCTGGATGTCCTTTGTGTGGTGGACCATTCTTGATACACAGGGTTAACTGTTGAGTGTGAAAAACCCAGCAGTGTTGCAGTTCTTGACAAACTCAAACCAGTGCGCCTGGCACCTACTACCGAACCCCATTCAAAGACACAGAAATATTTTGTCTTGCTCATTCACCCTCTGAATGGCACACACACAATTCATGTCTCAATTGTCTTAAGGCTTAAAAATTATTATTTAACCTGTCTCCTCCCCTTCATCAACACTGATTGAAGTGGATTTAATCAAGTGACATCAATAAGGGATCATAGCTTTCACAAGGTAAGTCTGTCATGGAAAGAGCAGGTGTTCCTTACGTTTTGTACACTCAGGACCGGAATCTAATTTCTTGCAATTCTATTCATTTTGCTATGGGGTTTTGTACTGTGTATTTATATACAGTATTCTCGACATAGCTCCTAATATTTCTACTACTGTACATTGCATTTTAGCTACAGCGTTTATGCACTCCATATTTATTGATATAGAGCAGATGTCAAGAATCCAGTATATCTACTGCTGTACATAATATTCCTACTATATCTTGTGTAAATTAATTTGGTGCAGATAGGTATAGATTGCATTTGGATTACTGTTACAGTGCTATTTGTGTTGTTAATTGGATTTGTTCCAACGTTTAAAAAAATACTTTTTGGATTATATGTGTATCGTTTTCTATTGCTGGGTATTTGATTTTTGATTAATAAGATTTATTTAAAGCCCATATGGGCTTACAAGACACTACTAGAACCAGTATTAGTACTACACTGTTGGAACTACAAACAAGCATTTCACTGCATCTGAGAAACATCTGCAAATCTGTGTATGCAACCAATAAACTTCGATTTGACCTCTGAGCGATGTTCTATAGATTCCCGGGGTCATTTTATGGATTCACGTGTATCTAAGCTACTCAAGCAGCCAGAAATACAGCTAGTATAATGATGAAAAAAATGCAGCATACCGGCTGTATTTATGCCTGCTTGAACAGAGAATAGCTCAGATACACGTGAAAACATGAAATGACCCCGGGAATCTATAGAACGCCGCTCAGAGGTGCACAAATACGATATAACATTCAAAATGGGTGAATCTTTCCTTTAAGTATGCCAGTGTGACATTTTTCATGACAGACATCACTTGCTCTCACTTGTCATTGGAAGCATTCAGTTCCAGGACAGAATCTTTCATGGCTGGGCCGAGAAGAGCTCGCACCAAACACAGAATACTAGTGGTCTTTCCTGTACCGGGGGGACCCTACAATAATGATACTTATGTTTAAAAAAAAGGTCCCACATGAAAGACGGCATAACATTACTCTGCTGCACCAACATGTCAGTATGTAATATCAAATCGTTATGATGAAAGAATGAATCTGGTCAGTCACTCACTGCAATAATGATGTTGGGTACATTTCCCTCTCTGGCAAACACTTATAAGAGAGAAGGGAACAAAAAAAATCATAGTTAGCTATTATTTATCAAAAAATATTATTGAAACTTAAAATATTGAGGATACTTTACCTCCAATCTGCTATTTATCAAAAAATATTATTGAAACTTAAAATATTGAGGATACTTTACCTCCAATCTGCTAACAGTCTCCTCGTTGCCTACTATTTCATTCAACTTCAATGGTCTGTATTTTTCAACCCTGTGAGATATTCAGAACAAGCATAACTATTAGCAACTAGCTTGGATGGCAACTTAGCGAGTCTGTTGGGACTCACTTCATTGCCACCAAAGCTAATCAACAAGCAATTCATAGTGATTTACACAATTACTTGGACTAGTAGCACTAGCTGTTGCTCCAATGAGATGCGTAGAACGTAACATTACATAGCTAACGGTAGCTAACTAGTTACTTTTTGAGATGTAGGCAGAATGGCTGTTTTCATAGCTAATATTCATTTTAGTGCTATTAGCTAGCTAGCTACAATGCTAGGATCTTACGTGGTGGAACTAAGACTTGAAACGTGAAGCTAATCGATCCCTGTGGAGGGAGGAGCTGATTTCCTGTATATTACATTTTTTTAATGACTATAACATTTGTTGGCACCTTCAATTCTTGTACGTTCTCATATTTCAACACGGCTGCTCAGGCAAATTTGCGGAACTACTAAACTTGGAACCCATCAGAACTCCCCTACATACCCCTTGTGATGAAGGCAGCCAAATGGCCTGCTTCTATTGACAATGCTCGCTCGCTCCCAGACTGAAATAAGATTTTTTTTAAATTCAGCTGCACTTGAAATATGCAGCATGCAATACGAATTGTCTTGATCATATGAAGAGGTAACTCTATTGACGATTTAGCCAATTTAAGGAAAGCTAGTCAATGTTACAGACGAGCCAGCTACTGTAAATGTCAATTTGTGTTTCATTAGCTAACGCTCTATCAGTAAATTTAAATGTTTAAATCGTGTTTTGGCATGATTATATGTCTCGTTTCAAGTAAACAGCTGCAGGCTTAAAGAAACATTCAATCATATACTTTGCATAGAAACACAAATAAAAGCATGTATATAGATGTGCGTGTCATGCATACTAGAATGGAAGTTCTCTCTTCAAAGGGGGGGACACTCTTGACCCAAACTGCTACAGACCTATATCTATCCTACCATGGTTTTCGAAAACCTTATAAAGGCAAGTCAACAAACAGATTACCGACCATTTCGAATCTCACCATACCTTCTCTGCTATGCAATCTGGTTTCAGAACTGGTCATGGGTGCACCTCAGCCACGCTCAAGGTCCTAAACGATATCTTAACTGCCATCGATAAGAAACATTACAGTGCAGCCTTATTCATTGATCTGGCCAAGGCTTTCGACTCTGTCAATCACCACATGCTCATCGGCAGACTCGACAGCCTTGGTTTCTCAAATGATTGCCTTGCCTGGTTCACCAACTACTTCTCTGATAGAGTTCAGTGTGTCAAATCGGAGGGCCTGCTGTCCGGACCTCTGGCAGTCTCTATGGGGGTGCCACAGGGTTCAATTCTTGGACCGACTCTCTTCTCTGTATACATCAATGAGGTCGCTCTTGCTGCTGGTGAGTCAATGATCCACCTCTACGCAGACGACACCATTCTGTATACTTCTGGCCCTTCTTTGGACACTGTGTTAACAACCCTCCAGGCAAGCTTCAATGCCATACAACTCTCCTTCCGTGGACTCCAATTGCTCTTAAATACAAGTAAAACTAAATGCATGCTCTTCAACCGATTGCTACCTGCACCTGCCCGCCTGTCCAACATCACTACTCTGGACGGCTCTGACTTAGAATACGTGGACAACTACAAATACTTAGGTGTCTGGTTAGACTGTAAACTCTCCTTCCAGACCCATATCAAACATCTCCAATCCAAAGTTAAATCTAGAATTGGCTTCCTATTTCGCAACAAAGCATCCTTCACTCATGCTGCCAAACATACCCTTGTAAAACTGACCATCCTACCAATCCTTGACTTTGGCGATGTCATTTACAAAATAGCCTCCAATACCCTACTCTACAAATTGGATGCAGTCTATCACAGTGCAATCCGTTTTGTCGTCGCCAAACCCACTGGCTCCATGTCATCTTCAAGACCCTGCTAGGTAAAGTCCCCCCTTATCTCAGCTCGCTGGTCACCATAGCATCTCCCACCTGTAGCACACCTGTAAGCACCAACTGTCAGAGCAGGTCACAGATTACTGCACCTGTACATAGCCCACCTATAATTTAGCCCAAACAACTACCTCTTTCCCTACTGTATTTAATTAATGTATTTATTTTGCTCCTTTGCACCCCATTATTTTTATTTCTACTTTGCACATTCTTCCATTGCAAATCTACCATTCCAGTGTTTTACTTGCTATATTGTATTTACTTTGCCACCATAGACTTTTTTTGCCTTTACCTCCCTTATCTCACCTCATTTGCTCACATCATATATAGACTTGTTTATACTGTATTATTGACTGTATGTTTGTTTTACTCCATGTGTAACTCTGTGTCGTTGTATGTGTCAAACTGCTTTGCTTTATCTTGGCCAGGTCGCAATTGTAAATGAGAACTTGTTCTCAACTTGCCTACCTGGTTAAATAAAGGTGAAATAAAAAATAAATAAAAATAAAATGTCTTATTTGTCAGAATGAAATGAGTGGGTCCTGCCTTGGTGACTGTAGTAGATTTACACTACTTGTCCGAAAGGTTTTTGTAGTTTTCAATTATTACTTGGAATAAACTGAAAGCTAAAACACTCCTTGTCCCAGAATGACATACTAGCTAGTGATAAATCTATCTGCTCCCGCGAGCTAGCAACACATCTGCTTGTTGTAACTAGCAAGCTAGCTACATTACTAAAAGGTTGCTGTGTTCTAAGTTGGAAGTCATTTTACAGCTTGCATTGATGGTATCACATTTATATATCTATATTGAACAAAAATATAAAACACAACAATTTCAATAGTTTTTACTGAGCCACTGTTCATATAAAAGCAAATCAGTCAATTGAAATAAATTAGGCCCTAATCTATGGATTTCATATGACTGAGAATACAGATATGGATCTGTTGGTCACAGATACCTTTAAAAAAAAAAAATAAGGTAGGAACATGGATCACAAAACCAGTTAGTATTTGGTGTGACCACCATTTGCCTCACGCAGCGCAACACATCTCCTTTGCATAGAGTTGATCAGCCTGTTGATTGTGGCCTGTGGAACGCTGTCCCACTCTTCC
Organism: Oncorhynchus masou masou; assembly: GCF_036934945.1. Lineage (NCBI taxonomy): Eukaryota > Metazoa > Chordata > Actinopteri > Salmoniformes > Salmonidae > Oncorhynchus > Oncorhynchus masou. Next base: position 40,506,304 of record NC_088222.1, on the reverse strand, counting down.
ATGGCTGTGCGAAGTTGCTGGATATTGGCGGGAACTGGAATATGCTGTCGTACACGTCGATCCAGAGCATCCCAACCATGCTCTATGGGTGACGTGTCTGGTGAGTATACAGGCCATGGAAGAACTGGGACATTTTCAGCTTCCAGGAATTGCATACAGATCCTTGCGACATGGGGCCATGCATTAACATGAAACATGAGGTGATGGATAAATGGCACGATAATGGGCCTCAGGATCTCGTCACGGTATCTCTGTGCAATCAAATTGCTATCAATAAAATTAAATTGTGTTAGTTATCCGTAGCTTATGCCTGCCCATACCATAACCCCACCATGGGGCACTCTCTTCACAACGTTGACATCAGCAAACCGCTTGCCGACACGTCGTTGTACACGCTTGTCTGCCTTCTGCCCGGTACAGTTGAAACCTGGGATTCATCCGTGAAAAGCACACTTCTCCAGTGTGTCAGCGGCCATCGAAGGTGAGCATTTTCCCACTGAAGAAGGCGGTTAAGTCGCCTAACTGCAGTCAGGACGATGAGCTCCCCGAAGCGGTTTCTGACAGATTTTGCAGAAATTCTTCAGTTGAGCTAACCCACAGTTTCATCAGCTGTCAGGGTGGCTGGTTTCAGACATTTTTTTTATTTGACCTTTATTTAACTAGGCAAGTCAGTTAAGAACAAATTCTTATTTTCAATGACGGCCTAGGAACAGTGGGTTAACTGCCTTGTTACTGCCTCCTACCTTCTCAGCTCGGGGATTTGATCTTGCAACCTTTCGGTTACTAGTCCAATGCTTTAACCACTAGGCTACCTGCCACCACAATACCACAGGTGAAGAAGCCAGATGTGGAGGTCCTGGGTTGGCGTGGTTACACGTGGTCTGCGGTTGTGAGACCAGTTGTGGACATACTGACAAATTCTCTCAAACGACATTGGAGGTGGCTTATGGTAGAAAAATGAACATTCAATCCTCTGGCAACAGCTAGGGTGGACATTCCTACAGTCAGCATGGCAATTGCACGCTCCTTCAAACTTGAGACACCTGTGGCATTGTGCTGTGTGACAACTGCACATTTTAGAGTGGCTTTTATTGTCCCCAACATAAGGTGCACCTGTGTAAGGATCATGCCGTTTAATCAGCTTCTTGATATGCCACACCGGTCAGGTGGGTTGATTATTTTGGCAAAGGAGAAATAATAACAGGGATGTAAACACATTTGTGCACAACATTTTAGAGAAATAAGCTTTTTGTACATATGGAACATTTCTGGGATCTTTTATTTCAGCTCATGAAACATGGGACCAACAATTTACATGCTACGTTTATATGTGTTCAGTGTCAATAGTTAGATTACAAATAAATAAAAATGACTTATCTGATAGCAGTTTCTCGAGATGCCACCAGCTGTCTACTACCTTCGATTTGGATAACGTAATTGGCAGACGTGATCAGCAGGTAATACCATGGATATTACACGCGTTTTGATTGGTTTACAGTTTAGTATTCGGTGGCGTTTGTTTGTCCAACTAGCGAACATAAATGTAAGTATTTAGAAAAAAAAATGCAAGAATTTACATTGCCAACAAACAGATGTTTTCAGAAAAAAAATATATACACAATATGTAAAAAAAAACAGCTCTTCCCTCGACACAGCTCGATCATCTCGAAAACGAAAAGCTAGCTTGATACAGCTCACCACCTATCTACTCAAATGATCAATTACCACTGCTAACTAGCCATGATGAGCCATTGAAGTCCTTTAATAAATACAAAAATACTGCAACTAACTAGCTTGTAAATCTTACCATGGCAGATCATATCCATTGCTATGTGAGTCCGCTAATAAATACAAAAATACTGCAACTAACTAGCTTGTAAACGTTACCATGGCAGCTCATATCCAATGCTTGACACTTTCGCAGTGGCCTCATATTTCTTCCGTTGAACTTCTGTTTGAATTTGCTCAGAATCTGCCTCATTCATCGTCACGTCCATGTTTTCGACTGCAGTTCTTCCCGCCACGGCAGGAACCAAACAACTGTCGCTAAACTGACGTCATTTCCTTGAAGATGCTAGCTGTCCTCCATCAGTAGATTTTTAGCCAACCGGTTGTATGGCCAGACATCGAACAACACAGTGGACCAGGGCTACGCCAAAAACCTGGCTTTGAGACATCGCATGTGTGTGATTGATTCAACATTGATGCCAAACTGAACTCAGCAATACGAGATGGCTGTTACAAAGAGGATTTGCTCCGGGTCACCCAGGTAAGATCGCTTGCGCATCACTACGATCTGTCAAGCCAGTTAGAGTGAGGAATGTCAAAATCTCAGTTAGTTGTTGCATGATGTCAAATCATCACAAAATGGAGGCATACCGCCTATATTGTTCAAAGATGTCACCCCTAATTTTTGTCCCATGCATTTGGCAATGATCTGGGATATCCCATTCGAAATGGCTGAGTGAAATGAAACACCATGCAGCATCAGGACCATTCCTAAAGAGACGATCACACGCCCTTGCGTCATACACAGGGATAGTTCATTGTAGACGACGTATGTCTCTATATTGTGTACGCACTTATGTATCAATTATTTTGGAGGAAAAACCAACCGATGATGGTTTGATTTCCATTTTGCAATGTGCGCTTTAGGAGGCCTATGCTACTTACCACTGTCCAAGTTATTGTAGGCGTCACCACTACTCAGGCACATTGTAGTATAATTAAAACAGCAATTGTTATAGATTGTATTAAATCAACACCCATTGTACAGTACATTTAGCCTACATCGATACTAAGTGGGAGAGAAGTAGCCTATTGTATTTTGAAAAGACAGCCAATAGGCCTGCCTATTCATTGTTGTGTTTTTAGAATATTTAATTTGAGTTTCTCTCAATAAAATGCCATGTACAACAGAATACCCCGCATTATTCATTAGATGAATGTATGACGATTTCAATACAAAATGACGCATTAATTGCCTTAAAATAATGATAGTCTACAAAAATAAAAATTCTGAGCATGACATTTTTTTATTTAATTGACTAGTTTATTTTTGCCCTGATCCACCATGACACTAATCAGAGACCACCATTTCACAATTCCTAAGCAGACTAGTTTGTGACTCACAGGTGCGTTGCTACTGTACTTTTTTTTGTACAATTTCAATTACGGGGCGTGTGCTTCTTGGGAGGTTGGCGATGATAGGCTAGGCGGGGAGTGGAAGCGCTGGGGAATGTTGCTGTGTCGGGTTCTTCCTGGAGTTTGCTGTTACAGAAAAGTCTCTTGGTAGCCTGCATTTCTCGTAGACTTTTCTAAATAGGCCACACAACAATTTTCTGTGCGTAAGCCTACCTGTCGACAGGTAAGACTTTTCATGTAATAAACTTGTCGACAGGTTTCTTTTAGAGAGCCACGGAGTTGATACATTGTTACAGTTCAGTTGGTAAGCAACATGCAGCATTTTCATATCAGGAATAGAACTTCAAACTATTGCCAGAAACAGAAACTGCAGGCGCATCACCGTAACTTCTACCGACGTTTTAGCGTTACAATCAAATACGGCTAGTAAGGGTTGTACATAACTTAATCCCACTTCCTGGATTTTAACACAAGATCAATAGTATGATCTATGATTAAGTTAGAGGCAATGGACCAACGTTTTTTAAAATGACAACACACTGTAGGATTCAACTACAATAGCTATCGAAAACCCTACACACGAAGGGTTTTCAGCGGTTACATCCGCCCACTGTTGGCTTTATGTGAACTACAATTCTGATATTGTGTTTTAATGTTTAGAACGATAATCATCGCATTCAAATCGGGTTTCGAAACATGCTGATATGCCCCGTATCTTTCATATCAGCAAGAAATAATCTTTAAAATAAAAATATACTTATTGTATCAGTTTTGCACAGATCCACAAGCTATGTGTGCCTCCATTTGTAGAACTACTCTTCCTTCCCAGTTACCCTTACACGCAGGTGTTCAGAGCAAACTAGATAGCTAATTAACACCGGTGGCTGCCTAGGCCTCCCGTCTGTCTTTCGTAAACAAGTGGAATGACATGGAGATATGGCCTTGTGGAAATCCTAACCCTATAAAGATGTGTAGTAATTGAACCTTAAAAAAACATTTGATTTCTCACTAATATGAAAGATACATTCGTTATTGTTCCAAGCCTATACATACAGTATAAAATGTAGCTATCAGCATTCACTCTCCTCACACATACGTTTTAACAGTTAAGAAGTCTCGATTTTCTATCTTCCCCATTTGGCCCCTTTTAACTGAGGGAGAGTATCAGGCATGCATAATTCTAGCCCTGATAACAATGACACACAGCACTCTCATTGTTCCTGAACTCAGTTCGCCACCGATCTGATCATACATTTGTTCCTGTTTGCTCCTACTGTGATTCAGTCCGAGCGTAGGAGCAAATTATAGGCCATAATGGAAACAGCTCTGAATGTAGCTAAGAGTTGTTGAAATTGTGAGTTTTTTCAGTGAATTAAAGTCCAAAGAATATCAGTTGTTTTCATTTAATTCATTTCAGGTTGTGCTTTACTTAAAAATTTAAAATGATGGCTGAATGTTTCTTGGCTTTGTACTATTTGAGTACAATCATTCCCCTGCGCACCACTGATAGAATCTCCGGCACTTGATTGCAGCAAAAGGAATGTAATACAAAGTCTTTATAATCTTGGGTTTGATTATATTATTTATTTAGAGCGTGAAATATTGCCCTTTCAGTGTTGATTGTTCCAAATAAAAACATTTCAGATAATACAGAATGGGATTACAGTATGTACACGTCTACATAATTAATCTGAAAGCAATGTTACACTATTCTGCAATTCAATTTCCCTACCAGGCATCCTTTGTGATGTAAATCCGTAGAATTAGAATTAAGATTTAAATTCCATGAGAAAGTGATGTATATCCTGGGTATGTATTTTGTGTGAACAGGCAGGAGCATGTGGACATCCTGTTGTAGCTGGTCCTGTTTGGAACCTACCGCCACAGTGGAAGAAAACGGCAGCTCATGGCGCCAGGCCTACACAAACTCGGGCAACAGCCAATCCCCGATCTCTCCCGAACTTTTGTGCAAGGCCTGCGGAGGCCATTTTGACACCATCGCTATAAAGGTAAGAGGCACTGAACCAATGGGTAACAGCCTGATTAATATTGGAAAGGAGGGCCGGCTGGCCAGCTCTCATCTTAATTGTGGGTAGAGTGTGACTTGAAACTCTGGAACAGCATAGACCCAAGAGGATTTGATACAGATGAGCTGCTACAGACTCCAAAGTAACAGATTTGCTAGTCAACAGAATTACTAGAATTTAGACTTTTACGATTCACTATATCAGTAACTGGGCCTGTACTAGTCAGTCTTAGAACACAGTGATGCTCACATTCTGGATTGTCAAATACAGCACTAGTCGACACTTCTACAATAGTGGCTGTATTTCTGAATCCATCAAAGCGGGAAGTTAAGGGCTGTTTAAATCACTAACAAATGTACACTACAGTTTAAAAGTTTGGGCTCACTTAGAAATATCCTTGTTTTTGTAAGAAAAGCTTATTTTTTTTTGTCCATTTAACATAACGTCAGATTGATCAGAAATACAGTGTAGACATTGTTAATGTTGCAAATTACTTTTGTAGCTGGAAATGGCTGATATTTTTTTAATGGAATATCTACATAGGCGTGCAGAGGCCCATTATCAGCAACCATCCCTCCTGTGTTCCAATGGCACGTTGTGTTAGCTAATCCAAGTTTATAATTTTAAAAGGCTCATTGATCATTAGAAAACCCTTTTGCAATTGTGTTAGCACAGCTGAAAACTGTTGATCTGATTTAAAGAAGCAATAAAACTGGCCTTCTTTAGACCAGTTGAGTATCTGGAGCATCAGCATTTGTGGGTTTGATTACAGGCTACAAATGGCCAGAAACAAATAACTTTCTTCTGAAACTTAGTCTCCCGAAAGTCGTCTGTTCTTTCGACCAATCAAGTGGTTGACATTTTGGAACGTGTATTTTTATATATATATATATATATGTAACGGATGTGAAACTGCTAGCTTAGTTAGCGATGGTTCGCGCTAAATAGCGTTTCAATCGGTGACGTCACTTGCTCTGAGACCTTGAAGTAGTAGTTCCCCTTGCTCTGCAAGGGGTGCGGCTTTTGTGGAGTGATGGGTAACGATGCTTCGTGGGTGACTGTTGTTGATGTGTGCAGAGGGTCCCTGGTTCGCGCCCGGGTATGGGCGAGGGGACGGTCTAAATTTATACTGTTACACACACACCCTATGTTTTTTTAATAAAATCAACTATATTCTTGTCTGATGCTGTTTGATGAAATAAGACACAAATTACTCAAGAGGGAGCCAGAGATGAAGAGAGAAACGACTATCCTCCTCCTGCTGGCTTTCGTAGATTCTGCCATTACTCTCTTGAAGTTGCCGGTAATAGGCTACACGAGGAGTCGGCAACCTTTCTCATGTGGAATGCCAATTTATCTTACCATTTCTAACGAACTGCTTGCCACTTATGTTTTTCATATGCACTTTTTTGTGGAACAGTTTCATTTAATTTATAATGCCTTTGAATCTCAAAATCATTGTCATGTGGTTAATAAAAGTTGTAAATGACAATGATACAAACCTAAAAGTATTGCCAATGATGTAAAAATAGCTTACATAAAGCCAACAAATAAAAACATTGCAGCCTGCAGGTAGAAAATTGGCTACAATTTTACAAAAAAAAACATATGGCCTGTCTGCAACGAACTTGAAACATTGTATCAACTAGTTGTGTCCAGCCTGAAGCTCTTGCTAGCAAACTTGGAACATTGTATAAAATATTTTGGGCACTCAGAATTTACTGCACCAGTGAGCTCGGGACAGACACCGCTGTATAAGATCTCATCAGGCAGATCTGTTTTATGACGTTTCCACTCGATCAGAGCATGACCGTGTTCCCTTTCACACCAAGTAGTTATCGAAAGATTTTTCTAATACATTGAGGAAATATTGTCATTCTCAATGGATGTAAAAATAGACTTTGTTTGCTTGCTGTTTGAGGGGAAGAAAGCTCCACAGCTCATTAGTCGTGGTGCGTTAAGCCAATCAGAAATACTATCAGATCCTCTAATGTGAACATTTATATGCCTACTTTTGTGCGCAGGCCAGGTCGCCTATAGGCCTACTTCTATGCGTAATTAGGTGCGTGTCCTTACTCAACATTTGACCGTAGTGCTTCAAACAAAAGACAATGGACTAAATTGACAACTCGTAAATGTAAGGAAATAAACCAAAACTTGTTTCTCACAAGTGTAGCATAGGTTGTGGGCTCTGCAAACAACATGTCCACTCTGACAATGAGAATGGTAAAAGACTGGACTAATAATATATTGAATGCATTAACAGAAATTACCATAACCATACAAACATTGTAAATTAGGAATTGTTGGTAAATGTAGTCTACTACTGGTTATATGTAATGGGGAATTGATAGACACTAACAATCAAGGCAAACTATTCACACAATGAGGTTATGAAACAATGAACGTGCACAAATTGGCGGGTGAGATACTTGTGTTGTGCATCTTAGCCACACTCCCCTTCTTCTTCTTGGACTGTGCCATCGCTGCGGCCTCCGCAATGGATTGGTTCACTGAGATGGGCGCGAATCCGACAGGTGTCTCGTGCCATAAAATGTTTTATATATATATATATATTTGCTACTGCTTGACAAAAACAATCTCGGTCGACCAACAGCCTATCGACCAAACGATCTACCAGTCGACTAATTGGGGTCAACCCTACTTACATCACCAGTTTACATGGAGGTAAGATCTCATCTTTGCTATAAATTTGCCAAGAGCTGTGGGCCAGAGGTGACAGTTATTTTTGTGAGAAGTTTTTGAATAGTTTTTAGTACAGTATAGATGCGGTAAAGAGGTAATGGAACACAGACCGTGGGGGACAGGAGGACGCCGGATTGGCACACATTCGACAAATCTCATCTAACAAAGTGAATATTCGTCAAATCCGTCATGATTGATGTATTGGAACAGGCCCACAATGTGGTAACTAAATTTGATTTGGATATATTGGCTGTTTTCGCTGCATAACATTTCGAAGTAGTCCATTTTCAGGTTTAGAAGAAGTGACTGCTAAATGCTAACTCCGTTTGTATAAGCTGGTAGCATAGCTAGCATAGAGAGTTTGGTGGTGGTGGTAGTCAGTTGTTTTTGACTGCAATGCAGTTGATTGGTGACGATGACAAAAACATGTATTGGTGTTGACAAGCATTGTACTTAGATTTTTACATCAACATAGTATGTGTAATTCACACTGTATAACAATAGCCTAAATGTTGGCTAATTGTTTTGGAGGGGACAATCAGAAGATTCGGGATCTCTTCCCCCCATGGCATCTCTCCTCCATGCGTTTCCATGTCATTTCTATTGATTTGGTCAAGGTCTATTGACCTCTTTACCACATCTTTGGCGAACACTTTTGATTCAACTTCTCAACAATAAGGTTCTAGTCTAGTGCTCAGCTGGAACAAAAGGCTGTGTGGCGCACGCACACACACACACGGACTGTTATTCTTTCAGTGACCGTTCATTTCTTGGTAAGAGTTTCACCCTCACCCTCTTGTCCTCCTTTCTCCCTACCCCAGCATGTCTGTGTGGACTGCAAGAAGAACTTCTGTGGCCGCTGCTCGGTGCAGCTGGAGCCGCCATGCCCGCGCCTCTGCCACACATGTCAGCGATTTCACGGAACCCTCTTCGACCGCGCCCAGTTGATGAGACTCAAGGTGTGCTGCTTTTGTTTTTGTATTTAAAAAAAATAATTGAATGGAAAATAAACAAGGACACATGCATTAGGTTAAGCTACATATATTGTAGCTAAGTCAGGTGAAAGCTAAAGCAGTAACACTTTTCATTCTATTACTCTTATCTGTGTAATAACACTTTAATTACAATTACCAAATTGTATTAAGTTGTTGTAATGATGTTACATGAGTACATTAGTAACTGCTTTATAAACATGGTAATGTAGTTGAGTTTTTTTTATTACACAAGGGGAGTAGGAAAACTATAAATAGTGTGTGACAGATGAAATTCAACAATAACCCCAAAAATTAGGTGCGGGAGCTGCGTGACTACCTCCACCTGCACGAGGTGCCCACCCAGACGTGCCGGGAAAAGGAGGAGCTGGTTGAGCTGGTCTTGGGCCAGCAGACCCCCAGCACCAGCAGAAGCAGTGACACCGTATCCTCCCAGCCCGGGGCTCACAACAATGTCCCCTCCCCAGACACACCGTCCCCTCCCGAGACACAGGGCCCTACCAGCCCCGACACATTGAGCCCAGAGCAGCCAGAACAATCAGCCCCTGAGGCAGAATCAGAGCAGATCTCTGATGAGGAAGAAGAAGAGGAGGAGGATGAGGATGAGGATGAAGAGGTAAACACTAAGTTCAAGGTTTTGGGATTGATTAATCAGTAGCTGTTAGATGGAGGGATGCCTACGACCACCAAGAGGATAATCAATGTTATTATGATTTTTTTTTAATTCCCTGTTTTAAAATGTAGCATACCACTGTTGTTGACAAACTCAAAGATGTGGAAAAATATACACGGGCCAGACAAAAGTAAAAGAGACCAGACAAAATACACATTACTATTCTGACCCACCTCCATGGTTGTCCTGTTCCTGCAGTCATCGGACAGCGAGGAGACCCTGATGCCCGGCCGCAGAGCCTCTCTGTCTGACCTGAGCCGCGTGGAGGATATCGAGGGCCTGAGCGTGCGCCAGCTCAAGGAGATCTTGGCCCGCAACTTTGTCAACTACAAAGGCTGCTGCGAGAAGTGGGAGCTGATGGAGAGGGTCACCCGCCTCTACAACGACCAGAAGGACCTCCAGAACCTAGGTGAGCATTTCCAGGATGTGGTCATGTGAGGCTCATTTTGTAAAAGCGCTAGCAATCCCAGGGATGTGGATGCCATTTCCCGCTGGGGTCACATGTATTAAAATATATGCACTCACTGTAGGCTACTGTAAGTGTCTGCTAAATGGCATATACTGTATTATATCTGGGGATGATGTGGAATTTTATCCTGGATTTTTCAAAATTAATATCAGTTCAATTCTTTGTTTCTTTTTTCCAGTTTCAAATACAAAAAATGAAGAAGGTAAGGGTCTTGTTTCAAGTTCAAAAGACAAGAGAATCGGTGTAGAAAACCATTTTACTGCCAAAGGGCTGGAACACAATTTGAGGAACACTTGGAAGTTTATGTAAATCATACCATTGCTCCGTAGTAACAATTTGGTCCCACTCTGCTTAAATGTAACCTGTTATGGGCAACCTGCCAAATATAAAACAATGAAAGATGACCCAAATAGAGTTATTTAGACCACACTCAATAGAGACCTCTCCTCTTTTCCATGTCATTGTGCCATAGACCCTGCAGCTCCCAAGAGCCAGGAGGAGAACCTCTGTCGGATCTGCATGGACTCTCCCATTGACTGTGTGCTGCTGGAGTGTGGCCACATGGTCACCTGCAGCAAGTGTGGCAAGCGCATGAGCGAGTGCCCCATCTGCAGACAGTACGTGGTACGGGCGGTGCACGTCTTCAGGTCCTGATGCATGGCCACAACGAGGGACACAGTGGATACCAAGGACAACATGGCATTGCTGCCACCACTGCTCAGAGATGGCATATTCTACAAGAATACACTCCTCTGTAGTGCACACTCTCACTCATTCAATCAGTCTTCCTCTTGCCGGCATTCCAGAGAAATAACCTGCCTCCACTTTTCTGGTTTCTCTGTTTTTCTACTCCACCTGAACCTATTGTTTCTACACTTTCAGCATTTTACAAGACCTCAATATTTCAGTACTGTAACTTTGTTGTTCAAAAGAGTTAGGTATCATGTATTCACATTGGTGCCAGTCAGACACCAAACTATATTGGCACTTTGCATGGGAGGGCAGCAGTACCTTTTCAAATTCTGAGGTTATTGGGTAGAGATCATGTTTATTTCAACCCCACACACAGGCAAGGTTATATTGCATTTTTCTGTCTTTGCATTTGTGTGCACGGGGAAACAACTGAGTTCCATAGCTGAGAAACACAGGGCCTTACTAGAGGGCATCGACTAACAAGCAATGAATATAAAAAAAGGTATTTGTTCTAGCAATGAATGAAATGCTGAATCTTGGTAAGAGAGGGAACATGTTAGGCTACTCTGTTATGCATATCAATAGTAAAACAGAGTTGCCAGAATGGTGCTATTTGACTAGTGATTAACAACACTCGTAACAAAACAGAAAGGCCAAAATGGTGCTATTTGACCAATGGAAGCAACACTCAGGGCCCCATTTTGACAGTGCAAGTAAGCGGTGTGTGTCGAGACCAAAATATCCAAAACCGTTTATTTCAAACCTTATCGCCCCAAGCAAGGCTTGGATATGAACGTGCTAATATTTGATGCATGCAATGCATTAGTTGTGAAATTGGTGTATTAAGTGCAGCACGGAGTACTTGAAGTGGTAAGGTCTGTTTTGTGCCCTCCAATTGTCACACTTAAAGTTCAGTACCTGCAAACCAGCTGTTCTGTTAATTGGTTTTGTGGTCCAGAGATCTTTAGGTTGCAGTGCACTTGCTCAGCATAGAACCCAGGCCTTATCTGTCTTATTGGCGATCCTTCAGACACATCTGTGTGGTGGTTAAACATAGCATCTTAGGAGTGGAAACAGCCCTTTAAACACAAAAGTCTGCTTGTAGCTCACTGAAAGTACTTGAGGAGGGTCAAGGAGGGGATAATGCTTGGCTTCATTCGCCCTTTTATGGTCAAATTACCCTTTTAACTTGCAGATATTGTATCAAAACTGGAACAGAACACGCATTGACTTGAAGGTAATAGTTAATAGTTCTTTAAATGAGCCACAATGGGGATTTTTTCTGAAATGTAAACCCTACACAGTAGATATGCAGTTTCTTTTTTATTCTCTGCGGGTCATAAATGGTTTGAAGTTGGTTCCATGACCTTACCCCAAATTAGTTTTGGGGGAAAGAGAACTGACCTCGTTAGCAGAATGTCTCTATTTCAAGGCTCTCACCACCTCTCTCTTATCAGCAAGTGCCCCAGAAGAGTGCTCATTAACTTAGCTGACGTAGTGCACTGAATACACTCATTTCCTAATGACGAGTTGATTAAATGTATCTACTAGTTAAAAAAAAAAAAAAAAGTTTTCTGCGAATTTACTTTGTTTGTGGGAGTGTTTTAAAAGCTAGAATTGATCATTGAAACAATAACAAAGAGCCACCCCGCCTCTGTTTCAGTATAAGGCTGAGGGATGGACATGGAGAAATGTAACCACTCTCAGATTCATAGACCGAGCTAAGGACTGACCATCCATGATATCAAAGTTATAGTTTTAATCATGTTTTAAGGCTATACAGTGTTTGTTTAGATTTACATTGTTTATACACATTGAAGTAAAACAAGCTTATATTTTGGATTCTCATGGGGTATGACAAGTTAAACTAAGCTCATGAGGTATTTATACGTTATAATCTTCAAGAATCAATGGGTATATATCATTCATTAAATGGATGTAGCAACTAAGGATTCTAGCTTTAAGGAGGATCTTGGTTAATTCTATTCCAACTCTAGGCAATTCGGTAAATGAGTTGAGATTGAATTTATATGAAATTAGAGGCAATTTTATTGCAGTGCATTTCTCAAATTGCCTGGAATTGAAATGGTTTGGCAGCCCTCTGCAACTTTTTATGGAACATGTTTTCAAATTATAGAGAAACATAATGGTTTGCATTTAAATGGTCTTTCTACTGTATATCTTGTTTTATAGCTAATGAATGTACCATAAAACTGATCATGAGGAAAATGCACTTATACTAATTAATGTGTCTGTTTTAGGGAATGCGTATCCACTGGGATAGACTCCGTTTATCCCAGATACTTGGTCTGCCTGAACTGAATGTAACTGGTTTAAGTTGTTTACAATAACAAAACCATTTCTTACTGTGACTGCCAAATTGCCAATATCGCAAATAGATTTTACACTAGTCCGTTTGATATGTCTTTTGTTAATAACTATGCTAATATCATGCAAGAACAATATGAATCATCTCATGTAGTTTGTAGAGAGCAGGTGAAACAAGATATATCAGTGTCGTGAGATCTGGATCTTTTCACAAACATCTCGTCACCCATCTTGTTTTTATCCTGGACATCAGTTTATACAAGCCAGGCTGTCAGTCAAGTCAGTTCTCTCTGAGGAGTGTTTTCTGTGCATGTGAAAACGTGTGTATACATTTAGCGAAACCCAACCCAAGATCTAAACATTCCAAACAGTAGAATGTACCTTAACAGAACACTCTTCAACAAAGAAAGCTAATATATTCCACATATACTATAGCCCATGAACATGTGTAATGCTCCTTGAGGATCTGATTTAAAGGCAAGGTCTGATAGAGGTTCAGTGCAGACGTGTTTGATCTCTATCAAATCATTTCCGGGTAACAATTAAGTATGGATTGTTTTCATTTAAAATTGTCTAAAATAAATAAAAATAGCTTCTAAGCAAAGAGCAATTTCTCAAGCAAGAATTTTGCTAGGACTCTGGGAGAGGTTTGAGTGGGGAGGTTTGGAACTTAACTAATTTACCCCATGGTGATGACAACATGGAAGGCCAAAACTCCCACCAAAACAGGCTAAAACTTCAGGCGTTTTTTTTCAGACAGCTCTTACACTAAAAGGGTTATAATTTTCACACAGTATTATTCCAACCTCATTGTGGAAATGCGTATTTATAAAACAAAGGAATATCATGTTTTTGATTGCACTGGGCCTTTAATAACAGTATATGAACTGTGTAGCAGATGACTAATTAGAATATTTCAAGAAATTACTTCTTAATATTGCCTTCTTCCTGATGGTATTTCATTGGCCTTAAAAGGCACAAGATAAAAACTTAATGTCATGTGTGTGTGGGATGTTGGTGTCCCTAGTCTGCCACGAGAGTCCTGTAGTTCGTATCGCTGTCTGAGGACCTAGATATTAATATCAATTTGTTATTGGTGACTTTAAAATGGAGGTGTTTTGGTATTTGGAAGACTAATCAATCTACTATTGTGAAATGTTGGACGTGTTTAGAAAAATCTGACAATCTATCATATCTGTGATTCTTTAACAGTGAGTTGTAATTTTGGCAAATGCCTTGCTATGGAGAGTTGTGCTAAAGGTGATTAACAACACCACCACTAGTTATTAGATAAGAACACAGAAATTAGTCTGCATTATCCCACCCCAGGGGGGGAAAGGGTCATTATTAGCATATGAAGTTCAACTTTAATGGAAAGATTTGCATGTGTTTTTTTGGGGGGGTGGAAAGGAAGACTGCTCTGACAAAAGGCAGTTTGAAAACACTTGGAATGACTCATAACTGTATGTGTGGAGAATTATTTGTGTTTCGTATGATTGAACTTTGTTCAACAACTGTGAAATTGTATATAATAATCCCATGCGACAGTATCATTTTAAATATTATTGAACGTGTTGTACATTTGTCAAATTACTAGCATGGACTATTGCCTTTGTTGTAGTTTAAATATGTATTCAGTAGTATTGGCTAAATGAGCTAAATGCTGGATCAGTTCTTAACTACAATGGAAGCTAATAGGATTTATAAATCAGAAAAACCTATATTTTTGAAAATGTATTAAACATATTGATGTTCTTGTGCATATATTTTGTTGGACATTTTTTATATTGATAAAAATATAATAAAGTACCCCAACAGACTTAAACTCCATTTGTACATTGGGCTTTTCTATGACCATAGACTGTAATTAAGCCTATGAAAAACCTCTAAAAAGAAGCATTGTGCAAAAGGAGATGTCAACCGCTAAATAGGTTTCTGGTTGTGATTGAATAATGTCAAAAGGTCAGTGATCCTTGGGATGTCCCTCCCTGCACTAAATCTGTCAACTTCAATGAGGTGACATCCCAATGATTCCGTATAGCAATGCATCAGTGCACCCAAAGAGGAAATCCAGAACAAAGACAGTACAGTTTGAAGAAATCCCAGATCACACTTGTAGGCGAATCACGGCGACGTTGGCAAGATACATTATGCGTAGAATCACGTCATCTGTTCTAAAAGTCTCGTACGGAACAGTACATATGCAGGCCATCAAATCAGCGTCACTCCATTATAAAGTTGTTTTTGACGACAACGCAAACGTGTTAGTTTGTCATTTCACGAGGTTGGAGTAAAACCACGTTCAACTACTAGTATAGGTTGTGCCATTAGATTTCAAGACAATTAACAACTAAGGAAGATTTTTTTAATTCTCTCATTGACTTCTCAAACCCCAAAATCAAGTCTGGTCTGCTTCGCAAAAGTTCCCGGAAGTCATAGGATGTTACGCCTCTGGGTTTAGAAAATATGTGACCAGAATCTCTGTTGCGCCTCACGTGGGGTGACCCTAATGACCTTCTGGCTACATTCGTTGTGGGAAATCTGTCCGTGCAAGCTACCCAAATTATTTATAAAGTTAAATGCTGGCACAGTGTAATTGAAAATTGCAATCATCTTTCGATGAAATGATGTCAGCGAACGGACTGTCGACCAGAATTCAGCAGTTTTTGGATCCCCACGCGCTGGCGCATACTCCGGTAAAGAGATGAATGGGAGGCTAGCCAGTGTCAAAATATGGCTATGGCTAGTTATCGCCAGCGAGTTAGCTACATCATTTGATCTCAACATGTTAACAGTTATTTGCTAAACTTCACACCTTCATATCAATAGGGAGGTTTCCTATACCATTCTATTGAGGACTGGCTACACTTTAAGCTGTATTAAATAAATGTATAGAAATGTGTGCGTAGTTTTCTGCTGCAGCAGCCTTGCGAGCTTGATCTCTATCACGCCAAATTATTTTTGCTCCATGTGCCACCTTGCAGAATTTATTTTCAACTATCTATTTATCAAATATATAAAACGGTGTTTTGACAACTCGTTTTCTTGTGCCCTTTGTTTTCAACCTTAAAAAAAAAAAAAATCAACTAAGGATGGTGTTAACTTTAAAACTTGTGTCTATTGTTGTCAGAGCCCTTTCCACCGTCTCGGCCAGCAGATGCAGGACCTCTTGGGCGATGGAGGGATCCTGAAGGAAGTGGTCCAACCTGGAGAAGGCCCACCAGTGCCAAGAGATTCATCTGTATCAAGTACCTTCATATAATACTCTTTTCTTTAGGTTCCCTTACAACAGGGGTCTCCAAGAGGTCAATCGTGAGCTTCCAGTAGCTCGCAGCCCACCTATGAGTAGCTTGCCAAACAATTCTGAAAGTATATGCAATTTGACCAGTATCAGACACTTCCAGCTACTATCTAATCCAGGGGGTTTGCCCTAGCACTACACAGCTGATTCAAATAATCACAGCTTGACAATGAGTTGGTTATTTTAATCAGCTGTGTAGTGCTAGGGCAAAAAAACAAAATGTACACGGGGCGGAGCATAACATGACCGTGTTTGGGAAACTCTGATCTGATCAATGCAACATTGACATTATCCCACCCAGGTTAGCCACTATTGGCTTAAAAAGCCAAACCGAACGCAATATCTGACAATTAATTTCCAGCAATTATGCCCCCGTCTGTCTGTGTGGTGCGCACATTTCTCTGTCACTCTGTGTGTATCCATTTGATGTGACAACCATCTTGTGGGTCGACAGAAATACTATCTCCAAAACCTTCTCAATTAAATACATGCTAACCTGGCAGAAGTACACTACCATTCAAAAGTTTGGGGTCACTTAGAAATGTCCTTGTTTTTGAAAGAAAAGCAATTTTTTGGTCCATTAAAATAACATTACATTTATCAGAAATACAGTGTAGACATTGTTTCTTTCAAAAACACAGACATTCTAAGTGACCCCAAACTTTTGAACGGGAGTGTATATCATGAGGAAGTATATAATTTGTATCTATTATAAACTTTGCCATGAAATGAGCAGCAGCAGTACAGAACCTTCCCTAGACCGGCATATTTCTCACTTGCTTGATGCACAATTAAAGGGGAATTACACTGAGAAATATATTTGTTAGTTTTATTCCAGACCTAAAAAAGTAGTATTCTGATGTGATTTAGCAATTGACATGGACTCCGAACATTTCATTTTGTTGTTTCTCTATGAAAAATTGTAATTTTGAGAGTAAAAATCGAAGTATCTAAAACTTGGAAAGAACATAATTTGGGAAAACAGTGCAGTACATTCTCATGTCAACTACTGACCTGGGGAAGAGTTGCAGGGGAGAGAAGAACAATGTGCCTCTGACAGCTAGAATTATTTTTCTGGCTCGCAACATGTTTACATTTTTCAATGAAGGCCTCATGCTAGAAAAGGTTATAGACCCCTACGTTACAATGTAGCCTAAAGCATATGTATTGCATATTTATTGGGACAAAATGCAATCGATCACACCTTAGGGACACACCGCATGTTTTTTTTTGTGCCGATTTGAACCCCTGCTAATATTCCTTCAGTCCATTTCTCTGGATTTTTGGAGTACTCTGACCGACCATTTGAGACCACCAGCCATCTGAAGTACCCTCGAATGATGAAGCTTGGAAGAGGTAAGCTGTAGCCTATGGCACTCTGAGATAACTGGTTTTCATATGTGGCTTCATAAACAATTAATACACCTTTACCTTACAGACGTGACTCTGTGTGGCCTTGAGCTTGGTATTCTGACCATGAGGAAGGGCGAGTTCTCTCGTTTTCTCTTCCTGCCTGAGTACGCCTATGGAGCGATGGGCTGCCCTCCACTCATTCCTCCTGTAGCCACTGTGCTCTACGAGGTGCAGGTCCTCGACTTCCTCGACTCGGCCGAAGTGGATGAGTTCTTCGCAATGAGTCCGGTGAGGACACTAGGAGCCTTTTATTTAGTCAGTGCGGTATCTCTCAAAGTTGGTGGCGATAACCTCCAGGACCAGGTTGATTTTTTTGTAACAGATAATGTCAACCTACCTCATGGAAGGAGCTAAGATATGTTATTGGGTTAAATAGAGATGCAGAAACATGTTGCGGTTGTACAATTTTACTGAAGGGACTATTTCAGGTCATGCATCTCTGCTTACTGGGGATTAGTTGTGACTTTGTTGGCTGCCGCTCCCAAACCCCTCTCTTCCGCCAGGAGGAGCAGAACACGGCTCCTCTGTCCATGCTCCTCAACGTGGTCGACACAGAGCGCAGCTTTGGCAACCGCTGCTTCAACCACAGTCGATTCGAGGACGCAAAAGATCGCTACAAGCAGGTAGCGTCAGAAAAACACATCAGTCACGTCCTAAATGTTATGTCCTCGAATGAGCCCCTTCATTTTAGTTTCAGCATTATTTTATGATGAAGCATCATGTCAACTTTCCATGTATGTGAATGAATGAGAGGGGTGATGGTGATGCTTAAGTTTTGGTTCCCTGTCATAAGTGTTGAGTTTCATAAGCACACTGCTGTGTGTGTGTGAAATTTGACAAGCACACTGTTGTGTGTATGAGTGCGTTAGTGTGTACACGCACTACTGTGTCTACGTAGAAGTGTACGTGTGAATAACTTTCTACGTATTGATGTATACGTACAGTTGAAGTCGGAAGTTTACGTACACCTTAGCCAAATACATTTAAACTCAGTTTTTCACAATTCCTGGCATTTAATCCTAGTAAAAATTCCAGGTCTTAGGTCAGTTAGGATCACCACTTTATTTTAAGAATGAAATGTCAGAATAATAGTAGAGTGATTTTATTTCAGCTTTTATTTCTTTCATCACATTCTCAGTGGGTCAGAAGTTTGCATATATTAGTATTTGGTAGCATTGCCTTTAAATTGTTTAACTTGGGTCAAACGTTTCAGGTAGCCTTCCACAAGCTTCCCACAATAAGTTGGGTGAATTTTGGCACATTCCTCCTGACAGCTGGTGTAACCGAGTCAGGTTTGTAGGCCTCTTTGCTCGCACACGCTTTTTCAGTTCTGCCCACACATTTTCTATAGGATTGAGGTCAGGGCTTTGTAATGGCCAATCCAATACCTTGACTTTGTTGCCCTTAAGCCTTTTCGCCACAACTTTGGAAGTATGCTTAGGGTCATTGTCCATTTGGAAGATCCATTTGCAACCAAGCTTTAACTTCCTGACTGATGTCTTGAGATGTTACTTCAATATATCCACATCATTTTCCTTCCTCATGATGCCATCTATTTTCTAAGGTGCACCAGTCCCTCCTGCAGCTAAGCACCCCCACAAATGATGCTGCCACCCCTGTGCTTCACGATTGGGATGGTGTTCTTCGGCTTGCAAGCCTCCCCTTTCTCCTTCAAACATAACGATGGTCATTATGGCCAAACAGTTCTATTTTTGTTTCATCAGACCAGAGGAAATTTCCCCAAAAAGAACAATCTATGTCAAATTAGGTCAATTAGCCTATCAGAAGCTTCAAAAGCCATGTCATAGTTTTCTGGAATTTTCGAAGCTGTTTAAAGGCACAGTCAACTTAGTGTATGTAAACTTCTGACCCACTGGAGTTGTGATACAGTGAAATAATCTGTCTGTAAACAATTGTTGGAAAAATTACTATTGTCATGCACACAGTAGATGTCCTAACTGACTTGGCAAAACTATAGTTTGTTTACAATAAATATGTGGAGGGGTTGAAAAATGAGTTTTAATGACTCCAACTTAAGTGTATGTAAACTTCCGATTTCAACTGTATAACCTCTCCATATGTCTGGCCAGGCGGTCACTCTGCTGGGGAATCGGAAGGCGGAGGATGAGGAGGAGAAGAGGAGCATTGTGGCGGGGCAGCTGCCCATCTACCTCAACCTGTCGTTGACCCAGCTCCGCCTGGACAGGCCCCTGAAAGCCCTGGAATATGGCCACAAGGCCCTGAAGATCGACCCCAACAACACCAAGGCCCTGTTCCGCTGTGGTCAGGTCAGACCCTCAGGGCGGGGTGAATTTATATTCATGTGTGTGCCTGCCATATGCGATTGTTTTTGGCATCATGGTTTGGCCTTTGAATATGAAATATAGGTGAGCTGAAGGGGATCCACACAATGTTATCTTTATTTAGTAAGAAAATAAATCTTTCAGGTGGTGCATTTAGTATGACCATATGTTTAATGGATAACCATTGCATTAATAGCGTCTCATAATGATCCTAAAACGTATATGTTCTCTTTTTCACACATTTGAGTTTTGCATGTTTGGCGAAAGCTCACTTGTGGAAAGAATCAGTCACAGGGAAGATCTCAATTGTATTCTCCTCGCGTCCTCTCTCCTTGTCTCATTCTCAAAACCCATTGGAGGAGAATGCCAGAGGTCCTGCCCCTCTTACCTTCTCCTCCAATGGGTTTTTGAGAAGGAGACAAGGAGAGAGTACGATGGTGTATGCAATTGAGATCTTCCTACAGATGTTTCAACCAGAGGGTTTTCCTCAGGCCTATTTGGAGTTGTTTGACTTTGAGAAAGCCCAGGATTACCTCACGATGGCTCAGGCCAACAAACCTTTTGACGTCGACATCAACAATCTCCTGAGGAAGCTTGCCATGTAAGATAATAGTCCTGACATTCATTGTTTTTTCCCCCTTGCGACACATATGACTCAACCAAAATATTGTTATTTTTGCAGACACTACAAGGACTGTTTGGACAAAGAGAAAGAGCTGTGCTCCAAGATGTTTGCTGACTTTGTGAAGAAGTGAAGGTGACATGTTTGTTGGCGAGTGTGTCCTTGGTCATGTGAATGCATCCATCCGTTTCCACTCTGTGGTAGTTATTTCTGTGCTAGCCGCAGGAGGGCGCTGTAGGAACAATGCAATCCAAAAGCATTGATTGATTGATTCCTACATACAGTACATATCTTACGATTGGTATCCAGTTCACATAGTTGCCCCTTTTCACTCTGTTTTAGTGAGAGATAATGTTCCATCGGTGCACATCTAAGACAACCCAATCTAGTGGGTTTTAATGTCATATTTGTATTGTCATATTTCCATGTTCCTGACTGTATACAGTTTGTCTATTTTTTAATGAAAGTAGGTGACCATTATTACAGGCTTTAGGGCAATATATTTGAATTTGATTTGTATCATTTTGAGTTAGCGTGTGTTGGTTGGTAGAAATGCCTTGGACATGCACTGTATTGCATTGGAATTCTATCCTGATTTAGTATCTGATCATGCACGATAGATATTTACTGTGCGTCGAAGCTGAATTACCCCCACCACAACATGAAGCCCAGAAACAAAAACTAAAACCCTAATATGATCAATTTGATGTCTTTCAAAAACAAGCACATTTCTAAGTGACCCCAAACTTTTGAATAGTAGTATAAATATATATTTTAAAAAAATATATATATATATATATATATATATATATTTTTATATATTTATACTACCATTCAAAAGTTTGGGGTCACTTAGAAATGTGCTTGTTTTTGAAAGACATCAAATTGATCATAAATACAGTGTAGTTATTGTTAATGTTGTAAATGACTATTGTAGCTGGAAACGGCAGATTAAAAAAAAAATGGAGTATCTACATAGGCGTACAGAGGCCCATTATCAGCAACCATCTCTCCTGTGTTCCAATGGCACGTTGTGTTAGCTAATCCAAGTTTATCATTTTAAAAGGCTCATCGATCATCAGAAAACCCTTTTGCAATTATGTTAGCCCAGCTGAAAACTGTTGATCTGATTAAAGAAGCAATACAACTGGCCTTCTTTAGACTAGTTGAGTATCTGGAGCATCAGCATTTGTGGGTTTAATTACAGGCGCAAAAATAACTAATTTTTTTTAAGGAAACAAAATGAGACACTTGAGGACTTTTGAGATGCACCCTTCAGGTTCCTCAGCGCTTGGGGTGTGGGTACTGCCCTGGGCTACAGAATGTTGTGAAGGGCTAAACAACAGGAGACGCGGTTCCCACTTCACACTGCGCGCACATCTTACCCCAAACAAACACCAAGACTCTTTTCGGTCTGTCAGATTGTGTAAAAAAATGAATTTAAGTGCCTCCCGGGTGGCGTAGTGGCTAAGGGCGCTGTACTGCAGCGCCAGCTGTGCCACCAGAGACTCTGGGTTCGCGCCCAGGCTCTGTCGTAACCGGCCGCGACAGGGAGGTCCATGGGGTGACGCACAATTGGCCTAGTATCGTCCGGGTTAGGGAGGGTTTGGCCGGTAGGGATATCCTTGTCTCATTGCCCACCAGCGCCTCCTGTGGCGGGATGGGCGCAGTGCACGCTAACCAAGGTTGCCAGGTGCACGGTGTTTCCTCCGACACATTGGTGCGGCTGGCTTCTGGGTTTGATGCGCGCTGTGTTAAGAAGCAGTGCGGCTTGGCTGGGTAGTGTATCGGAGGGCGCATGACTTTCAACCTTTGTCTCTCCCGAGCCTGTATGGGAGTTGTAGCGATGAGACAAGATAGTAGCTACTAACAATTGGATAACACGAAATTGGGAAGAAAAAGGGGTAAAATTAAAAAATGAATAATAAAAAAAAATATATATTAAAAAATCCACCAGACCACCATCGAATGAAGCGCCACAGCTCTTTCCAAAACCTCATCCGAGCTTAGAAAAAGTGCCACATGTAACTAACATAATTGCAAAAGGGTTTTCTAATGATCAATTAGCCTTTTAAAATGATAAACTTGGATTGTCTAACACAACGTGCCATTGGAACACAGGAGTGATGGTTGCTGATAATGCGTCTCCGTATGCCTATGAAGATATTCTTTTAAAAATCAGACAATACCAGCTACAATAGTCATTTACAACATTAACAATGTCTACGCTGTATTTCTGATCAATTTGATGTTATTTTAATGGACAAAAAATTTGCTTTTCATTCAAAAACAAGGGCATTTCTAAGTGACCCCAACCTTTTGAACAGTGTGTGTGTTTATGTGTGTGTGTGTGTGTGTGTGTATATGTGTGTGTGTATATAAACACAATGTCAGATTTGGTATTTAGCTCAGTGTTGTAGACGACTACTAGACATCCACCTTGTTTTAAGGGTATGGATATTTACAGCGATAACTTCTAGTGAGAAGTGAGTTAAGGGTGCTAAGAAGCGTAATGGCCATGATAGTGTGCTATGGGCTTAGAGAGCTCATGTGGAATTGGAAGATGCAACATGAGATCCACTGGCAGCTCACATAAAGAGAAATTTCAGTTATCTATACTCAACACGATGACAGACTGAATCTCGAGTGTGATTTGTCGGGAGCATGTTTTTTTCCAGCGGTACATAAATATGCATATGTTCCAGACACTTGTACATAAAATGCCCGGCGCAGCAGAAAATGGCAGCAGTGCAGAAAGGCCTCTGCTTGCTCTTTCAGCTTCAAGTGGCAGCGCTCTCTTAAGATCAAAGGCTTCAGAGGGTAATTCAGGAATCATGTTAACTACATGCTCTGGGTGCTCTTCAAAGGGTTTGAGCACACTCCAGTTCAGCTGAGGTATCCTCCCTGTATCACATGGTGGGATCTGCCCTGCTTGCGTTCCAGAAGTGTGTGAAAAGAGCGGTGTCTGGAGCTAAATTTTGGACTCATTCTGTTGCAGGTGATGGTGTATGTGGAACTTAAAGTCAACACCAAAGACTCTCACAAGCCTCACTACAATATGTAGATATATTCACTTTGATTTCAAGTTTTTTTGTTCATAATGTACCAAAATGTAGAAAGCTATTCTGTACACCAAATCCAACTGCAGTTGGACACAGAGTGAAATTATAGAGTGAAAAAATGTATTTTTGTGTTCATCTTACAATATTTTCAGGGGCTATGGTTGTTTATTGAGGTATATTCAAGAAGTAAAGCCTCTTTCCAAAACATACCGTTATCTTGTCTTACTTGTCCGAATCAACATATTCTCCCAGTAATTCAAGCAATTCTCAGAAAAACGATCAATACAATGTATTCCTGGGGAAACCTGAATTGGAGGACGTTGTTCATGGAATCCAGTTGGAATAACTTGCTGGTTTTACAAGGCAGATTTCTTGATACCATTGACAAACTCTTCAGCCACACTAGGAGTAGCTTTCAGGCGTTCTTGTTCAACAAATTAAATGTTACAATTATCGATTTTGCTGTTTCATTATGCAGACAGCGGCATTAAATCACCCTGGTTTTGACACTCGTAGCCAAACTCATAAAATCATATTTGGATCTTATGCCTGATTGTATTCGGCTCTCAATCATAAATCTCATGTACTCGCACAAGTTAATAATGTATTTTTATGTTGGGAGCAACTAAATGTACTTCTAGAAGCTCCCATAAAGCCAGACACACATCCATATATTTGTATTAAATGAAAAGGTTCTACTATTGGTAGAACTTGTTTGCCATGGTGGCCAGTGAGTCTGTTCACTCCGCTCTGTCGGTTAACATCCAGTGCTCCCAGTATGTAAGCACTGGAAAGAATGACAACTCTGGGCATTCAGCATGACTGAGCATTATCACTTCATCTACCAAATTAACCTGGCGGTTTCAGAAACCATAGATGAGGAATTTCTTTAACCGGACTACAGTTTACTTGTGGCCCTTTTTCCAAGATCGGAGGAGGTTTTGGAAAGAGCTGTGGCGCTTGAGTTGATGGTGGTCTGGTCGTCAAGTGTCTCATTTTGTTTCCTTAATTTACACTGGTGTGAAAGAACTGGACAAGTGCACGCACATTCCTTTAGGGTATCCACTCTATTGCTTTAACCTGTGTTTTCAGATCTGTGTAGTTGGGAGTAGGGGGGGAAAAAGGGAGGAAGCCACATGAGACCTGAGATTTATCCTAGATGTTGACCTGTTCCGCTAGGCTGGGCGTGGGGCGGGATTGTCCGCAGAGCGCCCGGGCAATGTGGCTTCCGTCTACCGTTGTCGTCCAAGAGCGAGCGTGCCATGTGTGTTTGGCGAGTGTGCCTCAGCAAGGATCTTTGTCGGAGACCTTCAGCAAAAGTGTTTGGCTTTTTAACCACGTGTTAAGCAGAGAAACTCTCCCACCCAGTGTTTGTTTAAAGTGGTCGCTGTTCGTGAGATGGCTCCATCATTACAGTGGACCCAGAGCCATTCCAATTACTCTGTAATATGATTGGAAGGGAAACCATGATGTTTTTACTGCTGAAGGAGTCAAGTCAATGAAGTCTTGTCTAAAAGGCTAGAGCTGCTCATTTATTAATGTCTAGGTCTATAGTCATTGGTGCAGGTTGAAGACAACCCGTTTTATAATGTGATCAGGCATTTGAAATGGGGTGGGAAGATCTTGTGGAGAGTCGCTCCTCTGTGGGTTAGATTGTCAACAACACTAACTTGGATGAGATCATTTAAATGTAGTTGATGCTTTGTAAATTGTGCTTTGAAAAAACTTCAGGCTAAATGTGGAATAGGTGTTGCCAGTTACATTTTCACCTTTCAACAATAGACTTCCAGCACTTTCAAATTCAATGTTTTTCTTTTGCGTAGCAGTATCATACGCAGATGGAAGACCGAGACAATGCACATCTGTCCACAATACTGTTCAGCTCATGCACAGGTATGGGCCTATCTGGGAGGACTGAAGGCCAGGGTTCAGTGCTATGCTGTTGGTTTGGTCCACATGTCTCAGGCTTGGGGCTACAAAAACTTCAACCCTTATTTCTCACTCTCTTACTGTTCAGTTCCATTTCAGGGATATACTCTGCCTGTTATTTGAGTTGCTACCCCCCCCCCCGTGTGTCTGTCCTATTGACTTTAAAAGGATGAGTGCAGGCTTATTTGAATCAGGACTCATCCAAATTCACTTTAGCATGACTTTCAAAAGTCTGTCCAATTGCAAAGTTATGCTACTTTAACATGTATTTATGTTAGAGGGTGAGCAACCACATTTGTTTATAATCCATGAATGCTGTCGAGTAATGTTTACAGAATAGACTTTAATAAAAAAAAATGACTGGGCGTTTTGAGCATGATTCAAAAAGCGTCTGAAATGCAGTGTATTGAATCTGTCCATTTACCTTGTATGGAAAGTGCAATATTTCTAATGTACTGTATAATCCTATCAAATAATATGGCTTAGATGAATTATTTTGGGTTGGTCAATACTTTCTGTTTGGTGAGAATAGTCGGGTAATGGCCGGTGGAGGACTAGTGTTGTCGAGGTAGGATTCTGGGGATTAGTTAGGTTTCGGGAAGTAAAACCACTAAAATGTCCTCTGAAGTGTCTGAAAGCGCTTGTCTTTGTGTGATCAAGGAAGAACACTAGGCTTTGCACTCGGTCTTTTGGACTTAAGGCTTTGGATGTGGGTATTTTGTGCGTGTTTTTTTTGTTGTTCTTGTCTGTTGTGAAATTTTTTGCATCCATGACATTAACCTGTGGTGGTGTGAACCCACTCTCATTTAGGTTGCTCTACAGTCATGGATTGTGACGGTGTCCGTTCTGACAAGTTCAGCAAGAGGTCAGACCATATAAGGCTGCCTTTATGAACTGTGGACACTCTTACTCACACCAGAATTGGAGGTGATCGTCAGACAAGCCCCTTTTCAGTTCCTAAAAGGCTGTTTTGCAGAGGGCTGAATGGAAAGTTTGTCTTACTCAGGGTTCTGAAGCTGAGTTGAACCAAACCCTGTTTTCCTTGGGTAGTAATTGCATTTGATTTGAAATTAAATACTGGGTATTTTAGGCTTGTTGAATGAATGGAGGGGTTTTGTTTTCTTTGTTGGCATCCTAAGAAGGTAACAAGTGTACCCCTCCACTTTCTGTGCCCTCTCAACCTGTCCACATTAAAGGCATAAATAAACACCCACTATTATATCAGCAACATTCCGTATGTGTTCCTTTTCAGATGGTTTAACTACTGATACGCTATGTCCTTAGATATATTTTCCTGTAAATACACATTCTAATTTCAGCCACACCCGTTGCTGACAGGTAAATAAAATCGAGTACACAGCCATGCAATCTCCATAGACAAAGATTAGCAGTAGAATGGCCTTACCGAAGAGCTCACTGACTTTCAACGTGGCACCGTCATACCTTAAGGGAACTTTTTGACAATCACCGTATGGTTAGTGAGAAAGTCCCTATTGGAACTGTACGGTCCCTTACTAGACGTCCGAAAACATTTTTAAAATTCGGGGACGGCGTCGGGCCGAGCGGCAGGGCCAGACCTACCGGGAAGTCATCAAATGAACTTTGTCTGACATTCGGTTTTCGTTTTATAAAATAATCCAATTTTGGTCCATTTTTCCGCTATGCCGGAAGATCCCACAAGAGGGCATAAGCAATCATATTGCTATTGGACAAAACATCCCGAATCACGACGTGCCATATCTCGACAACTGAAAATATTTTGAAGCCGAAACTTGGTGAGCGTAGGTTTGGCATAAGGGGCAGATGGCCCCGAACAAGATGGCGTCTAGGCCTCAACGGTTTTTGAGTTATGGCCATATTTCTGGGATTAAAGGTCCAAAATGAAAATAGAGAAATGATTTTTTCACTTCACGTCAAAGTCAAGGAGCCTCCGGTGTCAATAAAAAAAAATCAGCCATTTATCTATCGTCATTTAAGAGAAATCGTACGATGACCAGATTGTGATGTTCAGATATAGGTGGGTTTTTTTTTCAATGGTTACAGATCCAGTTGCAGGGTGTTCATACGAATATTTTTAAAGTGTGCTGCGGAGCTCTGCGACATTTCTGTGATTTTCTATGATTTTCTGAAATAACACACACTCACTAAACCCTCCGTAAATAACTCAGTTCTTAACGTAAAGACTTAAAACTCAGGATTCTGTAAAGGCATACCCCAATGAGGATATGAGTTTATTTATAGCTTCCTGTGCCAACAGGAAGTGCCTTAAATGGTATCATAGTGGCTGTATCCAAGGGTTAAAAAGGTCAGATCTTTTCAAAACTTCATATGTGATTAGGCAACCCTCCTGAACTGTAAAATCACTCATTTCTCCCAACAGATGTCAAAGAAAAGCTCTCACACACACACACAGCAAGGATGGAGTGACAAAGCGCGGTGTTTAAAGACACAGAGAGCAGGCAATGGCATAAACATAATCCCAAGGCCGTGCCGAGTCCAACGAGGCGCCCCGCTTGACCGTAGCTCGCTCGGTCTGAGCGCAGCGACCATGAGAAAAATAGGCCCACAATGAAGCCTGCACCACAATGTCATTTGATTTTGGGTGACAGCGGCGGAACCGTTAGGTTTAGAAGGACAATTCAAACACAGGACTGTTCCTAAGGTCCTCCCGATCTGTGCAAGCCTAACCTTGACCGTGTGACATTAACCCTTCACAGTTAAAAGAAGGTGTTTACATAAAAACAGTGTGCATTGACTTCTCTCCCCATAGGAATACATTGCCTGCTCCCCTAAATACAACCTGGAGTCTATATGGGTTATGAATGCTGTATGAACCTGTCTTCTATGACATTCCATCAGACCACTATGAGGTCTACCTGTGTCGATTCTAAGCTTCCTGGAGCAACCGGAAGTGGTTAAATTGACCCAAAAGGTATTTGGATGTACATCACCTCCAAAGGTGGAAATGACTCTGCATTATTCAACCCTGTGTAGATCAGTCAATTCTCAACTTAAAGACTTAAAACTCAGGATTCCGTAGGTTTCTATGTCAGTCAAGACATGTGTGTATTTATAGCTTCCTGTGCCAACCGGAAGTGCCATAATTGGTGTCTCAGGAGCTGTTTGGAAGGGTTAAAAAATCAGATCTGTCCAAAACTTCATATGTGTGATTAG
The DNA here is from genome assembly GCF_036934945.1 of Oncorhynchus masou masou. NCBI lineage: Eukaryota > Metazoa > Chordata > Actinopteri > Salmoniformes > Salmonidae > Oncorhynchus > Oncorhynchus masou. The sequence continues at coordinate 40,477,468 of NC_088222.1, read as the reverse complement.
ACAACCCCCATGAACTGTAAATCAGTCATTTTTCCCATAAAAATTCAAAGGAAAAATAAATCACACAGATACACAAATTGGATGGAGGGACGTATTGGGGTGTGTAGAGACTGACAGTGTCTTCAATAGTTAGCTTTGTTCGAGCTAAAAAGAACCGTCAGACCTAGAGTTCCGAAACTTTAGAATCCTGTTCTAGACCTCAGGTAGATAGTGCGTGGTGAGTTACGGCGCTCTAGGAGGTTCTCGGACCGAGAAACAGCGTTGAACATTTGCAATGACTTCAATTCATTTTGACCATTACGAAAATGGCGACATTTAGAAATGTCCCAGAGACACAAGACTAGGTGCATTGTGACCGTCTCGGCCCATAGAGACAGAACCCAACATCTCTGTCCGATAGCTCATTCAAGGACCCCGTAGCAAGGCATGGAAAAAAGTGGATTTTCAGCACCAATTAGGCTTTTACTCGGACACCAAATGACCTATCGGGCCGAAACTCGGGATTCGGGGTCGCCTCACATAGGACTACACATAATGGCCGAACTGGCCCCGCAGCTAGAAAGTAACTATGTGTTTTATGTTTTTTTTATGTTTTGTACCGAAGGCCTTGTGAATTTTGGGCCAGCTCTGAAGTATGTGATACTTGGCTCCTAAACGAGTTGGGAAAAGTGGGTTTGGTGTCAGTTTGTATCAGTTTGGTGTCAAAATGATATCAAATTGACTGATGGACGGTGACTTGCAGGTGACTCTTGTCCATTAGCAATATGTTTAAGCGGTGAGGTACCATCACCAAAAGCGACATTCTGAAATCAACCATAACGAGCAATGGAGAGGTACCAGTATCACTGCCCAGCCATCCTGAGGTCATCGGGCCAGTCAATTTGGCATTCCTGCATGATTTTTATGGCATGACAAATTGGTGATGGTGAATGCCCAGTTAACCATATGGCAAATGCACAGTGACTTTGAAAGAGTGAGAAAACATTACCAAATGGACATTCTGAAATCAACCCTAATGAGCGATGGAGAGGTACCAGAATCACTGCCGAGCCATCCCGAGTTCATCGGGCCAGTCAATTTGGCATTCCTGCACGAATTTTCAGTGACTTTGCAAAAGTGAGAAAACATTTGCAATATGTTTTAACAGTGAGGTACCATCACCAAAAGTGACATTCTGAAAACAACCCAAACGAGCGATGGAGAGGTACCAGAATCACTGCCCAACCATCCCGAGTTCATCGGGCCAGTCAATTTGGCATTCCTGCACGATTTTTATAGCATGACAAATTGGTGATGGTGAATGCCCAGTTAACCATATTGCAAATGCACAGTGACTTTGCAAAAGTGAGAAAACATAAACAAATGGACATGATGAAATCAACACCACGAGTGATTGAAAGGAACAACAATCACTGCCCGGCCATCCCGAGTTCATCAGGCCAGTCAATTTTGCATTTCTGAAGGATTTTTGAGCATGTCAAATTTCTTATGACATTTGGCCCCCACAAAACATATGCCTTATGCACAAGTAAAAAAAAACATTATGATAATAAAATATGACTAAAGTATGTTGATACAGTTCTTATACGTGTGTAATTGACACAAAATTCAATTTTTTTTTCGAAAAACGGTCCAGAAAGCACTTTTTTAGGGGTGTGTGAAGTTTTTTATGAAATTTAATAATTTTTGACTTTTGACTTCTGACTTCCTATGAAATCATATTGCAGATGGACAAAACACATGCAATAATGCGCAAGTAAAAAAAATTTAAAAAATAATGATAATAAAATTGGACAAAAGTATATTCATACAGTTCTTACACATGTGTAATTGACAAAAAAAGCGAAAGAATTTCGAAAAACGGTCCAGAAAGCACTTTTTTAAGGGGTGATAAGTTTTTGACAAAAAATCCATTTTTTCAAAATTTGGCTTTTGGATGTTGACTTGGAGTCCAATATCAATATGAAAAACCACGGTGGAGTGCACACGCCACCTGTTGGATTTTTGAAGTGTTAAAACTGGCAATAGCCATATGGCATTTGAAGTAAACTTTGCATGAATCAACGCCGATTTGGGTGGTATTGACCAATGTGTACATGGTTTGTCCTATGCCAATAATTTGCCATTCATTTTTGTCGACTACGGGGGTGAATTCCCTTACATAGGATACCACCTTTCCAACAAGTCAGTTTGTCAAATTTCTGCCCTGCTAGAGCTGCTCCGGTCAACTGTAAGGGCTGTTATTGTGAAGTGGAAAAGTCTAATAGCAACAACGGCTCAGTCGTGAAGTGGTAGGTCACACAAGCTCACATAACGGGACCGCTGAAGCACGTAGCGCGTAAAAATAGTCTGTCCTTGGTGGTAACACTCATTACCGAGTTCCAAACTGCCTCGGAAGCAACGTTAGCACAATAACTCTTCGTCGGGAGCTTCATGAAATGGGTTTCCATGGCCGAGCAGCAGTACACAAGCCTAAGGCCATCTTGTGCAATGCCAAGCGTCAGCTGGAGGGGTGTAAAGCTTGCCGTCATTGGACTCTGGAGCAGTGTAAATGCATTCTCTGGAGTAATGAATCACGCTTCACCATCTGGCAGTCCGACAGGCGAATCTGGGTTTGGCGGATGCCAGGAGAACACTACCTACACCAATGCATAGTTCATACAGAAATGGTTTGTCTAGATCGGTGTGGAAGAACTTGACGGGCCTGCACAAAGCCCTGACCTCAACCCCATCAAACACCTTTGGGATAAATTGGAATGCCAACTGCGAGCCAGGCCTAATCGCCCAACATCAGTGCCCAACCTCACTAATGCTCTTGTGGCTGAATGGAAGCAAGTCCCCGCAGCAATGTTCCAACATCTAGTGGAAAGCCTTCCCAGAAGATTGGAGGCTGTTATAGCAGCAAAGGGGGGACCAACTCTATATCAATGCCCATGATTCTGGAATGAGATGTTTGACAAGCAGGTGTCCACATACTTTTGGTTATGTAGTGTATATCTAACCACTGACTAGATTCCCTTTCAAACTTTTGAGACGCTCCATCAAGTTACTAACCTATCATCCAAGAATTGTCAAAGTCAATAACTCCCCTAACAAGTTCCCCCTTTAAGATGAGGAACAGACTGCCATTCATATGAGTTAGATTCACAGAGGTTTTGTATGTAAAGCCCCCCTGAAAAGCTGGAGAATGCGCTGGAACTTTGACCCCACCCACATCTATCTAACTCGGCCCCAATTAGTTTTTATTTTTGTTTTTTTTGTTGCTGCCAATGGTTGGCAGCATAGAGCAGTGTGTTTTTGGCTTGATACAGTTATTCTCTCCAGGCAGACACCTTGTCAAAAAGTTGGTCTGTATAACAAGCATGTTTTATCCACAGAGTGTATGTACATTTTCGTCTAAGTTATACACTAATTACACAGGTTAGTGTGCAACTGACGCACCATCTCAGTTGTCTAACTTGGATGTGTCCTAGGTGTGTGTTAGCAGTTTCAGGGTATAATATTAATGTGATAATCATCATTTATACGTATGGTGATGTAACTGAAACACTGTATTGGTAATGAATATCAAAAGCCTTAAGTTTTTGGACCTACCACAACGCAAGTCCCTTTCATGTCTAGAAGGTGGCATTGCCGGAAACAACAGGGCCCGATCAGTTTGTGTTCACAGGCCTTCGTGCAAACTCGGAACAGATAGCGCCTTCAGATGGAACAAGCCGATAAGGTCAACACAAAGGGATCAGCACGAGCTCTAGTTTGTTCCTGAGGAGGAGACAATTGAACCCAATGAGCATCCATAGAGGAAGGCCAGCCAGATAAGTTAGCGCTGCCATGGGGTCCGCGGAGAGGCGGAGCCAGCCAACAACATTGAAGACGCTATCAGAGACTGGGATACCATTCACTCTCTGGGTGAGGTAGACGAGATGAGACGTGGTGTTAGGGACTTGACGCACTTGACAGTTTGTATGTGCTTCAAGATGAAAAGGATTACAGTGAGTTAAAAGCACGGTCACACTTTATTTGGATAGTCTGGATTTTCCACCTGTATATGCTCAACAGATGGTCATACTATCTGTTGATAAGCAACTACTTGCTACGGTTAGGGTAAGTGTTAAGGTTAGGGTAAGGGTTAAGTTTAGGGTAAGTAGATCGTCTGTAGAGCATCAGTAACATTTCAACTATCCAAATAAAGGGTTAGCAAAAACACCTCCAAACCTACAGCAACAGCAGAAGTGACCTATGCATTTCATGACATCCCATGGGTGCCGATGTTCTCCTGGGGTACGTAGAGATAAGGTCAAAATCTCTCCGGTGACGATGGCACATGAAACGTCTAAGATTAGCTATGTCTTGGGAGTTGGACGACCAGAGGGGCACAGGCACACTACCGCCCCTGTTCTGCTGGGTCTACTTTAATATACCAGTGGTGCTGACAGAAACGTGGCCTTTGAGATGTGTGAACTCTCACTGTTGTGTGTGTCAACCCTCACTCCCCTGGAGTGTATGAGCCAAAGAGAGCATTAGGGTTTGCGGCACTCACAGGGTGAGAGAACCAGCCAAGTCAACCCCAGCCAGTATCAGGGCCAAGAAGACAGCCACGCTATAGAGAAGCCTCCGAAACATGTCTAACCAGGCGCATAGAGAACAAGCTGATGAGAAAGTAGAAACACACCCTACTCTTATATCAACTCTGCCTGGCATTATGATTTGCGAGTAATAATTTATGAAAACACTCCTAGGCCATTTGCGTATATTCGACCACATCCTCTCAACCCCTTTTGGCCGATCAATGTCCTATTCATAACATCTGGTGGTGCCTCAATTCCCCCCCGCCATTTTTTTCAGGTTTAGGAAAAAGGTTGTTTTTCTTTTCCTCTCGCTGCTCTCCCACCTCTGATTTAAACACACTCCCTGCCACTTGGAATAGCAGAGCTCTAAATATAGAGAGGAGAGAGTGAGAAGGAGGATGGGGGTAAAAGGCGGATGTTGCCTTTCTCTTCCCCTCCTATACAGCAGCGGCTTTGTCAGGGAGCCGATTGCTTATCGCCATATCTCTGAGAATCAGTTCCTGCCACCGCGAGCAGGGAATGAGGGCTCCTCTCTGTTGGGGTTCAGGTATATGTTGGTCTATGCGTCGAGGGGCAGAGAAACCTACAGGGGGACGTCATAAAAACAGTGGTGTTTTTGTTCAGGCCTTTTTCCTCGCATATAAAGCGGAGGGCTTTTTTTTCTCGGACTTGATAATTACTTGCAGATTTGACAGCTCAGCCCCCCCAATGTTTTTCTTTAAAGATTTAAAATGGAGCTGAAGCGAGTTCTTCCAAAGTCTGCCACATTTTCACCTTGAATTCTCAATTTTTCAAATGGGTATTTGGTTTTTGGGCAGAATTCTAAAATGGGCATCTTGTTGGCCACAGAGGGCCTTTGAAAATGATGCTGCCGGCTCTATGGTTTGATGAGCTGTTTGTTCTGGTATAGCAGGGTTGGGTTGCGCAGGCAAGAAGTGATACAGTAGGAGGAGGAGGTTAATGAGATGGACAGAACAAAGAAAGTTTGATGGGCCTATCTGCAATCCCACTGTCAATTTAGAATATCACCAATAGTATCAAGGAGTTTAATAGTTTTGTTGTTGTGAAATTGCGAACAGTGATACAATATTGCTGCTTGGGCATGTAACATTATCTTTGTCCTAAGGCTAAGCGTACTAGGTTTTAAGCAAAAGAATTAATAGGGGGAATAAATGTACTCCTCGGCAGTAAAATCCCATAGATGGTCCTCATCTCAACCTCCCGATTGGCCTACTGAGAGGTCATTATTCCACTTGCCAAAGCTACCCCGCACAGCTTTCCTTGGCCATCTGAGATCACTTGATGCAGCTTTTGCCTCAGTGTGGACATCTCAAAATGCAACATTTTCTTATTTGGATACGTAGCAAGCAGCATGGCGAAATATAGCCCCAGGTCTGTTTCCAATGTTTGCGGCTCAATTCTCTCTTAAATGCCCACTCTAGTCCCCAGCATTTAGGACAATTACCAGAGAAACACACGTTTCTGTTTTTACATGCCCCCTGCAGTATATATGCCCCATTTCTGCTGGCTCCAACTGAATACATGCTTTGTATTCAATAATCCTGTAAAAAGGGGCCACTTAATAAAAAGAGAAATAGTTGTTCCAATCACGTGTCCAGTTGTAGTGACCTGCAAGGCTGTGGTTTTATTTCAAATTACCTTCTTGGCATCAGTATTTTTTTAAACCTCCAAACAAAGGATGACTCGTCGGTCAGAGCTGTGTAAGATTTGAACTATACACAATACCTGCAGGCAAAAGAATCTGTTTAGGTGTTACAGTGAATACGTTTTGTATCTTTGTACAGTGTGTAGCTCGAAGTTACAATTGGATGAAACCATGGGGGCATATTGTACTGTACCTCCTGAATTCCAATATGCATGATGTTGTCCATGAAGGTGCCCAATAATGGGGACAGCGATGTTGGCAGTGTTTGGGAAGGGAAAGGATCTGGGTATGAGATGCCATCTTTTCTTTGATCTGAAGCAGGCTGTTATCAGTGTCATCACAGGCATGTTCAGACATGATGGCCGAGCATAGTTTAGCCAAGCCAGAACTGAGGAAGGACCTATGCAGTGCTTGGGTGTGTCCTTGGCCATGTTGCCTTTGGTGTTTCTGACTGGCAATCCACTGTGAATTAATTGATAAACTAAGGAAGGAGGATTTTTATTTGGCAAATGAAATGACATTTTATTGGTCACATGCGCCGAATACAACGGGTGTAGACTTTACAGTGAAATGCTAACCTTCAAGCTCATTCCCAACAATGTAGAGTTAAAAAGTAAGACAAAAATAATAATAATAACAAGGTTATATACAAGGAGTACCAGTACCGAGTCAATGTGCAAGGGTACGAGGTAATAAGGGTACAAGGCATCGATAATGTCGTGTAATAGTTTCACAGTTTTAAGTAATTTGGTGGAATTCACATTAAACTTGCTCAACAAGTTCCCAAGTTATGTAACTCAAAACCAAATACTGTAGGTTATGGCCTCAATTTCAACATAACCCCCTATTTTTCTACTGCTTGTCCCACACGCTCACCATGAAAATAGCATAATATCTGTTTAAGGCACAGCTGCCCTCAAGGTGTTCAGAAAGTCTCCAAATGTGTGTCTCGCTCTAAAACAAATGAGAAGCAAAACAATTATACTGTTAACATTATATAGGTTTAGGCCATGTAGACTCCATCCCACCACTTCATAATTCTACAGAAAGTATGGCAACAATTCCCAGGAACAAGGGGTGACATTGTATGGCCCCACAGTCCCATGCAAAAAAATGGCCATAAGTTTATTTTTCTCGTTCTTCCACCTCTTTCCAACACGGAGGAGAAGAATCAAAGGTTTCTGCAAGCGAGGGCCCGGTGTTTATGCCAGAGCACCGGTAGAGTGGGAACAAGGGGGAACAGCGCATTAGGAGAGGAAGGATGGTGAGAAGAATGGACAGAGCATTTAGGAATGGAGAAAAGGGTATGGAAAATGAGAGAGGAGGTGGGGGAGAGAAATACTTCTTTGAGTGACAGGACATTGGGAACCTGGAGCAGTGTGTTGGAGCCTTCAGCTCCAAGGTAAACACCATGAGAGCAGGGGGGGATTGTGCCGAGGCTCAAGTCAAAGACATCATTGAGAGGAGTACTGTAGTAGGAGCGGGAAACTACTGGCCACTGCCACTGGTTCTGCTGTGCTCTTGTCTGCGTTGGTATGTGTGTATAGTGTGTACATGTGTGTCCATCAGTCGTTCTATGTGTCGGTAGGTCAGATAAAACATTCACCCCGTTATTTGAAAGTGTTAGAATTGATAGGTTGAGTTTGATTTTTGCCTCTCACAATTTTATCAGTTGAAAATATCAATGTACACTTACATTTGAAGTCGGAGGTTTACATACACCTTAGCCAAGTTATTATTATTATTATAATTATACCTTTTTTTCAACAAGGAACACAGACACAGAAATACATTTAAACTCAGTTTTTGACCATTCCTGACATGTAATCCTAGTAAAAAAAAGTCCCTGTCTTAGGTCAGTTTGGATCACCACTTTTAAGAATGTGAAATGTCAGGAATAATAGTAGAGATAATTATTTATTTGGGTCGGAAGTTTACACACACTCAATTAGTATATGGTTGCATTACCTTTAAATTGTTTAACTTGGGTTTAACGTTTCTGGCAGCTTTCCACAAGTTTCCCACAATAAGTTGGGTGAATTTTGGCCCATTCCTCCTGACAGAGCTTGTGTAACTGAGTCAGGTTTGTAGGCGTCCTTGCTCGCACATGCTTTTTCAGTTCTGCCACACAATTTTTCTATAGGATTGAGGTCAGGGCTTTATGATGGCCACTCCAATACCTTGACTTTGTTGTCCTTAAGCCATTTTGCCACAACTTTGGAAGTTTGCTTGGGGTCATTGTCCATTTGGAAGACCAATTTGCAACCAAGCTTTAACTTCCTGACTGATGTCTTGAGATGTTGCTTCAATATATCCACATCATTTTCCTCCCTCATGCCATCTTTTGTGAAGTGCACAAGTCCCTCCTGCATCCAAGCACCCCCACAACATCATGCTGCCACCCCTGTGCTTCGTGGTTGGGATGGTGTTCTTCGGCTTGCAAGCCTCCCCTTTTTCCTCCAAACATAACGATGGTAATTATGGCCAAAGAGTTCTATTTTTGTTTCATCACAACACAGGACATTTCTCCAAAAAGTATGATCTTTGTCCATGTGTAGCCTGGCTTTTTTATGGTGGTTTTGGAGCAGTGCATTCTTCCTTGCTGAGCGGCCTTTCGGGTTATGTCGATATAGGACTCGTTTGACTGTGGATATAATTTTTTTTTTTTTTTTTACCTTTATTTAACCAGGCAAGTCAGTTAAGAACAAATTCTTATTTTCATTGACGGCCTGGGATCAGTGGGTTAACTGCCTGTTCAGGGGCAGAACGACAGATTTTTACCTTTTCAGCTCGGGGGTTTGAACTCGCAACCTTCTGGTTACTAGTCCAACGCTCTAACCACTAGGCTACCCTGCAACCCAAATACTTTCGTACCGGTTTCATCCAGCATCTTCACAAGGTCCTTTGCTGTTGTTCTGTGATTGATTTGCACTTTTCGCACCAAAGTACGTTCATCTCTAGGAGACCGAACGCGTCTACTTCCTGAGCTGTATGACGGCTGCATGGTCCCATGGTGTTTATACTTGCGTATTATTGTTTGTACAAATGGATGTGGTACCTTCAGGTGTTTGGAAATTGTTCCCAAGGATGAACCAGACTTGTGGAGGTCTACAATTGTTTTCTGAGATCTTGACTGATTTCTTTTGATTTTCCTATGATGTCAAGCAACAAGGCACTGAGTTTGAAGGTAGGCCTTGAAATGCATCCACAGGTACACCTCCAATTGACTCAAATGATGTCAATTAGCCTATCAGAAGCTTCTTAAGCCATGACATAATTTTCTGGAATTTTCCAAGCTGTTTAAAGGCACAGTAAACTTAATGTATGTAAACTTCTGACCCACTGAAATTGTGATACAGTGAATTATAAGTGAAATATTCTGTCTGTAAACAATTGTTGGAAAAATTACTTGTGTCATGCACATGCCAAAACTATAGTTTGTTAACAAGAAATTTGTGGAGTGGTTGAAAAACTAGTTTTAATGACTTCTGACTTTAGATGTATTTATGTTTAGCCTTTTAATTTGAATGACTGTTAGCTTGGACAACATTTTGAGATTGAGTTGATATTGGAGTATGGACTCTATATTGTATATGTCTCTCCCCTCTTCGTGAGAGTCTAGATATCTAACCAGTTACCCCTTTCTCTGTCATAAAGGTCAGATCCCAGTGACTGTGCGACGGGCCTGTACTAAGCCTGGCCTCAGTGACATATCTGTCCCCCGTCACCATCCACCCCCTCAGTGGGCCCTGCTGCCTGCCACGCCTTGGCCTAGCCACACTGCCAGCCACGGAGATGCCACCTGACCCCTCTGTCCGTCCACACTGTATTAATAGGACTTGTTTGGCGTGCCTGCTTTGCTGGTAACCCAAGCTGGTGGAGCGGGGTGATGAGGTTAGGAGGGGATTTGAGGGGAGAAAACAGGGGAGCCAGAGCAGAGGGGGAGGGAGAGGGATGGAGGAGGAGGGCAATGTATTATAGCTGCCGTACTGTCAGGCTTCTCTTTCCTTCAGCTGGGGCTAATATAGCCCCCCTGTCACCACAGCCCCTGTTTTCACATCTGCTCTCGTCTTTATCCCCCGCTGGGTGCAAGCTGAATAACACAATGGGACTAGTGCATAATATCAATTTAGGAGTAAGGAGTTTACAGCTCTGGTTTACCGATCGTCTCAACATTGATGTTGGGAAGTGGCTTATTGTTGATTATTATGGACAAGGTTACTCTTTAGATGTGATGATAATTATAATCTCTGTTCGGTGAACTTGCACGGGCATTTTCAGTCAGCTGATCTACACAGTTTAATTTCTTTCAGGTTATTCTCAAGAACATGTTGCCGTGTACACACCACTCCAGAGCTTACAGCTCACATGTCCAGTATCTGTAGCCCCCCTATGGAGTCGACAGGCCAGGCTCTAAATGTATTCCCGTGACTGTGATATAAATATCTGCTGTCTGTTCAGGCATGAGAGACGTGTGTGTGTGTGTGTGTGTGTCCTGTAAAGACGCTGCCTTTGAGTAAAGTGACAGCCCCAGAGGCGGTGACGGGCGAGGCGGAGGCACCCATTCTAGGTATTTTCCCATTAATTGGGCCGATTTGTCAGCTATTTATGGTTCTGACCGTGGGGGGGGGGGGGGGTGATTTAACGACGGACACGCTTGCTGGATTATTGCTTTTTGAGCCCGAGTCCGTTCTAGGCCCTGCATGTTAGGTCTCTTGCCTCTCAAGACGATGCTAGACATAGTCATCAATGGCTGCAGAGCTCCCCATAACTAAGATGTGTACTCTTAATATAAGCTGCAAGGGCTACAGTATTCATATAATTTATCTGTTACTGGGATGTTCTTGTTTACTGTTAGGCCTACTTGTAAGCACTTGTGATGTCTTTAAAGCTACAGTTTGTGGACTGTCTGAACCAGGTGACAAACTGTAGCTCTAAATACCTCACGAGTGCTTACAAGTAGGCCTAAGAGTAAACAATAACTTCTTGTAGGCATACAGTACCAGTCAAAAGTTTGGACACACCTAATCATTCAAGGGTTTTTCTTAATTTTTTCAAACTATTTTCTACATTGTAGAATAATAGTGAAGACATCAAAACTATGAAATAACACATATGGAATCATGTAGTAACCAAAAAAGTCTTAAACAAATCAAAATATATTTGATATTTGATATTCTGCAAAGTAGCCACCCTTTGCCTTGATGACAGCTTTGCACACTCTTGACATTCTCTCAACCAGCTTCACCTGGAATGCTTTTCCAACAGTCTTGAAGGCGTTCCCACATATGCTGAGCACTTGTTGACTCTGAAAGGTCAGAGTCACCATGCCCCAAGTCAATGAACACGGCTTCCCTGTGGAGCATGTACTATCTGAGAACATGTTTCTCCTCCCGGCCAAGAGGGCAGAGCGCGGGGGGCTAACCCACGGGAGTGTCTCCAAAGACTGCCAGGCATCTTCACTATGCACTCAGTGCTGCCTTGTGCCCTCTTTACCTCCTCTCTTTTTCCCTCCTCCCAAACCTCCCCACTGTCTGGCTGCCTGCTGCTGCCGCAGCTACATAGACTTGTGCGTTTCCATTCCTCAGGTCCCGGTAGGCGATGAGACTGAGTGTGTGTTTGCTTAGAAAGTTGGGCTTCTCTAAACCAAGAGTAGAGACCCCCCCCCCCCCCAACTGTGCTTGTAACAAAGCAGAAGAAGAGAAAGGCTGTATATTCCACACTGTGCTGGTAAAGATATCACATTTTAAGATTTTTCCCTCCCATGTCTGATCTCTCCAGTAACAAGACGGGGACGATTTTATGGAGTCTGCTGCATCCAGACTCCTTCAGCCCATTTCTGTTTAAATTCCTCAATGTATTTGCTTTCCTTGGCATCCTGCATTCTGCTCATAGTTCTGAGGAGGCCAAAACGCATGCGGTCACTGCCAGAATGGCTCTGTTCCAGGGCAGAGGCCAGCAGAAGACCACAAGCACCATGTCGTCCTGGCCTGTGGTTGAAATAGGCACATTCACGAGTCACCCGCTCTCTAATCCATCTGCCCCCTAAAGCCATGCAGGTCACTGTGGTGCCACACCAAGTCTGATTGAGAAGGCAGGTGTGTTTTGGCAAACTAAAGAATTGAACGCTTTTGTTGCCTGTCACTTATTAGGGAAATCGTTGACTTATGTGCGAAGGGTTTGCGCGAGACGCTACACAAACACGCTCTTAATGAAAACAAGGAGCAGGGGAAAGACACCACAAATGTTGTAAAAGGCAGGTCTGTCTGGAGACACCTTGTAAAAATATAAAGTAGGAATACCGGTATTGAGTTTTCTGAGCCAAGATGGGAACTGCCTTGTTGAAACGTGGTCTCTGTTGGGTGGACTGGCCTTCCTAAATAGGAGGGGTTCTGAACAGATTAATTAGCCATTGCCAAAGATTTCCCGTATGTCCCTGCTTTAGTAAAAAAAAAATATTAACTGTGCGAAACCTTAATCTTGTGAAACCTGGACAAAATGTTGTCAGGGCTAATTGTGCAACGCTGGCTTTGAATCTCCAACCAAGTAGTTTAATTTCACTGAAATCAGTTAAATGACTGGGCTACTCTTGGAACTCTTAATTCATATTCATGTATGTACACATAATCTCTCATACAACAATATAGCCTTGTTTCACCAAACTTTGGTATAGAATAGTACACTGTTCTCATGTCCCTCAACCTCATGAATCTGACCAATTACCTGTCTTGTACGACTAGACAGCAGGTTCTTTGTGAGTACACTTGTGTTTTAGCGTTAGAGTGTATGACAGCTGGCAGATGGGTAACGGGGTGGTGAAGAGATTAACCCTTGAAATCCAAGTGGCTACCATGGGTGTTGACCAATTAGATTTCTCAAGCCTTAAAAAAAAGTTATTGTGCCAACTGCCACTCAGGTTTTTTTCTTCTTCCGATACTGGGTTTATGAAGTGTAGATGTAGGAATTATTTCATTTGCACTGAACAAAAATATAAACGCAACATGTAAAGTGTTGGTCCCATGTTTCATGAGCTGAAATAAAAAATCACAGAAATGTTCCATACGCACAAAAAGCTTATTTCGCTCAAAATTTGTGTTCAAATTTGTTACGTCCATGCTAGTGAGTATTTTTCCTTTGCCAAGATATTCCATCCATCTGACAGGTGTGGCCTATGAAGAAGCTGATTAAACAGCATTGTCATTACATAAGTGCACCTTGTGCTGGGGACAATATAAGGTCACTCTAAAATGTGCATTTTTGTCAAACAACACAATGCCACAGATGTTTCATGTTTTGAGGGAGCGTGAAATTGGCATGCTGACTGCAGGAATGTCCACCAGAGCTGTTGCCAGAGAATTTAATGTTAATTTATCTACCATAAACCACCTCCAACATCATTTTAGTGAATTTGGCAGTACGTCCAAACGGCATCACAACTGCAGATGGCGTTGTGTGGGCGAGCGGTTTGCTGATATCAACGTTATGAACAGAGTGCCCCATGGTGGAAGTGGGGTTATGGTATGGGCAGGCATAAGCTACGGACAATGAACACAATTGCATTTCATCGATGGCAATTTGAATGCACAGAGATACCATGACAAGATACTTGGGCCCATTGTCATGCCATTCATCCACCACCATAACCTCATGTTTCAGCATGATAATGCACGGCCCCATGTTGCAAGGATCTGTACACAATTCCTGGAAGTGGCAAATGTCCCAGTGCTTCCATAGCCTGCATACTCACAAGTCATTTCACCAATTGAGCATGTTTGGGATGCTCTGGATCAACGTGTATGACAGCATGTTCCAGTTCCCGCCAATATCCAGCAACTTCGCACAGCCATTGAAGAGGAGTGGGACAATATTCCACAGGCCACAATCAACAGCCTGGTCAACTCTATGCAAAGGAGGTGTGTCGTGCTGCATGAGGCAAATAGTGGTCAGTCACAAAAGATACTGATTGGTTTTCTGACCAACAGATGCATATCTGTATTTCCAGTCATGTGAAATCCATAGATTATGGCCTAATGACTTTATTTCAATTGACTGATTTCCTTATATGAACTCAGTCAAATCTTTGAAATTGTTGCATGTTGCGTTTATATTTTTGATCAGTATAAATTAAGCATGTCATGTAACATTGCATTTGGACATTATAAAAGTAAAGAATCCTCACTTATGTATGGATTCTGTGTGTCATATTCCGTAACTCAACCACAATCATATAGGCAAACATATCAACTGTAACACTTCACCATAAGAACGATAGCAGTAATCACGAAACCCTGACAAACTTTTACAGATGCACAATTGAGACCATCCTGTCGGGCTGTATCACAGCCTATCACAGGTACGGTAACTGCACCGCCCTCATCCGCAAGGCTCTCCAGAGGGTGGTGCGGTCTGCACAATGCATCACCGGGGTAAAACTACCTGCCCCCCATGACACCTACAGCACCCGATGTCACAGGAAGGCCAAAAAGATCATCAAGGACAACAACCACCGAGCCACTGCCTGTTCACACCGCTCTCATCCAGAAGACAAGGTCAGTACAGGTGCATCAAAGCTGGGACGGAGAGATTGAAAAACAGCTTCTATCTCAAGGCCATCAGACAGTTTAACAGCGATCACTTACTCAGAGAGGCTGCTGCCCACATTGAGACCCAATCACTGGACACTTTAATAAATGGATCACTAGTCACTTTAAATAACTCGACTTTAATAACGTTTACATATCTTACATTACTCATATCACATGTATATACTGTATTTTATACCATCTACTGCACCTTGCCTTTGCCGCTCGGCCATCGCTCATCCATATATTTATTAATATGTACATATTCTCAGTCACCCCTTTAGATTTGTGTGTATTAGGTAGTTGTTGGGGAATTGTTAGATTACTTGTTAGATTTGTGTGTATTAGGTAGTTGTTGGGGAATTGCTAGATTACTTGTTAGATATTACTGCACTCTTGGAACTAGAAGCACAAGCATTTCGCTACACTCGCATTAACATCTGCTAACCATGTGTATGTGACCAATAAAATTTGATTTGATTTTGACTATACCACATCAATATTTCTGTATGTCTTAGAACAGGTTATTTTACAGCTCCAAAACTGAAAAATATACCCATAATATTAAAGTATGTAAATCGGAGCATTGAGTGAGTGGGCCAACATTACTGTAGAAAATGATTAGGTTTTGTAATTGGATAAGTATGGTTCAGAGATGAATACATAGTGTCTGGCTCAAGCATCATATCAAACATTTATTTTGCGTTCTCTGCATATATAACCCAAGCTTATCTTAAACAACGTAATCATTATCTGCCTCTGACTAGCATGGTAGATTAGTCCTCTGAAACACACACACACTCCCTTTGTGTCAGTGCAGCAGCCTGTTAGTTTAAATAAGTTAGCTAATGGTGAAGTTCGTGGAAAAGCTCTTCCCCATCTTGATGCCTGCAATTGTATCATTGACTGATTGCCCTTGTAGCTGCGGGTTCCCTTTTATTTTCTACTCATTCATCGACCGCAAAGAATAGCACCTTTCATGGAAGGCTGAAGGAGATTTGCAGAGGACGTTGAAAGCGCTGCTTAAACAGCTCTCAGCCAAAACAAAAACAGCCGCCAAAAAGAATCCCATTTCGGGGGAAAAAACAAGAAGCGAGTGAGTGGAGAACATGACCCCGTAGTCTGTGGGAACGTGACAAGTGGGCCTGCTTCCTTCCCTAAGGGCCTTCTGGAACCGAGCAGTTTTTGGGGAGTCTCGCTCTGGCACTCAGAGTGCACTCTCCTATGCAAGCCTGCTTAGCATGACAATGGAGCTGGGGGATGGGCTCTGGGAAGCAGGTGCCGCTTTCGTCATCCCTCCGACCAACAGTTTGGCTAAGAAGGGAATCAATATGGGTTAGCCTAATAGAGGTACCCGGCCTCGTTTGGCCAAGAAGGGAATCAATATGGGTTAGCCTAATAGAGGTACCCGGCCTCGTTTGGCCAAGAAGGGAATCAATATGGGTTAGCCTAATAGAGGTACCCGGCCTCGTTTAGGTCTAGGCCCGGAGATAGAGGGAAAGGTTTCACAGGGGCGCAACTTTCACTGGGGACATGTCCCCCCCACATTCTGAAATAGCATTTTGACCCCACCAGTTTTGTCATTGGAATGTGATACAAAATGAGGCAACGGTATGCTTCAGGACCATGCGGTCGCATCCAAGCATCTCGTAGGCTGTTTGGAGTGTTTATCCAACTGGATTAAAAGGCCCTTTTAATGATGATCTTTTATTGTGGCGGGCTGGTCGAAATTAAAAATTAATAATCTGTAAAAAAAAATATATATATAGATATATATATACACTGCTCAAAAAAATAAAGGGAACACTAAAATAACACATCCTAGATCTGAATGAATGAAAAATTCTTATTAAATACTTTTTTCTTTAGATAGTTGAATGTGCTGACAACAAAATCACACAAAAATGATCAATGGAAATCAAATTTATCAACCCATGGGGGTCTGGATTTGGAGTCACACTCAAAATTAAAGTGGAAAACCACACTACGGGCTGATCCAATTTTGATGTAATGTCCTTAAAACAAGTCAAAATGAGGCTCAGTAGTGTGTGTGGCCTCCACGTGCCTGTATGACCTCCCTACAACGCCTGGGCATGCTCCTGATGAGGCGGCGGATGGTTTCCTGAGGGATCTCCTCCCAGACCTGGACTAAAGCATCCGCCAACTCCTGGACAGTCTGTGGTGCACAGCGAGATGGAGCGAGACATGATGTCCCAGATGTGCTCAATTGGATTCAGGTCTGGGGAACGGGCGGGCTAGTCCATAGTATCAATGCCTTCCTCTTGCAGGAACTGCTGACACACTCCAGCCACATGAGGTCTAGCATTGTCTTGCATTAGGAGGTACCCAGGGCCAACTGCACCAGCATATGGTCTCACAAGGGGTCTGAGGATCTCATCTCGGTACCTAATGGCAGTCAGGCTACCTCTGGCGAGCACATGGAGGACTGTGCGGCCCCCAAAGAAATGCCACCCCACACCATGACTGACACACCGCCAAACCGGTCATGCTGGAGGATGTTGCAGGCAGCAGAATGTTCTTCACGGCGTCTCCAGACTGTCACGTCTGTCACATGTGCTCAGTGTGAACCTGCTTTCATCTGTGAAGAGCACAGGGCACCAGTGGCGAATTTGCCAATCTTGGTGTTCTCTGGCAAATGCCAAACGTCCTGCACGGTGTTGGGCTGTCAGCACAACCCCCACCTGTGGACGTCAGGCCCTCATACCACCCTCATGGAGTCTGTTTCTGTCCGTTTGAGCAGACACATGGACATTTGTGGCCTGCTGGAGGTCATTTTGCAGGGCTCTGGCAGTGCTCCTCCTTGCACAAAGGTGGAGGTAGCAGTCCTGCTGCTGGGTTGTTGCCCTCCTACGGCCTCCTCCACGTCTCCTGATGTACTGGCCTGTCTCCTGTTAGCGCCTCCATGCTCTGGACACTACGCTGACAGACACAGCAAACCTTCTTGCCACATCTCGCATTGATGTGCCATCCTGGATGTGCTGCACTCCATGAGCCAGTTGTGTGGGTTGTAGACTCCGTCCCATGCTACCAATAGTGTGAAAGCACTGCCAGCATTCAAAAGTGACCAAAACATCAGCCAGGAAGCATAGGAACTGAGAAGTGGTCTGTGGTCCCACCTGCAGAACCACTCCTTTATTGGGGGTGTCTTGCTAAATGCCCATAATTTCCATCTGTTGTCTATTCCATTTGCACAACAGCATGTGACATTTATTGTCAATCAAACTGTTGCTTCAGTTTGATTTCACAGAAGTGTGATTGACTTGGAGTTACATTGGGTTGTTTAAGTGTTCCTTTTATTTTTTTGAGCAGTGTATATATGACACGGCCAGGGCCCGTGGGCCTGTTTTTGTATCAGTCAGAATAGAACGGTGGTGCCGAAAAGTTAGAGACAAAAACAAGGGCTCTTGAGGCCTACGTTACTAAATGTGTGAAATTTATCTATTTATTTGTTAAGAATTATGGTTCTGCTGGTCCAAGTGCATCTGAGAAATGATAGATCAGATGCTGATCTGAAAACAGAGAAAGACAGTCATGCACACTGACACAGATCATATAGTCTACTGCTGCCAGTTAGGCCTTATATTTGGCTGTATAGTAGGCTAATTAGGGAAGGGGGGGATTCAGGGGAATATTGGGACACTAGGCTACTTGCAATGTAGCCTAACAAGTCATTAGATTAGCTTTTCTAACACATATACAGTGCATTTGGAAAGTTTTCAGACCCCTTGACTTTTTCCTTATTCTAAAATGGATGGCAGGTAGCCTAGTGGTTAGAGCGTTGGGCCAGTAACCGAAAGGTTGTTAGATCGAATCCCCAAGCTGACAAGAAAAAAATGTGTCGTTTTGCCCCTGAACAAGGCAGTTAACCCACTGTTCCTTGGCCGTCATTGTAAATAATAATTTGTTCTTAACTGGCTTGCCTGGTCAAATATATATATATTTTTAATCCCTCATCAATCTACACACACTACCCCATATTGACAAAGTGAAAACAGGTTAAAAAAATAAAATAAAGGAATAGCTATTTACATACGTATTCAGACCCTTTACTATGAGACTCAAAATTGAGCTCAGGTGCATCCTGTTTCCATTGATTATCCTTGAGATGTTTCTACAACTTGATTGGAGTCCACCTATGGTAAATTCAATTGATTGGACATGATTTGGAAAGGTACACATCTGTTTACATAAGGTCCCATAATTGACATTGCATGTCAGAGCAAAAACCAAGCTATGAGGTCGAAGGAATTCCCCGCAGTGCTCCGAGACAGGAATGTGTCGAGGCACAGATCTGGGGAAGAGTACCAAAACAATTCTGCAGCATTGAAGGTCCACAAGAAGATAGTGGCCTCCATCATTCCAGACCAGAAGCCACACCTCAGTAAAAGGCACATGGCAACCCGCTTGGAGTTTGCCTAAAGGACTCTCAGACCATGAGAAACAACATTCTCTGGTCTGATGAAACAAAGATGAAACTCTTTGGCATGAATGCCAAGTGTCACGTCTGGAGGAAATCTGGCACCATCCCTACGGTGAAGCATGGCGGTGGCAGCATCATGCTGTGGGGAGGATTTTCTGAGGCAGGGACTGGGAAGGAGGAAAAGATGAACAGAGCAAAGTACAGAGAGCTCCTTGATGAAAACCTGTTCCGGATTCCACAGACTGGGCAAAGGTTCACCTTCCAACAGGGCAACGACCCTAACCACACAGCCAAGACAATGGAGATGTGGCTTCGGGACAAGTCTCTGAAGGTCCTTGAGTGGCACAGCCAGAGCCCAGACTTGAACCCCATCGAACATCTCTGCAGAGACCTGAAAATAGCTGTGCAGCGACGCTCACCATCCAGCCTAACAGAGCTTGAGAGGATCTGCAGAGGAGAATGGGAGAAACTCCCCAAATACAGGTGTGCCAAGCTTGTAGCGTCATACCCAAGAAGACTCAAGGCTGTTATCGCTGCCAAAGGTGCTTCAACAAAGTACTGAGTAAAGAGTCTGAATACTTATGTAAATATGATTATTTTTTGCTAACATTTCTAAAAACCTATTTTTGCTTTGTCGTTATAAGGTATTGTGTGTAGATTTAATACATTTAAGAAAAAGGCTGTAACGTAACAAAATGTGGAAAAATTCAAGCGGTCTGAATACTTAGCGAATGCACTGTAGATACGGCAATAGCCGTCTACTAGATATTTATACAGTGCTTTTTATTAAACACAAGTCATCATGTACAGTGGGGCAAAAAAGTATTTAGTCAGCCACCAATTGTGCAAGTTCTCCCACTTAAAAAGATGAGAGAGGCCTATAATTTTCATCATAGGTACACTTCAACTATGACAGACAAAATGAGAAAAAAAATCCAGAAAATCACATTGTAGGATTTTTTATGAATTTATTTGCAAATTATGGTGGAAAATAAGTATTTGGTCACCTGCAAACAAGCAAGATTTCTGGCTCTCAGAGACCTGTAACTTCTTCTTTAAGAGGCTCCTCTGTCCTCCACTCGTTACCTGTATTAATGGCACCTGTTTGAACTTGTTATCAGTATAGAAGACACCTGTCCACAACCTCAAACAGTCACACTCCAAACTCCACTATGGCCAAGACCAAAGAGCTGTCAAAGGACACCAGAAACAAAATTGTAGACCTGCACCAGGCTGGGAAGACTGAATCTGCAATAGGTAAGCAGCTTGGTTTGAAGAAATCAACTGTGGGAGCAATTATTAGGAAATGGAAGACATACAAGACCACTGATAATCTCCCTCGATCTGGGGCTCCACGCAAGATCTCACCCCGTGGGGTCAAAATGATCACAAGAACGGTGAGCAAAAATCCCAGAACCACACGGGGGGACCTCGTGAATGACCTGCAGAGAGCTGGGACCAAAGTAACAAAGCCTACCATCAGTAACACACTACGCTGCCAGGGACTCAAATCCTGCAGTGCCAGACGTGTCCCCCTGCTTAAGCCAGTACATGTCCAGGCCCGTCTGAAGTTTGCTAGAGAGCATTTGGATGATCCAGAAGAAGATTGGGAGAATGTCATATGGTCAGATGAAACCAAAATATAACTTTTTGGTAAAACCTCAACTCGTCATGTTTGGAGGACAAAGAATGCTGAGTTGCATCCAAAGAACACCATACCTACTGTGAAGCATGGGGGTGGAAACATCATGCTTCTGGGCTGTTTTTCTGCAAAGGGACCAGGACGACTGATCCGTGTTAAGGAAAGAATGAATGGGGCCATGTATCATGAGATTTTGAGTGAAAACCTACTTCCATCATGCAAAGATGAAACGTGGCTGGGTCTTTCAGCATGACAATGATCCCAAACACACCGCCCGGGCAACGAAGGAGTGGCTTTGTAAGAAGCATTTCAAGGTCCTGGAGTGGCCTAGCCAGTCTCCAGATCTCAACCCCATAGAAAATCTTTGGAGGGAGTTGAAAGTCTGTGTTACCCACCAAAATACCAGCAACAGTGTGTGTGAACCTTGTGAAGACTTACAGACAACGTTTGACCTCTGTCATTGCCAACAAAGGGTATAAAACAAAGTATTGAGATAAACTTTTGTTATTGACCAAATACTTATTTTCCACCATAATTTGCAAATAAATTCATTAAAAATCCTACAATGTGATTTTCTGGATTTTTTTTTCTAATTTTGTCTGTCATAGTTGAAGTGTACCTATGATGAAAATTACAGGCCTCTCGTATTTTTAAGTGGGAGAACTTGCACAATTGGTGGCTGACTAAATACTTTTTTGCCCTACTGTATCTGATGTAAAAACAATAACACAAACATTAGTTATGCATTCTGCAATGAGAAAAACAGTGTTTAATTCGTTCTTTACTGTTTACAGCCAATCATTGTGAGCTGTGGGCAGGTCATCTCTGCTATTCCCATAGCGACACAACAGATAGATCCATCTGAAGGTCAATTCAGGGACTGTCTGTAATTTTTATTGTTTTATCAATGTTTATTTGCTTCTGATTCTCTTCAGCCTGGCGAGTGCGTTTATGAGCTGTTGCAACAAGTGACTATGGTGTCAGATTACATTACATAGCCACCACCACTGAAGACTGGAAAGTCCTGCCTATATCCCACTTAATTCGCTGAAAGGGATGTCACTTCTTGGCAGAAAGGTATGCTTACGCGCACGGAACTCAAAACATTTATAAAGTATAAATAGCACTCACTTAAGATTAAGGACTGCAAAAATATTATTATTGATTAGTAAATGGTTTATTAATGTGTCAAACAAAGCACAACGCAAAAAAATCTATCCACAGCCACATAAACTAGTCCTGGTGTCATTCTATGACAAACACAGAAGGGTGTACTGTTGAAGTCGGAAGTTTAAATACACTTAGGTTGGAGTCATTAAAACTTGTTTTTCAACCACTCCACAAATTTCTTGTTAACAAACTATAGTTTTGGCAAGTGGGTTAGGACATCTACTTTGTGCATGACACAACTCATTTTTCCAACCATTGTTTACAGACAGATTATTTCGCTCTTTATTCACTGTATCACAATTCCAGTGGGCCAGAAGTTTACATACACTACATTGACTGTGCCTTTAAACAGATTGGAAAATTCCAGAAAATGATGTCATGGCTTTAGAAGCTTCTATTAGGCAAATGTACATAATTTGAGCCAATTGGAGGTGTACCTGTGGATGTATTTCAAGGCCGACCTTCAAACTCAGTGCCTCTTTGCTTAACATCATGGGAAAATCAAAATAAATCAGCCAAGACCTCATACAAATAATTGTAGACCTCCACAAGTCTGGTTCATCCTTGGGAGCAATTTACAAACACCTGACGGTACCACGTTCATCTGTACAAACAATAGTACACAAATATAAACACCATGGGACCATGCAGCCGTCATACCGCTCAGGCAGGAGACGCGTTCTGTCTCCTAGAGATGAACGTACTTTGGTGCGAAAAGTGCAAATTAACCTTGTGAAGATGATGGAGGGAACGGGTACAAAAGTATCTATATCCACAGTAAAACAAGTCCTATATCGACAACCTGAAAGGCCGCTCAGCAAGGATGAAGCCACTGCTCCAATACCGCCATAAAAAATCCAGACTTCGGTTCGCAAGTCGAAAGCCTTGGCCAGGTCGATGAAGACGGCTGCACAGTACTGTCTTTATCGATGGCAGTTATGATATCGTTTAGTACCTTGAGCGTGGCTGAGGTGCACCCGTGACCGGCTTGGAAACCGGATTGCACAGCGGAGAAGGTACGGTGGGATTCGAGATGGTCAGTGATCTGTTTGTTGACTTTGCTTTCGAAGACCTTAGATAGGCAGGGCAGGATGGATATAGGTCTGTAACAGTTTGGGTCCAGGGTGTCTCCCCCTTTGAAGAGGGGGATAACTGTGGCAGCTTTCCAATCCTTGGGGATCTCACATGGGGACAAAGATTGTGCTTTTTGGAGAAATGTCCTCTGGTCTGAAGAAACAAAAATAGAACTGTTTGGCCATAATGACCATCGTTATGTTTGGAGAAAGGGGGAGGCTTGCAAGCTGAAGAACACCATCCCAACCGTGAAGCACGGGGGGGGGGCAGCATCATGTTGTGGGGGTCCTTTGCTGCAGGAGGAACTGGTGCACTTCACAAAATAAACGGAATCATGAGGAAGGAAAATGTTGTGGATATACTGAAGCTCTGTCAGGAGGAATGGCCCAAAATTCACCAAGCTTATTGTTGGAAGCTTGTGGAAAGCTACCCGAAACGTTTGACCCAAGTTAAACAATGTAAAGGCAATGCTGCCAAATACTAATTGAGTGCATGTAAACTTCTGACCCACTGGGAATGTGATGAAAGAAATAAATGCTGAAATAAATCATTCTCTCTACTATTAAAATAAAGTGGTGATCCGAACTAACCTAAGACAGGGAAGTTTTACTAGGATTAAATGTCAGAAATTGTGAAAAAAACTGAGTTTAAATGTATTTGGCTAAGGTGTATGTAAACTTCCGACTTCAACTGTATGTATAAGCCAATGGTCATCTATAAGGCATTTATTAAGTGATTTTCTTCTTTGTGTATATATATATATATATATACATTATATATATATATATATAATATGTGTGTGTGTTCTTTCATTCACCACTAGAATGGGTAACAGCGCATGCGTGAGGTGATGTGGGCTGGTGTGGCTAAAATGCCAGGGATTCATTTTTATCCCAGTCCGCCCCTGCTGTAAGCCTCAGGGAGGAAAAGACATGAGGGAGTTCTGACTGACAACATTTGATTATATTTCAAGAAACAAAAAATGCCATGGATTGTTCTCCATCCACCCTGATTCAGAATATACAATTTTCACTGTCATGGCATGCTTGGTACAATAGCTATTGAGCCGAAAGGAACTAATATCCGTCCGAATATCTAATATAATACTAATTTTACATGGTGTGTAACTCAATTACTGAGCAGTGACAGTATTATGGAAGGCCTGATAGGCTATTGTTCCCATCTAGTGGTCACTATCCACACAGCATCTATCCATGGTGCATTGCAGACAGGCTGTATCACATCCGGCCGTGTTTGGGAGTCACATAGGGCAGCGCACAATTGGCCCAGCATCATCCGTGTTTGGCCGGGGTAGGCCGTCATTGTAAAAATAATTTGTTCTTAAATGACTTGCCTAGTTAAATAAAGGTCAAATAAATAAATATAAGTAGAAGACCGAAAAGAGTCTGGCTTCCACTATTTCATTCCTTAATGGCTTTAGTTAACCTAACTGTAGCATAAGAGCTCTTTTGTATGAATATGTAAACATTTTGTGCTTTGTTGCCATCTCATCTCTTACTTTCTCAAATGAAATGTGCAGCGGTCTAAGGCACTGCATCTTAGTGCAAGAGGCATCACTACAGTCCCTGGTTCGATTCCAGGCTGTATCACATCTGTCCGTGATTGTAAGTCCCATAGGGCAGCGCACAATTGGGCAAGTGTCGTCCGGGTTTGGCCCGAGTTAGGCCGTCATTGTAAATAATAATTTGTTCTTAAGTTAACTGACTTGCTTAGTTAAATAAAGGTTCAATTTAAAAAAAAATCTAATACTATGTGACTTGACAAACAAAAGTGTGGATTGTTCTCCATCCTCCCCTGATTCAAAATATATCATCTTCACAGTCATGGTTGGCATGCTTGGTTTAATAGCTATTGACTAGAGAACAGAATATCCAATATAAATACATTTTACCTCTGTAAGAAAAATACATTTGAGAATTAGTTAAGGCGGGGCGAAGCAAGTTCGTCATCCAACTCCCGCCCCTTTATTGAAGAGGCAGAGAGCAGAGCACAGAGAATGTTAATGCACTCAAGCGATGGAGGGAGAAGAAGACAGACAGAGCTGGACGGCTTGAGTATTTTTAAACGACCCAGTATCCCCGCGTGTGGTGCACTGGTGTGGTTACAAACAGGAGCCTACTAAAATGTGATTTTGAACAGCATATCAACTTAAAATAATTTCGGAAAATAAGGACTTTATTACGGTTCAACGTAACTGCCTGGCTTGAGATTTTAATATGCGTGATATCGATGATATAGAGACTAATTGTTTACCATTCGAACGTTCACAGCATGTTGCCGTCACTTTGCTAAACATGTGAAGCGTATCGTGCTTTAACATATCCGACTGGATTTGGAACTAATTCAGATACTATTTTAAGGGAAAACAAGACGTTTTGCGAAGGTGTGCAATTTTGACCATAGGAGAGCCATATGGTCGGGTATTAAATGAACTCACCTTGGAACTAACATATGCTTCATCAGAATTGACAGTGGGGAAATGGACACATTTTGGGCACCATCTCATCAGTCTGGAATTGTTACAATCACTGTTCCTTTCTATTTTACTTTTCTATTCTAAAACAATAAGTAGTTTGTGATATATTAACTTTCCTGATATCAACATGTATATTTTTCATTTGAGGATTGCCATTTTACTCTGGTGCCAACTTGTTATTGCTGCATCCAGTTTGGATATCGGAGCATATGATATAGAGAGGGGCAGACCTGCAAAATGTGAACCCATCACCATTCCCATGTGCCAGGGCATTGGCTACAATATGACAAGAATGCCCAACTTCATGAAATACGAAAGCCAAGCAGAGGCCAGCATCAAACTGAATGAGTTTGCCCCTCTAGTGGAATACGGCTGTGACGTGCACCTGCGCTTTTTCCTCTGCTCCCTCTACGTCCCCATGTGCACTGACAAAGTGTCCACCACCATCCCTGCCTGCCGACCAATGTGTGAGCAGGCCAGGCAGAAGTGCTCTCCTATCATGGAGAAATTCAGCTTCGGCTGGCCTGACTCACTGGACTGCTCCAAGCTACCCACTAAAAACAACCCCAACTCGCTGTGCATGGAGGCGCCTGAGAATGACACCAAGCAGGAGACCAAGAAGGGGGAGGGCATGCTACCGGTGCCCCCCAGACCCAGGCAGCCCGGCCCGGGTACCAGCGGGCGCTCAGGCAACAGCCTGGGCTCCTGCGAGAACCCAGAGAAGTTCCAGTATGTGGAGAAGAGCCAGTCGTGTGCCCCGCGCTGCTCCTCGGTGGTGGACGTGTTCTGGTCGCGGCAGGACAAGGACTTTGCCTTCATCTGGATGGCGGTGTGGTCCACACTCTGCTTCATCTCCACCGCCTTCACTGTCCTCACCTTCCTGCTGGACCCGCAGCGCTTCCAGTACCCGGAGCGGCCCATCATCTTCCTCTCCATGTGTTACAACGTCTACTCGGTGGCCTTCGTCATCCGCTCGGTGGCCGGGGCCGAGAACATAGCCTGCGACCGGGAGAATGGCGAGCTCTACATCATCCAGGAGGGGCTGGAGTCTACGGGCTGCACCATCGTCTTCCTCATCCTCTACTACTTTGGTATGGCTTCATCTATCTGGTGGGTCATCCTCACACTCACCTGGTTCCTGGCCGCTGGCAAGAAGTGGGGCCACGAGGCAATCGAGTCCCACAGCAGCTATTTCCACATGGCCGCCTGGGGCATCCCAGCCATGAAGACCATCGTCATCCTAACTATGAGGAAGGTGGCAGGGGACGAGCTGACGGGGTTGTGTTATGTGGGTAGTATGGACGTTAATGCACTGACCGGCTTCGTGCTCATCCCTCTGTCCTGCTACCTGGTCATTGGCACCTCTTTCATCCTCACGGGCTTCGTGGCGCTCTTCCACATCCGGAAGATAATGAAGACGGGCGGCACCAACACAGAGAAGCTGGAGAAACTCATGGTGAAGATCGGTGTGTTCTCCATCCTGTACACGGTGCCCGCCACCTGCGTCATCATCTGCTACTTCTACGAGAGGCTCAACATGGGGTACTGGAAGTTCCAGGCGCTGGAGAACAAGTGTGTGTCGTTCCCTGGGCGCCGGCATGAGGACTGCTCCCTGGAGGAGTCGGTGCCCACCGTGGCAGTGTTCATGCTGAAGATCTTCATGTCTCTGGTGGTGGGCATCACCAGCGGTGTGTGGGTGTGGAGCTCCAAGACCCTGCAGACCTGGCAGGGCCTGTGCAACAGGAAGCTGTCGGTGCGGACTAGCAGGAAGCCTTGTAGCAGCGTCAGCTGCAGCACCTCCCACTGTCACTACAAGTCCCCAGCCGTGGTGCTCCACATGGCCAAAACAGACTCTTACCTAGAGAGCCCCACACACGTCTAACATTTCAAGTGACACTTCTCACAGTGTCTTGTATTGACAATGCCAAAGGATGCTATTTTGTTACATGATCATTTGAAAAGCTCAGGTTGGTTTGCATCTAATGCTCGATTAGTAGCAATACCTGAACGTAACAGTGGTTGTGCTTTCGTTTTGGTAACAGATGATCCACATTGCTTTCAGTTAAACCACACAGTTCGGTGCACATGCAGAATCAGATATGCTTCCAAAGGAAACATTTCTTGTATTGTATGCCATAGAGTTAGTTGGCTGTTTCTGGTTAACCAACTGAACATTTCTTGTATTGTATGCCATAGAGTTAGTTGGCTGTTTCTGGTTAACCAACTGAACATTTCTTGTATTGTATGCCATAGAGTTAGTTGGCTGTTTCTGGT
Source organism: Oncorhynchus masou masou (assembly GCF_036934945.1). NCBI lineage: Eukaryota > Metazoa > Chordata > Actinopteri > Salmoniformes > Salmonidae > Oncorhynchus > Oncorhynchus masou. The sequence continues at coordinate 40,449,554 of NC_088222.1, read as the reverse complement.
TAACCAACTGAACATGAATGCAAAATAGAACTTGCATGGATGTATCAACATTTGGTTTAGTGTTCTCTCCCTGTACATGTATTTATTGTGTTGTGTATTTAATTGCAAGTTCTTCATGGTGTTTCCTAAGGTTTTGTATATTGTATATAAAAGCACATGTACTAAAGAGTTATGAATATAGGGCCTGTTGAGATGTATAAGTGCCTTTGCAAATGCATATTTTTCAAAACAATGGACATTAATAAAAACATATTTATATATTTTCACTGATGACTTTACTCTATTGATTACTTTACCATGCATGTCAAATTAAGTGTAGTGGTTATTAACATAAGCAAAGACATCTTACATTAGCCTTAACTATTTTTTTGGTTTAAGAAAATATTAAATTGTATCTGAAACATTTTGCTTACAGCGCCTCTTCAAATTGACAGTCGTCATGAACTTGATGCAAGAATATATTGTATACATTAAATGGACATCATTAGTATCGGTGACCTTTTTAAAAGTATTCATTTTGGTTTCTTTTTCATTAGACTGATGACCTTGTGGACCCACCTACAGTATGAAGCTCTCACTGGAAAATCGACTCATATATTGCCAAGTGACATCAGCTGTTTGTATATGCCCTTTCATGTATAACTCTGTCCTCGCATTGCATCAGTGTACTGTCACATTTGAGGATTTCAAACTGCTTGAGTAAACTGCAAACAAAAAGCTGCTTGTTCCACGCAGTTGAGCCTCGCGCCAACTTTCTGGTTGGTTGACAAAAGTGTTAATATTTTTCTAAACTGCAGCCTCAGTTGAGGTGGAAAACGGTCAGGGCCTCCAGGCCTCTCTGACTGCCCATGTTTGTGAAGCTATGCTGAACTTTCTGTTTTCCATTGAAACACCAGCTCCAGCAATAATAACTTACATGGGGTGACAGCATTCCATGGTGAGAGAAAGAGACAGAGTTTTAATAATAAGTCATGACACTGCCTTTAAGAAAAAAAATGTATCTGTGTTTCCCAAATATAACACAGGCAATCAAAATGTCAAGAGTTTCATAAGTTCAGTCTCTACAAAGCTAAAGCCTACATGACTTTATCCCATTTGAATAGGTCTATCATATTTCTGCTACTGTGTTGTAGACCTATGTTATACCATTTCATATGAGACCTTTGACAATGCTGAGATTTTGGGCTGGTCCTGCCCACCAGCCTATCCTTCACTTTTTATATCCTCTCTTCCAAGTTGCTGGTGCCTGCATCCTGCCTGTGCAGACATTGTCCATAGCTTGGCAGCATATCTCCCCCTGGAGCTGAAACCACTGTTACATTTCTCCATAAAAAGCTGTGTTTGTCTTGGAGCTGCGCGCTGGGACCCCACTGTGGTGCGTAAACCACATGTACCAGTCACAATAAAGCACAATTAATGCGCGTCAGCTTTCAAGTTTATACATGGGCGACATGCATAAACACTTGGTTCTCATAACAATAACAGTCTGCTCTGCATCAGCCGTTGCAACTGATAAATCCCCTTGCTAAAGGCCCTTGGTCCTGGTAAGATGGTCAACTGGTTTTTAAGTCTTTTATTTGATTTGAAATAAAAGGGGAAACCAAAAGATCTGAATTATGTGAGAATTCATGTGATTCAAATTCACTGCAAATTGACAACAAGAATTGACAATGACGTTGTAATTCACATACTCTATGTGGAGTCTTTCAAATGTTCAATAAGACATTTGAGAAATGGCATTTGGTAATGTTTAAACTACCTCCCCAGACATGAAGTCAAATTCTCAGACCATGAATGTGGAATTGCTCTTTCCGAGGATTTGTCAAGTCAAATGTGGGTGGTTCTTAACAGCAGTCTTCATTCAACCAATCAAAAATACTGAAATGTGCCACATTCACTACGTTTTAGGCATATCTTAGCCAAATCATTCACAAAGCCAGAAACCCTTTGGGAAACACCACTGTAATAGAGATTCCTAATGGCATTGTAGGAGAGTGGACAATATAGAGTATCTGTGTAATTGTGTGCACTCTGAAAGGAAAAGGCTATGTTAGCTCATACATTTGATTAAAGGAGATAATTAAAGCATCAGGGCTTCTCCCCCCTCTTAAAAAAAACACCAGAAGAATAGAGAAAGGGAGGTAAAAAGAGCTCCTCATTACCCCCCACCCCCAAGCAGTATCCCTTTCCTACGCTGGTTTTGATGTGGAAATGAGTCTATTGAAAGGCAGCAGCCCCTCCGAAAGGGTGCCCCCCCAAAATGTGTCCCCCTGAGCCTTCTGAGCCACTGGCTCGGCCATGTCCCACCTGCTGAGCTGAGCACCCCTTGTGTTACTTGTATATGCCAACACACAATGCATCAAGACTCAGGTTTTTGAAGTATGCTGTAACATTGAACATCTCTTTAAACTTAGATTAGGTGAGTGGTGTAGTGAAGCATAGACTATAGTTCCTCTACGGAGTGATTACTCAGTCATTGTAACCCACCTTTCAAACAAAACAGTTACCACCTTCATCATTAATTTTGTTAGTGTATTAAGATCGTTGCTCTGGCTTCGACATTCTGATTTCCTATGCCACCCCTTATTGTTGCTAGATATCACATTCGGGCTAGTCTCACGTTGCCATACGCCCAAAATCACATCATTGTCACGTCTTAGGGAAGCTTGATTCTCGTCGAGGCTCCATTCAGGCTAACAACTGTCTGTCTTTTATACTCTAATGCCACATAGTATTTGATGTCAGACTTCTGTGTTTATTTCACTGGGGTATCTAATCCTCATTTACACTGAACAACAAAATAAACGCAACATGTAAAGTGTTGGTCCCATGTTTCATGAGCTGAAATTAAAGATCCCAGACATTATCCATACGCACAAAAAGCTTATTTCTCTCAAATTTTGTGCACATCCCTGATAGTAAGCATTTTTCCTTTGCCAAGATAATCCATCCACCTGACAGGTGTGGCTGATTATCCAGCATGATCATTTCAGAAGATATCCTCTTCGCAATCTCCAAAATACAACAGTCAAAGAACAACTTTGTTTGGACGTCGCAAAAGGACCATTGGCCGAAACTGAAGAGATATAGCTAGGTAACGACCTCCTTTTTCACTACAAGGAATCTACCTCCCAAAAAAAGCTTCTCCCAAGTGGTTGTTCAACCTACTCCTGTGCCTGCTGCACTGCTGCTTGGATTCCACCTGGCGATCTGTTCACCGGCTGCCCCGGCCTGTCTCCCCCTGTCTGGTACAGGTACCCCTGCCACACTCCCCCCTCTCTCCCGAGCTTTCACTCGCCTCCAGCGCACATGCACTGTTGGGGCAGGTGACTCTGAACTTACAATGGCTAGCCCCAAGTCATTATATTTGTTTCTTGTGCATTATGCTATTTGCCTCATGACTACCCCATGCTTTGTTGACTATGAACATGCTTGTTTACCCGACCGTGGGACAGACTATGTTTGTTCCCACACTCTGGACTCTGACTCTCTCATGGTTACACAGACTTTCCCATCCTATTCTAACCACCTCTTGCCGGCTTTGTATTCATGTCACCTGATGAAATTGCTGTACAATATGATGTTGTTGCCATTTGATGCACATTCAAATGTCATAAAAAATCAACACTGCAGAACTCTCCCTGCCCTCTGCCCTGCCCTGATTGTATTACTGCTGATGATATCTGGACATGTGCCTATACACCCTGGCCCATCTACTGTTGCTAGCCCCAATTCTGACTTGTACTCTGATATCTGCTTCACTGATTCCTGCTCTTGTAAAAGCCTGGGTTTTCTGCACGTTAACACTAGAAGCTTATTAAATTGAAAGTGTGGGTTCACAGCTCCAATCCAGATGTGTTGGTCATTACTGAGACGTGGTTAAGAAAGAGTGTTTTGAACACTGATGTTAACCTTACTGGTTATAACTTTTTTCGGCAAGACAGATCTTTCAAAGGTGGTGGTGTGGCAATCTTTACCAAGGAACACCTTCAGTGCTCAGTTACCTCCACCAAGTCTCTCCACCATCAGCACCACCCTGTACCCTAACTACCCTAAGCTCTTCTCCTGGCCCCTTACACTAAGTCTGAATTTGTCCTGCTAGGTGACCTAAACTGGGACATGCTTAAACCACCTGACCAAGTCCTAAAGCAATGGGACTCCCTAAATCTTTCTCAGATTATTACCAATCCCACAAGGTATGACTCCAAACACCCAGAAAAGGCTACTTTGCTTCATGTTATCCTAACAAATAATCCTGATATGTATCAGTCTGGTGTTTTCAGTAATGGCCTTAGTAATCACTGTGTTTGCAATGGCTGCTCAGTGAAGCGACCTGTACGGATTTGTCATAGACACTTGCTAAAAAGCTTTAATGAGAAATCCTTCCTTCATGACCTGGCCTCTGTAAATTGGTATAGAATCATCTTGATCCCCTCTGTCAAAGACTCTTGGACCTCAATATTTTCAGTGGTATTGTTAACAAACACGCCCCATAAAGAAAATAAGAATTAAAAACAGGTTCAGCCCCTGGTTCGACCGTGATCTGGCAGAGTTACTCCACCTCAAGAATTCTATTTGGCGAAAGGCTTGGCACATGCATACTCAGGCTGACTGGCTCTCGTTCTTGCAAATGAGAAATAAGTGCACTCAGGCTATCTGGAAGGCCAAAGTTAGTTACTTTAAGGAGCAGTTCTCTCTCTGTAGGTCTAAACCCTAAGAAGTTCTGGAATATGGTTAAAGACCTGGAGAATAAACCCTACTTCTCACAGCTGCCATTGTCCCTTAATGTTGATGTGGTTGTTACTGACAAGGAGCACATGGCTGATTTCTTTAATCACCACTTCATTAAGTCAGGATTCCTATGACTCCACCATGCCTCCTTGCCCATCCAACATTTCCTCATCTCCCACCCCTTCTAATGCGACTAGCCCCGATGCTCCTCCCTCTTTCCCCCCCTGACCCGCTACAAAGTTTCTCCCTGCGGGGAGTCAGTAAATCCTAGGTGCTAAAGGAGCTCCTTAAACCTGACCCCCAAAAAACTATCTGGGTCAGATGGTTTAGACCCTTGCAGCCCCTATCATTGCCAAGCCTATCTCGGACTTTTTTAACCTGTCTCTTCTCTCTGGGGAGGTTCCCATTGCTTGGAAGGCAGCCACGGTGCGTCCTTCATTTAAAGGGGGAGATCAAGCTGATCCTAACTGTTATAGGCCAATTTATAATTTGTCCTGTTAATCAAAAGTGTTGGAAAAACCTGTCAATATTCAACTGCCTGGTTTTCTTAATGTCTATAGTATTCTCTCTGGTATGCAATCTGGTTTCCGCTCAGGTTATGTATGTGTCACTGCAACCTTAAAGGTCTGAAATGATGCCACCATTGCCCTTGATTCTAACCAATGTTGTGCTGCTATTTTTATTGACTTGGCCAAAGCGTTTGATACGGTAGACCATTCCATTCTTGTGGGCCGGCTAAGGAGTATTGGTGTCTCTGAGGGGTCTTTGGCCTGGTTTGCTTTCTACCTCTCTCAAAGAGTACAGTGTATAGTCAGAACATCTGCTGTCTCAGCCACTGCCTGTCACTAAGGGAGACCCCAAGGCTTGATCCTAGGCACCACACTCTTCTCAATTTACACCAACAACATAGCTCAGGCAATAGGAAGCGCTGTCATCCATTTATATGCAGATGATACGGTCTTATACTCAGCTTGCCCCTCCCCGGATTTTGTGTTAAACGCTCTACAACAAAGCTTTCTTATTGTCCAACAAGCTTTCTCTGTCCTCTGAACACGTCCAAAACAAAGGTCATGTGGTTTGGTAAGAAGAATGCCTTTTTCCCCACCGGTGTGATTACTACCTCTGAGGGTATAGAGCTTGAGGTAGTCACCTCATACACGTACTTGGGAGTATGGCTAGATGGTACACTGTCCTTCTCTCAGCACATATCAAAGCTGCAGGCTAAGGTTAAATCTAGACTTGGTTTCCTCTCTCGTAATCGCTCCTCTTTCACCCCCAGCTGCCAAACCCTGATTCAGATGACATCCTACGCATGCTAGATTACGGAGTTGTAATTTATAGATCGGCAGGTAATGGTGCTCTTAAGCGGCTAGATGTTCTTTACCATTTGGCCATCAGATTTGCCACCAATGCTCCTTATAGGACACAGCACTGCACTCTATACTCCTCTGTAAACTGGTCATCTCTGCAAACCTGTCGCAAGACCCACTGGTTGATGCTTATTTATGAAATCCTCTTAGGGCTCACTCCCCCTTATCTGAGATACCTACTGCAGCCCTCATCCTGGACAACAAACACAATTGCATTTTATCAATGGCAATTTGAATGCACAAAGATACCGTGATGAGATCCTGAGGCCCATTGTCCTGCCATTCATCCGCCAAACATTGCCTCATGTTTCAGCATGATAATGCACGGCCTCAAGTCACAAAGATCTGTAAATAATTCCTGGAAGCTGAAAATGTCCCAGTTTTCCCATGGCCTGCATATTCACCAGACATATCACCAATTGAGCATGTTTGGGATGCTCTGGATCAACGTGTACGACAGCATGTTCCAGTTCCTGCAAATATCCAGCAACTTCGCATAGACATTGAAGAGGAGTGGGACAACATTCCACAGGCCACAATAAACAGCCTGATCAACTCCATGCGAAGGTGTGTCGCGCTGCATGAGGCAAATGGTGGTCACACCAGATACAGACTGGTTTTCTGATCCACGCCCAACCTTTTTTTTAAGGTATCTGTGACCAACAGATGCATATCTATATTCTCAGTCATGTGAAATCCATAGATTAGGGTCTAATGAATGTATTTCAATTGACTGATTTTCTTATATGATCTGTCACTCAGTAAAATCTTTGAAATTGTTGCATGTTGCCTTCATATTTTTGTTCAGTGTATATTTTGCCTTTGTTTTATTTTTACCTGCTGTTTGAAGTGTTTTGTCTCCAGCAGAAGGTGGATCAGATTGACATTGATTGTATCACATACACCCACACACTCACACACACTACAGGTGGACCATTGGACCTGTACATGTACAGTTGAAGTCTGAAGTTTACATACACCTTAGTCAAATACATTTAAACTCAGTTTTTCAAATTCCTGACATACAAATTCCCTGTCTTAGGTCAGTTAGGATCACCACTTTATTTTAAGAATGTGAAATGTCTGAATAATAGTAGAGAGAATGATTTATTTCAGCTTTTATTTATTTATTTCATCACATTCCCAGGATTGAGGTCAGGGCTTTGAGATGGCCACTCCAATACCTTGACGTTGCTGTCCTTAAGCCATTTTGCCACAACTTTGGAAGGATGCTTGGGGTCATTGTTCATTTGGAAGATCCATTTGCGACCAAGCTTTAACTTCCTGACTGATGTCTTGAGATGTTGCTTCAATATATCCACATCATTTTCATGCCTCAGGATGCCATCTATTTTGTGAAGTGCACCAGTCACTCCTGCAGCAAAGCACCCCCACAAATAATGCTGCCACCCCCGTGCTTCAATGTTGGGATGGTGTTGCAAGCCTCCCCCTTTTCCTCCAAACATAACGATGGTCATTATAGCCAAACAGTTCTATTTTTGTTTCATCAGACCAGAGGACATTTCTCCAAAAAGTACAATCTTTGTCCCCATGTGCAGTTGCAAACCGTAGTCTAGCTTTTTTATGGTGGTTGTGGAACAGTGGCTTCTACCTTGCTGAGCGGCCTTTCAGGTTGTGTCGATATAGGATTCGTTTTACTGTGGATATAGATACTTTTGTGTCTGTTGTGTCTTTTGTGTCTCTTCTGGGATTGATTTGCACTTTTCGCACCAAAGTACATTCATCTCTAGGAGACAGAACGCGTCTCCTTCCTGAGCGGTATGACGGCTGCGTGGTCCCATGGTGTTTATACTTGCGTATTATTGTTTGTACAGATGAACGTGGTACCTTCAGGCATTTGTAAATTGCTCCCAAGGATGAGCCAGACTTGTGGAGTTCTACAATTATTTTTCTGAGGTCTTGGCAGATTTCTTTTGATTTTTACATGATGTCAAGCAAATAGGCACTGAGTTGGAAGGTAGGCCTTGAAATACATCCACAGGTACATCTCCAATTGACTCAAATTATGTCAATTAGCCTATCAGAAAATTCTAAAGCCATGACATAATTTTCTGGAATTTTCCAAGCTGTTTAAAAGGCACAGTCAACTTAGTGTATGTAAACTTCTGACCCACTGGAATTGTGATACAGTGAATTATAAGTGAAACAATCTGTCTGTAAACAATTGTTGGAAAATCATTCTCTCTACTATTATTCTGACATTTCACATTCTTAAAATAAAGTGGTGATCCTAAACTGACCTAAGACAGGGCATTTTTTACTTGGATTAAATGTCAGGAATTGTGATAAACTTAGTTTAAATGTATTTGGCTAAGGTGTTTGAAAACTACCGACTTCAACTGTATTGGTAGATGGATTAAAAACACTGAACATCCCTTTGAGCACGGTAAAGTTATTAATTACAATTGGAGGTATATCAAAACACCCAGTCACTACAAAGATACAGGCATCCTTTCTAACTCAGTTGCTGGAAAGGAAGGAAACAGCTCAGGATTTCACCATGACGCCAATGGTGACTTTAAAACAGTTACAGAGTTTAATGGCTGTGATAGGAGAAAACAGAGGATGATCAGCAACATTGAAGTTACTCCAAGATACTCATTTAATTAACTGAGTTAAAACAAGGAAGTCTGTACAGAATCAAAATATTCCAAAACATGCATCCAGTTTGCAACAAGGCACTAAAGTAATACTGCAAAAAATGTGGTTAAGCATTTTACTTTTTGCCCTGAATACACAGTGTTATGTTTGGGGCAAATCTGTATATATCCTCGTTATTGTTATGTACATTTCTTGTGTTAATTTTAGATTATAATTTGTATTTATTTGTTAAATTTAGTTTATTTAGTAAATATTTTCTTCACTCTATTTCTTGAACTGCCTTGTTGGTAAAGGGCTTGTAAAGTAAGCATTTCACAGTAAGGCCTATACCTGTTGTGTTCGTGGCATGTGTCAAATAAAATTGGATTTGATATCAATGTCTGCTTTTATGTATGGAGTTTTCTCTTCATGTAGTGTATCATTATCACTTTCTATGTTTAGCCTTTGAAATAGGCGACCCTGTGAGCAAACACTGTTGTCCTTCAACAGCCCTCGATAACACCCTCGTATCCATTTTTCTGTTTGTCCTCCCTGAAGTCGGACCAAATAAAACAAACAGAATTTATTCAGGCTAACCAAGGAGCACACATACAGTATTTAAGGAATCAACCAACTGAAACTTAATTGGGATAAAGACTGAATTCTCACTGAGTTTGTTTTGGGTCGGCCCCAAACAGTCTTTTTTGACTCACTTGCATTGCTGAGTTGGCCTAAGTATTAATATACAATTATTCTATTCGTGCCCCTCTTGGCATTCTCCCCTCTTGGCATTCTCCCCTCTTGGTGTGCAAAATGACATTCTCATTGTAAGATATCTTTTAGATTTAGGGAGAGTTGGATTTCACCAACGAGTTGTGCCATGTATACTGGACACTGTGTAGGCATGGACCTAATGAGTGGACTGATCACTGACATGAAGTGATCAGTTGAGAGTCTGTTAGACAAGAAAGCCTGCTGCCACTGGCCCTCCAAGTCTAGGAATGATGGCTGTAGATCCATTAGATACCATACAAGTTAGGTCTGCACCTGTTGAGTGACGTAGGAGGATGTCATATATAATTGCCATAGAGTTCAGATATATCCAAGGTTGTGTCCAGTGGGCTTGCTCCTCTTAGAAAGGTACTTTGTGCTTGTGGCTGCTGCCACTGGGATGTTGCTTGTGCAAATTAAGACCAATTTCAGATCATGTAGGGGCCGAGACAAACATTGGGCTGCGCTGATAAGTTGACAGTGGTTGAGAGGCATGTATAATTTAGGCAACCCTCAAAACCCAGAGACATCGGCTGCCCTTAACAAAGGGCCATTGCTCTTGCCTGGCCTGAGATGGGTAGCACAGAGTGGGCTTTGTACTGAGAGGGAGAAAGAGGGAGAGTGAGAAAGAGGTCCACCCGGGGAGTGAAAACCTTGAAGCTGCCAGGTCTGGCCCCTGCCCCCACTTCACTCTTTAATTACTGGGCACGTCAATGCAGCGGTGACATGTTCTACAGGCCAGACAACAGGCCACTGATTATTACACGTACGAATCTGGCTGGCTCTGGTTCACACAACACACCACACCCAGAAATGCATACACAACCTTTGTAAAACAAAATAGGGTTGCAATTTACAGGAGCTGTTGTCCATTTGGAGCTGAAGTATCAGAATACAGAAGAAGTTATCAGAAACCTATCAGCAGTTGATAACCTAACTGTGAGCCTCAGATGGGTCTTTCCCATTCACTTTAGACAGGAGCCAAATAAGGTCCTCTGTCAATATATTATTAGACCCTAACAACAGCATGTACAACTCCAACCTCATTAGAGACCATATTATTGTGTGTGTTATGTCTGGGCCTGTGTACACAAAAACACAGAACCTCGTAAACACGACTTCCCATGGGAGGGTTGTGTCAGTGTTACTCTTATTAGTGAGTCCAGACCCACCGGTGTTGTAGTAAAAAAAAAAAAAAAATCCTGCTAGGCCACATGTAGTCCATTGTCCATATGTAGCCCATTAGCCCTGCTCACGCAAAAGTGGGACTGGTTCCGCTGGCACCCAGCGTGGCATCCCCTCGAGCGCCAGGCCAGATGATGAGTCTGAGGTATGATTGTTTAAAGTGCTAACAATGTCCCGCGTGGTTTTAACTGCCCACCGCTTGGCCAGACAACTGGTTGGCTGGCATCGGTTCCAGGAAGAGGCACATAAGGGAAATTATGGCGTCTGAACGTTAGAGCGGAAGCCATTTTGCGAGAGTTCGCCACGGTGAGATTTTCCACAGTTAGAGAGTAATGGGGCAGGTGATTAAATTGTGGATGATGTTGAGGTGTAGTCATTATCTATATTTTGTAATGTAACAGTTTCAGGGTGCTGGCTGAAAAATAGGTCCTTGAGTGTGAAAGTGGTCATAGTCAGTGTAAGGTTGAGTGAGGGTAAATTCCAGTGAGATGCCAGTTAACCTTTCTATAACTAGCGAGCTAATTGGTTTGTGGGAAAAATATCCCATTTTCCTTACAAAAGTAAGCGAAACTATCAAGTACCATTTCTAAAACAGTTAATAATGTGCATTTAAGCTGGAATTGGTACTTGGTAAAACTGCCACGTCTGTTTGGGATATTACAACAACTTAGACATTACTTCAATCAACTGACACTGTTTTTTCCCCTTTGACCTCATTGCACACGTGACGTAACACCAGCATATGTATTACGATTATTAGCCTTTTTTCTCATGCTGCCAGACGCTCCTTTCATCCAATTTCGTCAACAAAACAAAAACAATAACAAAGGCGCTGGGGCGAGCAGTGGTGCTGTTTCGCAAAATCCTGTTACTACTGCCTATTTAAGTTCCCTGTACTTTATAGGGACCACAGTCAAAACTGAAGTAGTAGTATTTTCTCAGTCAATCATTTGTTGTACAAAGTTTAGAACACATTTTATGGCTGTTTAATTAGATCCAGACCTGTGTTTCTTGCTTCCTGCCCTTGTGATACTGTGGGAAAGGACGGAGGTTACAGGGGGAATACATTGAATAGAGCGTTCTATTAAACATTTCCAAATGCATAAAGAATTGGAACCGGATCAAGATGTCTGACGAACAGGCTTTTGCACATTCCAGTCAAGTATTTCACTTTAGTGCATAATCCGAAGTTAAACGTGCATTTGTGTATTGTAACGTACACCTCCGCTTTCTCGACAATATAAAACCAATAATGCTCAGGCAGAGAAAACACGGGATGAAAATGAAAAGACGGAATGAAATTGACGCCGCCTGGCTGAGACTGGGAGTGAGAAAGAGGTTTTTGTTTCCCCGCAGCGGAGGGTAGAGTCGTGGGCAGAAAACGAGAGCCCCTGGGCCTTAATATAAGGGGCCACACCAGAGATGCTGATGGTGTGAAAAACTCTCCCTTGTTTTTGTTTGCGTTTCTTTTCCTTCTAGCACTCGCTTCTCTCCATCTGGAGCACCTTGGGTGATAGAATGTGGCTATTGTTTTCCTTGCCCAACCCCTTGGCTCACCGCGGTCCACTCGTCGCTATTACAACGCAGCTTGTGGAGACAGCAGCTCCGACACTGGCCAAACCCACATGACATCTGTGGTCTGTCATTCTGCTTCTCCAAGACATTGAGAAACGTTCTATGGACAAGCTCAGCATCTTAACTTTGTGTGGATCTGAAACCCCTAAAATCAGTCTTTATGGTGCTGTGTTAACGACCTGGATTTGCTCAACCAGACCGTGTGACAGCGTACTGTAAATGAAAGACTTAGCAATCAAAACTAAGTGACTTTTCTTTATTCAAATGTTGTTTTCAGTTCACATGAATCAGTATGGTCACAGACAGGTGTGCTATAATCAGCATGTGACTTTGGATAACTTCATGCCGTCACTTATTTGTATAAAAAGTCTCTGGATTCGCACATTAAAGTATTAATATACTGTGTGCAAAGGAAACCAGCCCTCACAGGCACCAAAATGACCCATCAGGAAGCATAAAGTTTAACTGGAAGAATTCAGTGCTGCTCTCATTCTCCCAGACCCAATATCAGTTCCCAGAAATAGACGACCACCTCACCATGTCTGTACATCACGTACATCCATACCTGTCTGACATACAGCCTGTACAGCAGAAACCAACCGCAACCAGACCATATCAGACACGAGAGCCAATCACATTGTCTGGAACCCAAACAATCCCATACCTGGGCTGGAACCCAAACAATCCCAAACCTGGGGTGTGCGCCAACATTTGTGGCTTCTCCTGCTCGCTCTGGCTGGCCTGTGAAGGCCGTTCGCTCAGCCCAGGAGCTAATCTTACAATGCCTCACTCCCATCTGCGCTGCATTACCAGGCCTGACGCTCTGCCCGCCACTCAAAGGAGCCTATATGGATCTGTTTGACTGCGAGCTGCTCCCTCTCAGACTGTTTCCCATTAAGATTTCCATCGCCATCGAGGTTCTCTGTTGCATAGTTACGGACTCACACCTCCCCGAAAAACCTGCCTTCCATTTACCTCCACTGACATAGCCTGTTTTCTTTTCTATAAACTGCAACAGTGAGTTGATTGAAGGCGGTGGGGTGTTATGATGTGACTTCGGGCGAGGGAACTTTTCCACCTTCGTTTCCTGCTATCGAATCGTACTGAAAGCCCAGCAGTCACCTCAATGTTATGAGAGAGACGTTGTTGGTTGGGATTTTAGTAGTTTGTCAGAGAAATCAGTCAGGAATAGTCTCATTCTCTCTTTTGGCCTGAGGCACATTTGGTGTCCTGCCCTCGGAGGCTTGTTTTGCCTCAAATGAGAGGGTACGGTATATGATGCGGCTTTTCCAATCCCATTACAACGGCAAACCCACTTCTGGTCTAGTTAATCATACATACTGTAAACGTGCACGTGTGTAAGTTGACACAAGCTTTTGTATGAGTGTGCTCTAATCATTGAGTAAGTATGTCTGACTAAGACAGTGAATGTCTTCATGTGCCTACAAAGGGTATGTGTGACCGTGTTTATGTGTGCCTACTGTACAATATGTTTTACAGTAAATTAATACATTTACTGTTCTTTTGTATTTGCACAAAGAGCAGAAGGGAGAAGTATGTAACCAGTCTAGCCCAAGCCTTGCTGGCAGCCGTGCGGGCCGGTGGAGGGACAAAGGGGGAGAGGCGATAGGACTCCCTCCCAGGTGTTGGCTCCAGGAAGAGACCAGCCAAGAGGATGTGGTTTCCCCTCCACTCCAGCCTGGCTCAACAAGAATGCTGAGTTATTGGGAAAAGTGGGACAAGGAAAAGATACAGCACGTACCCGACCTGGGCAGCAATATTTAGTGTTTTACCAGCTTAATTAGGCATACATGGTCTCAGCATATTCTGCAAAGCTGCTTTCAGGCGCTTTATACTGTTCTGCAATCAGTTTATAACTAGTGTTTATCAGGACTTAACGGCTGTTAGTTATGGCTGACAATCCTGAATCATTTAAGCCAAAGCATTAGGAAAACTGAGGTGGTCAAGTGTCAGCAAGAATCTTTGATAATGATAAACACCAGGGTTTAATATGAGCTGAGCTTGAATCTAAACTTGCCTGACGACTCAAACTGAATCCTCAAGGCTGCTCAATGTTCGCTACATACTTCAGTCTGAGACTGCCGTCGTTGAAGTTATTTGGTAAGCTATCGCACACAACGGATCCAATCGTTACATTTCGTACTCTAAAATGAGTTCTTTGGCCAAACTGCTTGTAACTTTGCAGTCAATGTAGCGTTCCCTGCTCACAGGCCTGTTGTTTTACAATTGACCGGATGACCTCATTAAGTCAGGTATCAGTTTGTTGATGCCGTCGGTGACCATAGACCAGACTCAGTTAATACGAGATGTCCCTCTCCGCTGCTATTTGACCTTCAACCTGCATGCTTGCACTCTTTCCAGCCTATGATCCAACCGCAGTAGGCCCCCTAGACCCCTAAGCATCCCCGCTCGCATTTCTACACAAAATGTCAATACACTCAATGTCAATACACACACCACCTCTCCACCCTCACCCTCTGCCCCCCACCCTGTATCACTTCCACACAACAACTTCAGCTTTACAATGTGGGAGAGAGTACAATGTTTCCACTTGAGCCCCCTCTGCTTTATTGCATTACCCATAATCCCGCTCGCACGCTACTGTGGCGAGGGCTACTAAGAGTTGAGTTTCCCCAGAGTTGGCACACAAGGCGGGCCCTCGCAGAGGTCCCCTCTGTCCTACAGTGAGGATGGGAGCAAATGGCACGTCTCTTGGCAGCGGAACACAGAGCCTTGGAGGGCAGCAGTCTCGCCTCTGGCATTCTGCTCATTTAGCACCACTGCGGATGGTGGCGGCTGAGGGAAGAGGGGGACATTGCTCTAGGCTGGGAGGTGGACATCTCACATCTCTTGTCTGATTTTGGTTTCGGTGCTAATGAAGTTGTCTCAAGAAGAAAATATGTCTAGAACGGGAATTTTGCTAAAGACTTGCACCCAGAAACTATCACATCCCCTTCTCATTGGAAGTGCCACGCAGTGTAAGTTTAGAACATATGCTAATGCTAATGCGAGTTCCTCACTGTTTATTACGTGTGAGCATGTGTTGGGCCCCAGCAGGCGCGGCCCTGGGGCCTTGGGGACCAGTCAAGAGGTTTGTGGTGGTAGCCTGACCCCCGGCCGCTTGCCTCAACACACACTCCCCGCCACCGACCCCAAGGAGATTACAAGCACACCCAGCGGGCAATAAAACGGGTTGGCGCCAGAGCCGGGGCCTGCAGTTTCACGTTATCGCATCTGTCAGCGGGAAACAGAGCTGGATTAAGGGAACGGGGTTGGGGGGGTTAAGGCGGCCATGTCTTTTTTGTTTCTCTGTCATGAACCCCCCGTCAGCTGTCACTGTTAAAGCAACTATTAATTCCCAAGTCGAGGCAGAGGAGGCCCTGAGGTCTTAATATCACCTCTTTATGAAGCCTTGATTGATATGTTAGGTTGATACTCTGAGGTGCTGTTGGCCCACAGTTGTGTGAGCCATATCAATTTTAGTGGCAACTTACAGCTTGGAGGAAACTGTTTTAATACCCCCTCTAAAACTTGGCCATCCCAAATTTGTTATGTGGTCCTCGAAGTTGATAACATGGAAATTAAGTTTTGGGTACTGCACTTTCGGCATGGTTTAAAATCATGTTAACCTGCTACATCATCACATATCATCAATAGGACAACAGAACAGAACTGCCTTTGTCAGTGGATGTTCTTTTGCCTCCTACAGTCACTGTGGGAGCTTTTTCGCTTTTCATCCGCCACAATGGATGGCGTGTGTGTGTATGTGTGTGTGAGAGAGAGAGAGAGAGAGAGAGAGAGAGAGAGAGAGAGAGAGAGAGAGAGAGAGAGAGAGAGAGAGAGAGAGAGAGCAGAGGCCTGCTTTGCGTGGGGTGTTCAGTGAACTCTGCACACACATAATGGGACCAGCCTCCTGTTTGACCTTGTGTGACCTTTTTGATGTGTGTTTTGACATCCGTCTAACAACTCCTCTTGAGAAGTACATGTCAAAAAACCTTTGAGATGCACTGCCTCTTTACTATCCCATTTATAACACTTCTGCATGATGTTAGATAAGATAAGAGCAACTATCATTGTTGTAACCTTCAAGATTTTCATCAAAACACACACACAAACAGACCTACAAATCTGTCCATGGCGGGGGGCCCCCAATACCAGTGTGCGTGCATGGAAGTAGTGCCGGTAGTAGACTGTGACGATTGCCAGTCCTATGGTGATAAAGCAATCTGGAATCAGGAGGCTGATGCTGTTCTCTCCAGAGTCAGGAAGCAACTAGCGCACGAAGTGGCGGTGGTGAGATAGGCCACAACACTGTCCCAGCCAGCTGAGGGGTGCTGAGTAAGAAGCCCCAGCAGCCCATGGCTCTACCTCAGCAACAGATTCTAAGCATCCCCGGGGAATAGCCGGGAATGCTCGGACCAGCTGTTTGGGACTAGAGCGTGGGGAGCTAATGGGGTTGGAATGGGTTCAGCACATCCCAGGGGACCCCAAAACCAGTTTAACATTTAATCAGCTGGCCATATCGTAGTAGGTAGACTGTTCCCTGCCAGTCGCTGTAGGACATTGCCTGGAGGGGGGTTGGGGGCCAGGGTGGGTGGGTGGGTGGCATTTCTGGCAGTGCCATCTCTCACAGAGCAGCCTTGTTCAGCAGACAGGCCCAGTTGTCACCAGGAAGGGAAAGCTCTGTCTGTCTCACTCTGCCTTCTTCCTCACCACATGGCCCCTCACTCAGACAGCTGCTCTACTATCTGCTATTACCGAGACCCCAAGAGGGCGTAGTTAGTCCGGATGTCTTAATGCCTTTAGGTGTCGCCGCAGTCAGCCCAGCCGGTAATACACTCCCGTCTCCCATGGTCGACTCCTACATAAAACATCTTCCATTCGGGCTGTGTTGACCATAACGGGACACAAGTGTATTGTCGACTGGCCACATTAAATTCGGACGTAAGATGGCGAACAACGTCAAATTAATAATAGTGTCACCTTGTGGCCGTTTGGCCATTCCCCAGCCCACAGGACAGGAGAAACGGCTTTTGAAGTCAAGTAAATCAGAACAGGAGACAAATAGAGGGTATGTGATCCCCCCCCCCCACACACACACACACATTTTTTTTAAACCAGCACTTGCACACTTGCCCCCCCCCCCCCCCGCTTCTAGCTCTGACTCTACTAACAGCTACGTTATTGAGGAAAATGTTACTTTCTATGCCTGTGATATGTGGTTGTCCCACCTAGATATCTTAAGATGAACGCACTAACTGTAAGTTGCTCTGGATAAGAGCATCTGCTAAATGACTGAAATGTTAAATGTGATGTGGGCTGCCATATTGCCAGTAATGTTTATATGTTATATTGTGAAGACGTGTCATATCAAGTTCACTTATGAACAGTTCATCTTGTATGACAAACTCTTATGTATGAAACTGTGAAGCATTAAATCAAGGTTCGTATGGTTACCTATAGCAAATGTAACAACAGTTATGCACAAATAAAGACAATGGTCATTTTTTGTCCATTTGATTTGAATATCTTGTTTTGCAGCAGGGGAGAAACAGATGTTTCAGTTTATAGACATCAGTTTCTACCTTTAGCGACATGCATCATTCTTGGCTTGCTGATTTGCTTTGATTTGATCTGCAGATTAGGTTTGTTATACGGGCTACATCGTTAGAATATCAAACTCCTTCCCACACAGTTTACCACATACAGCACACACACATCACACTCACACCATGTGATTGACTGACAACTCCTATCTCTATTTTCATGTGACAAGTTGACCTGGGAGATGTCTGGAGTGGGCTGTTGGCATGTGGACAACATAGGTGACCTAAGAGACAAATAGCGAAGATACACACTGGGGAGGAAGGGATGATGTTTCAGGCATGGCAACCAGTTAGCGCCCTCTCAGACAGAACCATAGAGCAGGATGGGGGGGGGGTTCGAAGTCAGGCAATGGGATGAGGGCATTACCTGGCAGTGGGCCGCCACTAATCTAATCCCCCCATGTTGGCAGACATACAGCCCCACTCACACCATCACACACATTAGTAGGCTTGTAGGCCTCTGGGACTCAATAGTGTGTGTGTGTGTTGTCAAAAATAGCAGTAAGTCCCTCTCAGGGTCGCATGGAGTGAGCCAGTGTTTTACAAAGCATGGATCAAGGCTGGCCTTGGGGGCCCAGATAAAGGCATTGGCCCTGAGGTGTCACTGAGAGAGAGGAGGTAGGCACCAGCCCTAACACTAATGTAACACACATGCACAGATACCTGACGGACACACACAGAATGTGAGAGGAATGAGGCACCAGCACTGACACTAATGTAACACACACACACACACACTTACATGCCTGACGCCAAGCCCCCGAAACACTCTCAGCCCCCAAGAACTCTTGCCAGAAAAAAACTGTCGTTATCTCTCCCAACATAGCCCCACTATCACCCCCACATCAATAATAAAGCCATACATATTTAAACACTCGTCATTCCCAGTAAGAAAATATTGCAACAGAATGTTATACATACTGAACACATAACACATGCATAACCGCTCTGTCTTTGTCAACCTGTGCCTGTCTATTCGTGTGAATGTTCCAGGGCCAGCTCCACTGTTATTTAGCTATAGCACCGGCTCTCTGGGGGTGATGAGGCCTGGTTGAAGTCATTCGATGACCGCAAGTTCCACTGATAAGCAGAGGGGGATGTTTGGGATGCCGACACTTCTAACGGCTGGGGGAGAGGGGGCACTCGAACTGTGGAAGTAGACATACAGACAGGAAGACTGGGGTTACTGATAGGGAGGGTGGCAAAACAGGGGACTAATGCACTACCTGATTGTATGTGATATAGATACTGTAGGTGCGTTTTGGCATGGAGAGGTACAATTGTAACTTTCATATGATAAGAATGTGGTCACCATTATCAATAAAAAAATACTGAAGTGTTCTTTATTGAACTCAAATAATTGCATGCCATTTTTGCTAATTGAGTTGAATTTCAATAAATCTCCGGATGTGACTATAAGCAGCCTTTCTCACAGTGGTCAGATTGAAAGTTTTGTGCTTTTGAAAGAGACTTCTTTGGATGTTTTCAAGTGGCTGTGTTAACAATACCTCTTCTACTGTAAAGCCATAATCAGAATGATCCAAAATATTTTCACTATGGTGAAAATGTGTTATCCATGAAGATAACCATAGAATACTTTCTGCAGTGGATCGGGGGAGGGGGCCCCACATGGCAGCTGGCGAGAGAGGACTGTGTGTGTGCGTGTCTATGTGTGTGTGTGTGTGTGTGTGCGTGCATGGAAGTGGTGCCAGCTGGCTCTTTGCAGAGAGGGGACTAATTAAGTGGAGGTTGTGTTCTAGCTGACCTTGACCTCTGGGTCGTTAAACACTGGGCAGGTGTCCAGGACGTAGACGGGGTGATTACACACACACCTCTGGTGTCTGTTTTCCCTCGGCTTACACTGCTGCTCATTGAGGCCCATTTACGTAGAAAATCACATTTGACTGAGAAGTTTCACTTTCACCAAACATTAATTGCAAACACAGGGCTTATCTTTCTATGATTGTGAGTTGGTGACATACTTTTTGACTATTGTTTTGGCCATTTGATTATCTAAATTGTCCGAAAATATTCTTTGTAGTCATAATTACATTTTTGGGTTGATTTTTGAAATTAATTGTTTTTTCTAATAACCCATGCAATAATGATTTTCAATCAATGGATAATTCGCTTAGATATATATTATTTTAAAAGGCAGTCTATGCCCATAAATCCATACACAACCTACGTTCTACAGTATAGATTCCTCCAAACCAAGAGTGACATCTACTGGTAGGCGAGCACTGATCAGCGTATCTACGGAGAGGAGATTAATCATTGACCATATTTATGCATGTATTACACCTGGCTGTAAAGAGCAACACAGCTGAATTGTAGAGACATTAAAAGCTGATCATTAATGGCGTGCTGAAAAAGTTTGTTGAGTTAGAATAATGCTCTGGCAATTGTATTCTCATGGTTTTCCTTGCTCTTGATCTGCAGTTCCACAAACGATTAATGAAATCTACTTCTATTCATTTTCCCTGGTTAGTGTTTTCCGTCATGAATCTTGTTCTGGGGGAAGCTCTGCAGTGGTCATTTGATCTCATTTGAAACCTAACCTGCTACCCATAACCTTCAATTAAGACCAAAAATAACATTTTTGTTCTCATTAATTTTTACAATTTTGAAATGTTTGGCTTTGCAGCTGGCCCGTCTAGCGGAAATCGCCAACGTGCTTCATTTTCATGCCACTCAAATTAAGAACAAGAGAGGATTGACGTATGCGTTAGTCTTGTCACATTCTCGAAAGACAGCAGAAGCCACAGCTCGGTTGACTGGGCAGAGCTCCAGTGAGTTGCTGTAAAATAAAGTCTTCACACAATCCCATCTGTCATTGCTGGGAAATGTCTCCTCTGGGGACTCCCTGAAACCACCACTTCGATACAAGTTGATGGTAGGTGCACGCGATTGGGGCTCCCGAGTGGCGCAGCGGTCGAAGGCAATGCATCTCAGTGCTAGAGGCGTCACTACAGACCCTGGTTCGATTCCAGGCTGTATCACAACCGGTCGTGATTGGGAGTCCCATAGGATGGCACACAATTGGCCCAGCGTCGTCCAGGTTAGGATTTGGCCGGGGTAGGCCGTCATTGTAAATAAGAATTTGTTCTTACCTGACTTGCCTAGTTAAATAAATGCTCAATTTAAAAAAAAAACACACCCGTGGCTCCTAAGGCACTGCATCTCAATGACAGAGGTGTCACTACAGACTATGGTTCAATTCCAGGCTGTATCCCAACCGGCTGTGATTGCGAGTCCCACAGGGTTTGGCCGGGCTAGGCCAACATTGTGAATACGAATTTGTTCTCAACTGATCTAAATAATGGTTAAATCAAATACAAATTCAGCGGTAGGTGAACTGTTGCCATTTTGAACCATTTTATGTTTCTGAAGGTAAAAAGTCTGTCTTCCCGGCGGGCCCATAGAGCAAATCAAGTGCACCATAAGTTTACCGCTGGCCAATCGGATGGCTCCGATTATCTTGTCTGCAGTAACGTAGCAGGCGTAAAAGAAAGCTACAGCAAAGTTGATACTGTGAGATCTCAAAACATTTAAAACCATAACTAGAGGGAGACTGTCAACAAACACAGCAAAGAAGTGCTGGTAAGCCCCCATTATGATCAAATAGTCACAGTAGCCTACTTGGCCACTGTTAAAACTGTAACTTAAAGCGGGTACAGCCTCAGTGTTCACAGTAAACGCGCGCTGAAGTTGTACAGAATTCGTTCAATTTTGCGCTCATCTACTCCGAACCCTCGTTCTCATTCAAAACATTAAATTCTTGAATATGGAAATGACAATCTGAATATTGAGTAGGCATGATTTATTGTTTATGACCAAGTTGCCACCTCTCTTCCTGGTAGGTGTTACTTTTGTGCCTACCAGCTATATAGTGTTTTGCAGAACATATAAAAACATGATATTGATTTCCGTGTTCAGTCAGTCGCCTGACCCTCAGCCAGAGGAGCCAGGGCTGGGTCGTCTCTTCCCCGTGGGCCCACGGGTCAGCCGGTAATCAGGAGACAAAGTTCAGCAGAGACTCTAATGAAGATGCCTGGCACATCTGACAGGCTGACCCCAGAGATGGAGTGTGTTTGTGTGTGCATGCGTGTTGAGAGGTGGTGGGGTGGGGTGGGGGGGTAGATCTGTCAACGAGAGGGTCTGCGTGAGAGTCCATGGACTGATAAAAGCGCCTCCACACCTGTTGAAAAAGAAGGAGACAGGCAGGCACTGTCTGGCTTCTTTTGCTTTTGGACTACATACCTCCAATAGGGTAAGTTTTTATTTAGCACTCTCCAAGCCACAACCATTACATCCATGCCAAATATCATGACACAAGCACTACATTGTCTCTGATGGAATGGTAAATAGTTTTTGTGCCACTTTTAGTACCCTGGGATATTAATTTGTCCCGGGAACTACGATCGGTTTACACCTGGCTCCCGCTGTGGTTTTAGGAGAACAACAAAGCGACACCAATTTACAGAATGTAGCTGCTGTAGCAAACTGTTCTCAGTGTTACAACTGATGCAAGCATATGGCAAGTGCCATGCATTTCAGAGGCAGAGTGGACACCAGTACACCATTCAATGCTGTTAAATGATATAATATGAAAGAAAAAAAGGACAGAACATGACATCATGATACTGTTCATCTTCTGATAGCATGCTTGTCTGAGAATGAAGTGTGACATTCATCAAGTCTTTGAGTACACTATATATATATATATACACACAAAAGTATGTGGACACCCCTGCACATTTGTGGATTCGGCTATTTCAGCCATACCGATTGCTGACAGGTGTGTAAAATCGAGCACACCGCCATGCAATCTCCATAGACAAACATTGGCAGTAGAATGGCCTTACTGAAGAGCTCAATGACTTTCAACATGGCACCGTCATAGGATGCCACGTTTCCAACAAGTCAGTTCGTCAAATTTCTGCCCTGCTAGAGGTTCCCCGGTCAACTGTAAGTGCTGTTATTGTGATGTGGAAATGTCTAGGAGCAACAACGGCTCAGCCGTGAAGTGGTAGGGCACAAAAGCCAACAGAACAGGGCCGCTGAGTGAAGAAGTGTCCTTGGTTGCAACACTCACTGCTGCATTCCAAACTGCCTCTAGAAGCAACGTCAGGACAATAACTATTCGTTGGGATCTCGAGTGGTGCAGCAGTCTAAGGCACTATATCGCAGTGCTTGAGGTTTCACTAGAGACCTGGGTTTGATCCCTGGCTATGTCGAAGCTAACAGCAAGACCCATGCACAATTGGCCCAGCATCGTCCGGGTTAGGGGAGGTTTTGGCCAGCCAGGATGTCAAGTCAAGTCAAATCAAATCAAATTTATTTATATAGCCCTTCGTACTGATATCTCAAAGTGCTGTACAGAAACCCAGCCTAAAACCACAAACAATGCAGGTGTAGAAGCATGGTGGCTAGGAAAAACTCCCTAGAAAAGGCCAAAACCTAGGAAGAAACCTAGAGAGGAACCAGGCTATGTGGGGTGGCCAGTCCTCTTCTGGCTGTGCCGGGTGGAGATTATAACAGAACATGGCCAAGATGTTCAAATGTTCATAAATGACCAGCATGGTCCAATAATAATAAGGCAGAACAGTTGAAACTGGAGCAGCAGCATGGCCAGGTGGACTGGGGACAGCAAGGAGTCATCATGTCAGGTAGTCCTGAGGCATGGTCCAAGGACTCAGGTCTTCCGAGAGAGAGAAAGAGAGAATTAGAGAGAGCACACTTAAATTCACACAGGACACCAAATAGGACAGGAGAAGTACTCCAGATATAACAAAGTGACCCTAGCCCCCCGACACAAACTACTGCAGCATAAATACTGGAGGCTGAGACAGGAGGGGTCAGGAGACACTGTGGCCCCATCCGAGGACACCTCCGGACAGGGCCAAACAGGAAGGAAGCGACTCTTGGCGGGCCGGGCACATGCACGCTGACTTTGGTCGCCAGTTGTACAGTATTTCCTCTGACACATTGGTGCAGCTGGCTTCTGGGTTAAGCGTGCAGTGTGTCAAGAAGCAGTGCGGCTTGGCAGGGTCATTTTTCGGGAGGATGCATGGCTCTCGACCTTTGCCTCTCCCAAGTCCGTATGGGAGTTGCAGCGATGGGAGAAGACTAATTACCAATTGGATATCATGAAATTGGGGAGAAAAAGGGGTAAAAAGTCAAAAACATTTATTTTTATGAGCTTCATGAAATGTGTTTCCATGGCCAAGCAGCCGCACACAGGCCTAAGATCACCATGTGCAATGCCAAGCATCGGCTGGAGTGGTGTAAAGCTCGCCGCCATTGGACTCTGGAGAAGTGGAAACATGTTCTATGGAGTGATGAATCACGCCTCACCATCTGGCAGTCCGACAGGCTAATCTGGGTCTGGCGGATGCCAGGAGAACGCTACCTGCACGAATGCATATTGCCAACTGTAAAGTTTGGTGGAAGAGGAATAATGGTTTGGGGCTGTTTTTAAAATGGTTTGGACTAGGCCCCTTAGTTCCAGTGAAGGGAAATCTTAACTCTACAGCATGCAATGACATTCTAGACGATTCTGTGCTTCCAATTTTGTGGCAACAGTTTGGGGAAGGCACTTTCCTGTTTCAGCATGACAATGCCCCCGTGAATAAAGCGAGGTCCATACAGAATTTATTTGAAATTAATAGTTCCAATGGTTTAGCAAAGCTGAGTTTTATTGCAAAAGATATTCTCCAAAACCCAGACTTTTCACATGACTGGTCAGGAAATAAAATAATACTGCTGGAGGTAGCAGTGAACTTAGTGAGCAGCAGTGTTGGAAAAAGTACCCAATTGTCATACTTGAGTAAAAGTAAAGATACCTTAATAGAAAATGACTCAAGTAAAAGTGAAAGTCATCCAGTAAAATACTAGAGTGAAAGTCTAAAAGTATTTGGTTTTAAATATACTTAAGTATCAAAAGTAAAAGTATGAATAATTTGAAAGTCCCTACATTAAGCAAACCAGACGACACAATGTTCTTTTTTTATTTACGGATAGCCAGGGGCACACACAAACACAATTTACAAATGAACATTTGTGTTTAGTGAGTCTGCCAGATCAGAGGCAGTAGGGATGACTGGGGATGTTCTCTTAAAAAGTGTGAATTGGACCATTTTCTGTCCTGTTAAGCATTAAAAATGTAACGAGCACTTTTGAGTGTCAGGGAAAATGTATGGAGTAAAAATAATATTTTTTGTTTAGGAATGTAGTGAAGTAAAAAATATAAATTGTAATATACAGGATACCCAACAAAACTACTTAAGTAAAAATACTTTAAAGTACTTTACACCACTGGTGAGCAGTAAATCTATTGTTTAGTCTGAACATACACTGAGTGAACAAAACATTAAGAACACCTGCTCTTTCCATGACAGACTGTCCAGGTGAATCTAGGTGAAAGCCATGATCCCTTATTGAAGTCACTTGTTAAATCCACTTCAAATGAGTGTCGATGAAGTGGAGGAGACCAGTTAAAGAAGGATGTTTAAGCCTTGAGACAATTGAGACATGGATTGTGTATGTGTGCCATTCAGAATGTGAATTGGCAAGACAAAATATTTAACTTAACAGGGTATGGTAGTAGGTGCCAGGTGCACCGGTTTGTGTCAAGAACTGCAACGCAGCTGGGTTAACACTCACCAGTTTTCTGTGTGTATCAAGAATGGTCCACCACCCAAAGGAGATCCAGCCATCTAGACACACCTTTGGTAGCATTGGAGTCAACATCGGCCCAGACGAATTGAAGTTGTTCTTTGGGAAAAGGGGGGGATTTAGATTATTCTAAATAATCACCCCACCCCTCAATGTTTTTGTGAGCCAATCCAAGCTTTGCATGACTAAGAGGCCAATACTGTTACATGAACTGGACTATTGTGAGGGAGCGTTGGTGCAGTAGTAGGACTTGTGTGAAAGGGGTCAGATTGGTGTCAGTAAGTAGCCTAGCAGTACACCTGGATAGTGGGCAAAGTGGATTGGTCTACATCAGTCTGCCTGTCAGCTCTCTGGAGTCCCCACCGACACTCGTTACATTAGCGCCGTAGAAAACAAACACACATATACACATTGCTTAGCTGAGAACATGGGTGAGGGGAGTATTACTTTCCTGCACCTCCGTTGGTAGTCACTTTATCATCTCAAATGTAAATACCAATGTAGCCAAGAAACACGAGCAATAGCCTCTGATGGCGGGATATTTCATATCATCCGACAAAATGACACACTGCTCAGCTCAGCCATAGAACGATGTAGCATCCACAGTTACAACTGATAGGTGGCACTGATTTTGACCTCTGGGTCATTAAACACTGGGCAGGTGTCCAGGGCATAACCGGGGTGATTACTCACTCACACACACACATTATGACATGAAATATTATTACACAAATATAATAAATAAGGTTCTTACGAAATTTGCCTGATAATGCGGTTCAAAACGTAAAAAGTGTCTCATCATTAATAAATTATATCTTGATAAATCAAATGCATTCAAAGGGATGTTGTCTATCCTCATGATTCAACAAAAGCTTAACCTGCAAATTTTAAAGAAAAATGCATTTAGGCCTACCTTGTAAATTAAGTCCATTCGTCTGCTGAACCTCTGTGTGAGTGTTGTAGAAGACAAGGCAGGACCCCCATGTCCATTATTTTATTCTGCATGCACACAGCAGGGCAGCCACGCACATACAATGGTTGTAATGTACTGTCGTTAGTTGCAACTATCTTGTTGAAGCCAAGGTTCAGGCCCGCACTGAGTGGCAGGAGAAGCTCCATTCTCCATACGGCCACAAAGCAAAAGTAAAATTACCAAGATGTGTAAAAGTCAGGGTAAGTATTAATTGTTAATGATGGTTTCAGACAAGTGGACAGTCCAGTACTCACTGTTCGCATGCCCTACAGCTAGCAGTGAGGGAGATGCTGGTTGCCTTGCCTGTCATGAATAAAGTCACGTCTTGTATGCTGCCTCAGTCTCGTCCTAAATGTAATTACATTTGAGGAGCCACTCTTCGAACCCTCCAAATGGCGCGTCCGTTTCATTATTCCAACTCGGAAAATTTTAGCGGTGCAGTATAGTCTATTTGTCAGGTTATTTTTACTAGCTAGCTTTGTTCAGTTGAAGGGATGCGAGTGCCAAATTATGTAGACTCGCCCAAATGTGCCCAGGCAATACACACACATTTAGGCAATACGCATACGCTTAATATGAAATCGGCTCAATGCATCAAAAGCTAAGCAAAGCAGTGACACCTATGCTGACCCTGTTCATTAACAGTGACTGGATTCAGAAAAGGCCATGCGTCAATGAGTTTAGATTTTTTTTTAATGGATTTGAATCGAGAGAAAGAAATGCATGAATACCCTGCCGCCTTTCCTGGGGTTTTGATGCAGTTTTAAGCAAATTCTGAGCATAAAAAACACCAGAATGAGAAAAAAAACAAAAGCTCCCCCACACAATCACACCTCCTCCTCCATGCTTCACGGTGGGAACTACACATGCGGAGAGCATGCGTTCACCTACTCTGCGTCTCACAATGACACAGCGGTTGGAACCAAAAATCTCAAATTTGGACTCATCAGACCAAGGACAGATTTCTACCGGTCAAATGTCCATTGTTCATGTTTCTTGGCCCAAGCAAGTCTTCTTCTTATTGGTGTCCTTTAGTATCGGTTTCTTTGTAGCAATTCAACCATGAAGGTCTGAATCATGCAATCTCCTCTGAACAGTTGATGTTGAGATGCGTCTGTTACTTGAACTCAGTGAAGCATTTATTTGGGCTGCAATTTCTGAGGCTGGTAACTCTAATGAACTTGTCCTCCGCAGCAGACGTAACTCTGGGTCTTCCTTTCCTGTGGCGATCCACATGAAAGCCAGTTTCCTCACAGTGATTGATGGTTTTTGCGACTGCACTTGAAGATTAAAAGTTCTTAACATTTTCTAGATTGACTGACCTTCATGTCTTAAAGTAATGATGGTTTGTCTTTGGTTATTTGAGCTGTTCTTGCCATAATATGGACTTGGTCTTTTACCAGATAGGGCTATCTTCTGTATACCACTCCTACCTTGTCACAACAACTGATTGGCTTAAACGCATTAAGGAAAGAAATTCCACAAATTCACTTTTAAAAAGGCACACCTGTTAATTGAAATGCATTCCAGGTGACTACCTCATGAAGTTGTTTGAGAGAATGCCAAGAGTGTGCAACGCTGTCATTAAGGCAAAGGGTGGCTACTTTGAAGAATCTCACATCTCAAATATATTTTGATTTGTTTAACACTGTTTTGGTTACTACATGATTCCATATGTGTTATTTCATAGTTTTGATGTCTTCACTATTCTACAATGTAGAAAATAGTAAAAAAGAAAAGAAAAACCCTTAAATAAGTAGGTGTGGCCAAACTTTTGACTGGTAATATATACATATATACACACTTCACTGCCTGCATTATATTGCTAGCAAGTATCCATCAGGACAACCAACTATAGATGTTTGTAATGTATAAAGTTTACTTAGGAGAGGGAGACAGACCATGTTCACACCATGGCCAGCGCCAGGCCACTCTGTGGCGGTGCCAGCAGGGCTGGTGACTAAGACAGGTGCAGCAGATGTCCAGACGGGCAGAGGGGAGCGCCAGCACTGACAGTTTCCTGGCACCCTCACTCCTCTCGGACACTTTGCTACACATGGGATTGAGACACGCTCAGCAGTGAGCTGCACACACCATAGGGTGAAAAGAGGAGAGATGAGAGGAGAAGAGTGACGAGTCTCATCTTATGCCAGTACAGGCTTGATACAACCTGGACTTTACTAGGTAGACCTGTGCTCATCTCATTTCTCCCAAAGGTAAACATGTATTTGACTAAATGATAGCAGAGTAATGTTTCATACAAAACATGGGAAAAGAAGGTATAGAAAGCCTCAAAGACATTTTACTTTTTTAAGATGTGAATCTAAAATAAGTATATCTTAGTTTTATTATAAAATCAATTGACAAACTATGATAACAAAACATGGAAAATACTTTATCATCTGACACCGCGCTATAAAGTCGCTCTTAAAATACTGTATCAGAAGCACATATACAATTAGTATACAAAACATTAAGAACACCTACTCTTTCCATGACATAGACTGACCAGGTGAATGAAGGTGAACGCTAGGATCCCTTATTGATGTTACTTTTAAATCCACTTACAATCTATGTAGATGAAGGGGAGGGGACAGGTTAAAGAATAATTTTTAAGCCTGGAGGCAATTGAGACATGGATCGTATTTGTGTGCCGTTCAGAATGTGAATGGGCAAGACAAAAACATTTAAGTGCCTTTGAACGGTGTATGGTAGTGTCAGGCGCACTGGTTTGTGTCAAGAACTGCAACGCTGCTGGGTTTTTCACACTCATCAGTTTCCCATGTTTATCAAGAATGGTCCACCACCCAAAGAAATCCAGCCATCTTGACACAACTGTGGGAAGCATTGGAGTCAACATGGGCCAGCATCCCTGTGAAATGCCTTCAACACCTTACAGAGTCCATGTCCCAACGAATTTAGGCTGTCTCAGTAAAAAAGGGGGTGGTCCAAGGTGTTCCTAATGTTTGATATATTCAGTCTATACAGGTGTACATGCATAGTAATAATTACAAAATTACAGAACATAAACAGACGGCTGTTGAACAGGGAGATTTCCTCAGCATTTTCTTACAGGTGAATGCTGCGATGCCTACTGTATGTAAACCATGTACGTGTCTATGCAGTGGACTCAGAGTTTTGTTGGGCTGTAGTGTTTATGAGGTCTCTGGGAAGACTCTCTCTGGCCTCCTGCATCCGTCTCCTGGCCCTCTGGAATGCCTCTGCCAATTAGAGCACAAATCGATTGTTTACCAGACTACTTATTTTCTTTCACTCAGCATATTGTGTACCAGCATCTTGACATTTTGTTATTCTTTCGAAATGATTTGTATTTGGACATTACATTCCTTACCCAGGACATTATAGACCGAACCTTGCTGACTGAAGCCTCCCAGCTGGTCCAGAACACTCTGCCTCCTCTTCTTCAGGGTGCTGGCATCAACAAATGCCCTTCACAAAAGACAAACAGAGTGATGTCAAACAAACAACAGGGAAAATATGGCCCAAATGGAAAGAATCCAGATCTCTAGAAGTCTGAACCTTTTTCATTCTGCTGCTTTACCCCATATACTAAAAGAACAGAACACTGTAGACCCCTCATAAATCATCTGTAAATATTCAATGTGGTATTTTCATCTGTGCAACCAACATAAAGTCTTGACTTAAACCAGACTCACCTGGCGTGCTGGATACAATGGAGGTTGAAGGTGACGCTGCCTGTGGTCTGTGTGCGGAAGCCAAAGCGACTCAGCCGCTCTCCCTACACAGACAGTGTTAGCTAGACTTGTATTTAAATACTTCTCTTCGAAGTCGGTGTTTTCAGGACTTTATTCAGAGAATTGCAGTATTTTCTTTGTACCTTGAAGGTTCCTGGGACTCTGACGTAACTGTAGTCCTCCAGCTCAGGGGATCCACCAATGAAGAAGCGTCTCAGTTCTGACACTGTTCCCGTCTGGAGCGGTCTCCACGTATGACATGTTATTGTATGCTTCCCTATGGGATACAGACACACACAGCCAGAGTAGATCATCATTTACACTACTTTCAGAAAACAATTCTGACTGTCATTGAACAGCACCATGCTCTATAGACATCTTACCAGGGGTGGAAGGAATGACCAGGTAGCCATAGCCTTCATTTCTGTAGCGCTGCCAGAAGTCCAGGGAGAGGACTTTGAAGTACAGAACTGGCCATTGGGGGAGGGATTCTATGACAAAATAATTAGCAGGAAAATTAAAGAAATGCCATATGAAGAAATGTTGTGATAAAATGCATGGAGCCCTGAAAACGCCTGGTACAAATACAGTAATTATATGTTTAGGAATACAATATAAACTAAATATTTATTTTGATACAAATACAATATAATAGTGCATTTGTAAAGTATTCAGACCCCTTCACCTTTTCCACATTTTGTTACGTTACAGCCTTATTCTAAAATGGATTAAATCGTTTTCCCCCCTCATCAATCTACACATAATACCCCATAATGAAAAAGTTAAAACAGGGCTTTAGAAATGTTTCTAAATAAATCAAATAAAAAATATCACATTTACATAACTATTCAGACCCTTTACTCAGTACTTTGTTTAAACACCTTTGGCAGCAATTACAGCCAAGTCTTTTTGGGTATGACGCTACAAGCTTGGCACACCTATATTTGGAGAGTTTCTCCCATTCTTCTCTGCAGATCCTCTCAAGCTCTGTCAGGTTGGATGGGGAGCGTTGCTGGACAGCTAATTTCAGGTCTCTCCAGAGATGTTTGATCAGGTTCAAGTCCGGGCTTTGGCTGGGCCACTCAAGGACATTCAGAGACTTGTCCCAAAGCCACTCCTGCGTTGTCTTGGCTGTGTGCTTAGGGTCGTTGTCCTGTTGGAAGGTTAACCTTTGCCCAGTCTGAGGTCCTGAGCACTCTGGAGCAGGTTTGCATCAAGGATCTCTCTGTACTTTGCTCCGTTCATCTTTCCCTCAAGCCTGATTAGTCTCCCAGTCCCTGCCTCTGAAAAACAGCCCCACAGCATGATGCTGCCACCACCACTCTTGGCCAGGTGATGAGCAGTGCCTGGTGTTCTCCAGGCGTGACGCTTGGCATTCAGGCCAAAGAGTTGAATCTTGGTTTCATCAGACCAGAGGATCTTGTTTCTCATGCTCTTAGAGTCCTTTAGGTGCAAACTCCAAGTGGGCTGTTATGTGCCTTTTATTGAAGAGTGGCTTCCATTTCTGGAAGTTTCTCCCATCTCTACAGAAGAACTCTGGAGCTCTGTCAGAGTGACCATAGGGTTCTTGGTCACCTCTCTGACCAAGGCTCTTCGTCCCCGATTGCTCAGTTTGGCCAGGCGGCTGGCTCTAGGAAAAGTTTTGGGGGTTACAAACTTTTTCCATTTAACAATGATGGATGCCACTGTGTTTTTGGGGACTTTCACTCCTGCAGAAATGTTTTGGTACCCTCCCCAGATCTGTGCCTCGACACAATCCTGTGTCCGAGCTCTACGGACAATTCCTTCGACCTTATGGCTTGGTTTTTGCTCTGACATGCACTGTCAATTGTGGGACCTTATATAGACAGGTGTGTGTCTTTCCAAATCATGTCCAATCAATTGAATTTACCACAGGTGGACTCCAATCAAGTTGTAGAAGCATCTCAAGGACAATCAATGGAAACAGGATGCAACTGAGCTCAAATTCGAGTCTCATAGCAAAGGATATGAATAGGATCGGTTTTCACTTTGTCATTATGGGGTATTGTGTGTAGATCGATTAGGGGAAAAAATATTTCATCCATTTTAGGTTAAGGCTGAAACGTAACAAAATGTGGAAAGAGGGAATTACAATGCAAATTCACCCTCTGTCTCATCCTCTCTCTTGAAGAATGCCTCAAAGCTGAATGGGTAGCTGAAGAAAGCCACGTCGTCCTGCAAGCATAATAAAAGCATGTTCAGATATTTGCCTATGTCTCTAATAAGAACATTGATTAATGTGAAGACCTGACGTATGTCCCCACCTTTCCTATGGTCTTTGTGCGACATGTCTGAGTCACGCCAGAGAGAGAGTGGAATGGCAGAGTGGACCAATCTAGGCAGAACAGGGAAGGTAGGGTTAGTTGAAAACAACTTGTTAAAAACAACCAGCCATATTCTCTAAAGAGACAGGAATTTAGTTGTATATAGAGCTTACAAAGTTAAATGATGTAAAAGACATACAGTATATTGACAATATGTGGAAGAAGTGGGATATTTTTCTCTATAAAGTTGACCGTTTATTTTGACTCACTGTGGGGCAGCTCCAGGAAAAAGTGGACGTATAAGTTGTCATATTCAAAGCCTTTGGCGGAGTCTGGAGAGCAGAGAAATTGTCACTACAGGAGACCTAAGGAAGTTCCTATTTTAAAATACAGTATATTGAAAAGTCATATTATAACTGTCTCTCCCGTTACTGACCTATTTCTCCATTCACCAACAGACGCAGAATTCCAGGGGGTGGCTGAAGGACACAAACACAGACTTAATCCATCCCATCATTTCATACATTGACTTGGCGTTTCACCAAAACCCTGAAATGTATGGGTTTCTGAGCATTAGTGCTTAATTGAATGACCAAATACTGAGCTAATACCGCAGGTGACCTTTGCAGATTAAAAAAACTTGTGTTAAGGATCTGTCACAGACTACATACATACCATTTCAAAGTCCTGGCCAACCAAGCTGTTGAGGTAGTCTTTATGACGTACATAAAGCTGAAAGGAGAAAAAAGAGAGGAGAGGTCATCGTCATAGAAAAGACTCTAACCTGCCTGAAAGACTATAATAATATTTCATCAGTGTACTGTATGTACATGCATAAGGACAAATCTGACATGAGGCCACTTTGGGATACAAAAACATCTGCCAAGTTTTGATTTTGGGATGAACTATAATACAAGTATTGTTACAGTGCACCAACAGTGAAAAACACTACACACTCAGTCACTCACATCTTTATACATGCGCTGTTCCCGTTCCTTCTCCTCTGGTCTGATGCCTTCTGACACGTTCTCCAGGGTTAGACGCCACACCTCCCTCTTCTCCCCCTCCGTCTCAACTCTGGGCACAAACACACAGCATCATAACACAGTCAATGGCTTGTACTGTATGTATTCTGCTACCAAGTCAGTGACCCTTACTTGAGCTAGGGGTAAAACATTTTGACTTCAGCGGGTGCGGGTCACTTGCCTGTAGGGCTCCTTGGCTTTGTTGAAGTCTGGTTTGATGGTAACCACTCCATTTCCATCTGCTCTTATCGTGCACAACAAGCATTCCTTCTCCTTTTGGCCAAGTCTGAGAAATACAATAATAAAATGCCACTTTTCAATGCCTGAATTAGAATCTACTTCAAAGTTATTACATACAAAGCAGTGTAATAAGTGTATAGGCTACATAGTGGTTTTTCCCCTTGTGCTACTCACTTCCCCGGTGGTCCCAGGTCCCCCATGATGTGCATGGTCTGTACAGGTGTGTTGACCACGTGGCTGGTCTTCACAAAGTCCTCCGAGGGTTCCCAGGTAATCAGCCTGGACTTGGGGATGGTGCTGTCACTGCAGACCAACAGAATACCACAAACACATTTTGCATACAAGGGTATGGTTTGGTTTGTCTTCAAAGCAGCACATCATGCTTCAATGTTGGTTCAATTTTATTCACTTTAATAATAATGATTCACTTTGGTGAGTATCAGGGACCTACACTGGGCGTCTGTCCTGTCGTCTGTGTCTGACATTGGCCATCCTTTCTGCCAGGAAAGTAGGGTTGGACTTGACCTGCGTCACCATACTCTGGGAATGCTGTAGTGAGTATATCAAAAACAGCTTTAAAACAATTACGTTTCTTTGGGACAGAAATTGGGTAAATGCTACTACAATACTGAACAACCCACTCCTCTTGAGGAATTACATCTGTCCAGGATGGTTTGTTTTGAAAAACATTAATGAAATGGAGAATCAGTAGAAACTCACCCCTTCCCAATTGGTGAAGCGGTCAAAATCGGTGTAGGTAAAAATCCTGCGGTTCCGTCTGCCCCTGGTCCGCTCCTGAGCAATGATCTCTGTGTGGTATTGTCTCTCAAGTGGAGTCTGGCATACTGACTCACTCTGGAACAAATCCACTTCATACTGCACACACACACACACACACACACACACACACACACACACACCTTACCATGCAACATCAAACTATTCT